>NC_091347.1:18367647-18482647 GCF_038502225.1 Cherax quadricarinatus | reverse complement strand
ATAAATAATAATAATAATAATAATAATAATCATGGCTCTGGGGGCTTTATATGTTGTATATTTCGCGTAAGTGTGATGCACGAAATATAAAACATTGAAAGTACCCCAGAGTGATTATTACTATCATTATTATTATTATTATTATTATTATTATTACAGGAGTAAATGAGAAAGAGAACGAGGGAGATGCTGAGAATGTAAAAAAACACAGACGAATGCGTATGAATTCCTGTGTGCTTACGGTTGGCTCATACACATTAACCCCTTTACAGTGAACTTTTTTGTACTTCCATTCTTTCCTCTTCTTCTTTTTCCTCCTCTTTCTACAATAAATACTCACCTCTCACCCTACATTAAGACTACAAATATTTTCAGGTAAGTAATGAGTGTACTGCACAGCCTCTCCTCACTTAGCAATGTATTTGTTTACCAAAGACTCGGACTTATGACAGGCTGTCTGACCAGTATGCATACCTAAATAATGTATATTAGTGCTGATTTCCTCTATTCTGTTTATTACAATATACAGTACACTACTGTACGAACATTTAAAAATATACAAAAATTTTATATATGGTGCAAAGGTGATATTAAAACAAAATCAAAGATGGTTGACACAAACCTACTACATTATAGTATGCCCCTTGCTCTGCAATGAATATGTTTACTGCCATGGTCTTAGGAACATAACTCTGTCGTTAAGTGAGGAAAGGCTGTATATGCATCTCATTGCTACAATAAATACTACTCACCTCTCACACTATATTAAGACTACAAATATTTTAAGGTAAGTAATAACTGTATTGTATGTGTATTTTACCTTTTTATTGTTTTTTAAGGCTTAGTTCTATTTTCAATATATGAAAAATGCTAGAAATGGTGCAAAGGTGACATTAAAACAATATCTGAAGATGATTGGCACAATCCCTCAAAGTCAGAATTTCTCCTCTCATCAAGAAATACAATGCTTATGCATAAAATTATAATCATCATTCAAATCAACACAGGCAATGTGAAACCATTCACTATAAAAGGCACATTTAATTGCCTTAGTAATTTTCCAAACATTAACCTCACATACAGGATATCCATCCTTTCTTTTCATACCCACGTTTGTTAAATTCTTAACGCTGTTCCAGTTGGTGCCACCTGGAGATAGGTGTCAGCAAGGCTACCACAAGCAGGTAGGTTATAACTGAATTACACTCTATACACAATGTAACCCAACAACAAAGTGCATCAGCAATGAAAACTTTTCCCTTACTAATGTTGCAGATGATATTTAGTTTTGCACACTATGATGAGCTTAGAGGCAATGGATGTCATCCTCATTGGTTACTTAGCTACAATGATTATATAAATCAAGGGTAAGAGAGCAAATGACAACTGCTTACAAATGCATGCAGGCAATAACAAACAGTTGTCACCTATTGGCCATAATAACAAACAATTCTGTAACATGCGGATACTGTTCATTGTTTCGGAAATCTATTACCTAATGGATTTTGTCCATTAATTTTGATATTTATTAAATCTAAGTCTTACTGTATGTTTATGGAGATGCATAAACCCATAGGATTTATACAGCACTTGTGAAATGGGATACAATTAAGTTCAATGCAAGGACAAGGAGGGTACCTCCAATTCCCTGAATCAGTCTCAAACTGCTCCATGAAAGACCACCCTTTTTTGCAACCATCTAAGAGAGTAGTACCTCTCTAGGTGGCTGCTCTCTATCAGAGTTAATACAGTGGAACCTCGGTTTTCGTGATTAATCTGTTGGGAAAAGTCTGACGAAAACCCAAATCATTCAAAAACTGAAGCAATATTTCCCATAAGAAATAATGTAAATCCAATTAATCCATTCCAGACACCCAAAAATATTGACAAAAAATACACTTTATAGAGAATAACTTTAGTTTCACATACAAACTAGGGCATACGAAAACCGAGGTTCGACTGTATTTGCATAATTTATAAAAAAAAATTGATCATACTCACCTTACTGTATTGTCAAATGAGGTGGACATTACTTGACTGTTGTCTTTATTAAAAGCAAGTGAAGTTACACCTTCAGAATGTGCTCTTTCTATTTTACGTAAGCACTGCCCAGTGCTTACTCTCCATACCTGTAATGTGATGAGTATAATTATCATCATATTAATAGGGAAGTACTAAACCCATAGGGACATATAGCTCACAGGTAAGGATTAAACCAGTAGGGGGGCCATACAGCCCTTGGTAAATGGTAGGAATATTATTATTATTATTATTATTAAACACTACAGTAGTCTCCCACCATGGTGGGGGTGATCAAAGAAAAAAAAGAACAAGAAACACTTTCACCATCACTCACTCTATCACTATCTTGCCAGAAAAGTGCCAACATCACAGCTCAGTTTTCACTCCAAACTGCAATATCCCATCTCTCCTTTAAAATGCTGTTGAATCCAGCTAGCTGGTTTCCCTGAATCTCTTCATAAATGTTACCCTGTTCACACTCCAGCAGCACATCAAGTCATAAAAAGCACTTGCCTCTACTCACCTATGCCTAACACCCTCGCACACACCTGTTGGATATCCAAGCTCCTTGCACACAAAACTTCCTTTACCCCCCTTGCTCCAGTCTTTCGTAAGATGGCCTCTTAATCCTCCTCCTCCCCTCCAGTACAAATTTATACATCCTCAAGTCATCCTATTTTACTCCTCACTAAAAGTCCAAACCACCTTAACAACCCTTCCTTAGACCTTTGGATAATACTTTTAGTAACACTGCACCTTCTTCTAATCTCTAAAATATGAATTCTCTGCATAATATTCACACCACACATTGCCCTCGGACACATCTCCACTACCTCCTCACTGCAATATTTAAACCCCTGGCTTCACACCCATATAATAATGTTGATACCACTACACTCTAGCACATTTCCCTTATTGCCTCCATAGATATGTCTGTACAAATGCCTCAATGCACCATCCATCTCTTCCCTCATCAGTTCTATGATTCACCTCATCTTTCATAAACCCGTCTGCTGACAAATCCACTCTCAAATGTATGAAGACATCTGCTTCCTCCATATTCCCTCCTTTCAATCTGATATACAATCTTTCATTACTTAAATTTTTTATCACTCTGATCACCTTGCTCTTTCCTATGCTTACTTAAAATTTCCTTCTTCTAAATACCCTCTCAAATTTGTCTTCCAACCTTTGCAATTTCTCTTCAGAAACTGCCAAAAGCATCATCCAATCAGCAATATGCTACAGTGGCAACTACTTATTATCAGATTCTTTATCTTTTAACTCTTATATTACTGGTGACTCAAATTCACATCATATGGCTACCATCTTCAAATTTTGTGCTAGAAGTATGAGTGGCCTACACAACAAAGAATAGGTGTGCACAGTAAATGTGTGCTAATGAGAAAAAAATCCCATTATTTGGGCAACTTAAACTTTTGTCCTTGGATACGTTCCAAGGACCTGCTGCGGATACCGAAACTGCGGATAGTAGCGAACCCGATGTATAAGTTGTTTTAAAAGTTACATATATACCCATGATAAAGTTTAATTGATAAATTATGCACAATATGTGGAGAATTAGCACTTTTTCACTGATAGGAAGGACTTTATGGGTTTTCTTAGGCACTGAAGAACTGCCAGCATCACTACTTTTGCACCTTGAGGTCATTATCAATTAAGGAAAATTAAAGGTTATTTTCTGGCCATATTAACCCATGCATAAGTGAAACTGTGGATACTGGACCCGTGGATATGGGGTCCTACAGTATACAGGAAGGCCCCGCTTTACGGCGTTTCACTTTACGGCGTTCCGCTAATACGGACATTTCAAATTATGACCAAAACTCACTATACGGCTCCCCCCACCTGACTTTCTAATACGGTCACCGTGCCCCACCCTGTTTGTTTACATTCTCCATGAGCTCAGTAAGCACTAAGTCTCTCCATTTTGTCTGGAAACTCCAAAATTTCAAATGTTTTTAAAAGTTATTTCATATTTTATATATACTCTGATAATTATACTTATGTATACCTGTACCTAAATAAACTTACATACATCGAGTCATTTAAATGTCGTATATTACGTTAATATACACATTTTCATTAATCCATCCATGATATTTTTTTCAAAATTATATAATAAACACGATGCATAACATATAAATAAGATAAATACACCCCACAGTAGAATAAATAAACATAAATGTGAGATGTGAGCAGACGACTTCCACAAGTGACGCCATAATAACAATACTCACCGAGTCTCATTAAATGTCGTATATTACGTTAATATACACATTTTCATTAATCCATCCATGATATTTTTTTCAAAATTATATAATAAACACGATGCATAACATATAAATAAGATAAATACACCCCACAGTAGAATAAATAAACATAAATGTGAGATGTGAGCAGACGACTTCCACAAGTGACGCCATAATAACAATACTCACCGAGTCTCATTAAATGTCGTATATTACGGTAATATACACATTTTCATTAATCCATCCATGATATTTTTTTCAAAATTATATAATAAACACGATGCATAACATATAAATAAGATAAATACACCCCACAGTAGAATAAATAAACATAAATGTGAGATGTGAGCAGACGACTTCCACAAGTGACGCCATAATAACAATAGTCACCGAGTCTCATTAAATGTCGTATATTACGGTAATATACACATATTCATTAATCCAGCCATGATATTTTTTTCAAAATTATATAATAAACACGATACATAACATAAAAAGATGATAAATACACCCCACAATAGAATAAATAAACATAAATATAAGATGTGGGAGCCTGGTTTGTTTACATAACTCTGCGCCTGTTACCTCTCATGTACTCATTCTTTCTCTCTCTCATTTATTCGTTTTATCTCATTTACTTACTCCTGACCCTACATTAAGACTACAAATATTTTAAGGTAAGTAATGAGTGAACTGTATATACATTTTATCGCTCTGGGATGCTTAAATATCATAGAATAGTATGTGTGGGTGGGGTTGCCTGGTGAGGTAGCCTGGCTATTATGATACATACCACACTTGATTTCTTACAATAAATACTACTTGTCTCACCCTAGATTAAGACTATAAATATTTTAAGGTAAGTAATGAGTGCACTATGTGTGTATTGTACTTTTTTATTGTTTTTTGATGCCTGGTTCTATTGCTAACATAATATATGTTAGTGTAAACTTGTTATCTAGTGTTTGTATGCATTTGTAAGTGGAAAAAAAGGGTGTTCCACTTTACGGCGGTTTCCGCTTTACGGCGGTAGCCTGGAACCTAACCCGCCGTATAAGTGGGGCCTTCCTGTATATTTTACTGAAGGTTTATTATAACTCCTCTACTGATGCATACAAACATTGACCCTGAACTTTACCTATTAAGCAATACAGCAACCAGCAGCTTACTGATTAATGCCAATGCTAAAAGTGTTCTTAATAAAGGTAAATTTCTGAGCATATTTAATTACAAATATTAAATGGAGAGTTAGAGGTATTGAGAAGATGGAGGGAATATTTTGAGGAATTGTTAAATGCTGATGAAGATAGGGAAGCTGTGATTTCGTGTATAGGGCATTGAGGAATAACATCTTGTAAGAGTAAGAAAGAGCAAGTTGTGAGTGTGGGGGAAGTTCGTGAGGCAGTGAGTAGACTGAAAGGGAGTAAGGCAGCAGGGATTGATGGGATAAAGACAGGAAGGCTAAAAGCAGGTGGGGATATAGTTTTGGAGCGGTTGGTGCTTTTATTTAATAAATGTATGGAAGAGGGTAAGGTGCCTAGTGATTGGCAGAGAGCATGCACAGTTCCTTTGTATAAAGGCAAAGGGGACAAAAGAGGGTGCAAAAATTATAGGGGAATAAGTCTGTTGAGTTTCTTCTTCTTTTTAGTAATCTTTACAGGAAAAGGGGTTACTAGCCCAATGTTCCCGGCAGTTTAGTTGACTTTTACAACATGCAAGGCTTATGGAGGAAAGATTCATATTCCACTTCCCCATGGATATAAAAGGAAAAATAATAAGAACAAGAACTATTAAGATAAAATCAAAGAAAACTCAGATGAGTGTGTATAAATAAACGTGTACATGTATGTGTAGTGTGACCTAAGTGTAAGTAGAAGTAGCAAGACGTACCTGTAATCTTGCATATTTATGAGACAGACAAAAGACATCAGCAATCCTACCATCACGTAAAACAATTACAGGCTCTCGTTTTGCACTCACTTGGCAGGACGGTAGTACCTCCCTGGGTGCTTGCTGTCTACCAATCTATTACAGTGATTATGTATGAGTGAGGTGAAAGTGTTGAATGATGAAAGAATTTTCTTTTTGGGGATTTTTTCTTTCTTTTTGGGTCACCCAGCCTCGGTGGGAGACAGCCAACTTGTTAAAAAAAAAAAAAAGTCTGTTGAGTATACATGGTAAAGTGCATGGTAGAGTTATAATCGAAAGAATTAAGAGTAAGATGGAGAGTAGGAGAGCAGATGAACAAGGAGGCTTTAGGAAAGGTAGGGGGTGTGTAAACTAAGTGTTTACAGTGAAACAGTACAGTGGACCCCTGCATAACGTTGGCATCGCATAGTGTTAAATCCGCATAGCGATACATTTTAACGCAAAAATTTTGCCTCGCATAGTGTTAAAAAATTCTCTCAACGCGATTCGTCCGAGACACGTCCATGCGGCCTGAGCCAGCCTCACTTGTTCTGCCAGTAGCATTGTTTACAAGCCAGCCTCCGCGGTAACATTCAAGCATACAATCGGAACATTTCGTATTATTACAGCCTTTTTATAGTGATTTCACCTGAAAAATAAGTGACCATGGGCCCCAAGAAAGCTTCTAGTGCCAACCCTACAGGAATAAGGGTGAGAATTACTATGGAGATGAAGAAAGAGTTCATTGCTAAGTATGAAAGTGGAGAGCGTGTCTCCGAGCTGGCCAGGTTGACTCGACTCACGAAATCGTAATGACACGATTGCAAACAAACCATACCCCGGCCGGGATTGAACCCGCGGTCATAGAGTCTCAAAACTCCAGCCCGTCGCGTTAGCCACTAGACCAGCTAGCCACAATAAGATTCGTCCAACTAGGTATATTTCTACACCATAGGAAGGTTAGCACAGGCACCACTGTGACCACAAATGCAAGTTTTTTACAGACAAATCTCCAGCTAGCGTGGCCGTGACGAACTCTAGCTCAAGTCCCTTCCCTTTTGAGACTCTATGACCGCGGGTTCAATCCCGGCCGGGGTATGATTTGGTTTTTTTTCTGGCCAGGTTGTATAGTAAACCCCAATCAACCATCGCTTCTATTGTGTCCAAGAGAACGGCAATCAAGGAAGCTGTTCTTGCCAAAGGTTTAACTGTGCTTTCGAAACAGAGATCGCAAGTGATAAAAGATGTTGAGAGACTGTTATTGGTGTGGATAAACGAAAAACAGATAGCAGGCGATAGCATCTCTCAAGCAATCATAAGTGAAAAGGCTAGGAAGTTGCACAAGGATTTAATTAGAAAAATGCCTGCAACTAGTGGTGATGTCAGTGAACTTCAAGATCAGCAAAGGTTGGTTTGAGAGATTTAAGAGGCGTAGTGGCATACATAGTGTGATAACGCATGGTGAGGCTACCAGTTCGGACCACAAAGCAGCTGAAAAATATGTGCAGGAATTCAAGGAGCACATAGACAGTGAAGGACTGAAACCTGAACAAGTGTTTAATTGTGACGAAACAGGCCTGTTTTGGAAGAAAATGCCAAGCAGGACCTACATTACTCAGGAGGAAAAGGCACTATGAAAGACAGGCTTACTCTTCTCATGTTTGCCAATGCTAGTGGTGATTGCAAAGTGAAGCCTTTATTAGTGTATCACTCTGAAACTCCCAGAGCGTTCAGGCAAAAGAATATCCTCAAGGCTAATTTGTGTGTGCTGTGGAGTGCAAACAATAAGGCATGGGTCACTATGGACTTTTTCTATGACTGGTTACACCAAGCATTTGCCCCCACTGTGAAAAATTACCTAACTGAAAAGAAATTAGACCTTAAGTGCCTCCTGATGTTAGACAATGCCCCTGGTCATCCTACAGACTTGGCAGAGCGACTTTGTGGGGACATGAGCTTCATTAAGGTGAAGTTTTTACCTCCTAATACCACTCCTCTCCTGCAGCCCATGGACCAGCAGGTTATTGCAAACTTCAAAAAACTGTACACAAAAGCTCTGTTTGAAAGGTGCTTTATAGTGACCTCAGAAACTCAATTGACTCTAAGAGAGTTTTGGAGAGAGCACTTTAATATCCTCAATTGTGTAAACCTTATAGGTAAGGCTTGGGAGAGAGTGACTAAGAGGACCTTGAACTCTGCTTGGAAGAAACTGTGGCCAGAATGTGTAGACCAAAGGGGTTTTGAAGGATTTGAGGCTAACCCTGAGAATCCTATGCCAGTTGAGGAATCAATTGTGGCATTGGGGAAGTCCTTGGGGTTGGAGGTTAGTGGGGAGGATGTGGAAGAGTTGGTGGAGGAGGACAATGAAGAACTAACCACTGATGAGCTGCTAGATCAACTTCAACAGCAAGAGGCCACACCTGAGGAAACTGCTTCGGAGGAGGGGAGAGAGAAATTGAAGAAGCTGCCTACTTCAAAGATTAAGGAAATGTGTGCAAAGTGGCTTGAAGTGCAAACCTTCATGGATGAAAATCACCTTCAGACAGCTATTGCAAGCCGTGCTGGTGACTATTACACTGACACTGTTGTGAAACACTTTAGGAAAGTCATAAAGGAACGAGAGGTACAGGCCACTATGGACAGATATGTTGTGCGACAGAAGTCCAGTGACTCTGAAGCTGGTCCTAGTGGCATTAAAAGAAGAAGGGAAGTAACCCCAGAAAAGGACTTGACACCTCAAGTCCTAATGGAAGGGGAGTCCCCTTCTAAACACTAAAACCATCCAGTCTCCCCTCCTCCCATCCCATCAATCATCACCACATCTTCAATAAAGGTAATTGTCATGTAACTGTGCATGTTTTCTTAAGTTTGTGTGTATTAAAAATAATATTTCATGTGGTAAAAATTTTTTTTTTCATACTTTTGGGTGTCTTACACGGATTAATTTGATTTCCATTATTTCTTATGGGGAAAATTAATTCGCATAACGATAATTTCGCATAACATTGAGCTCTCAGGAACGGATTAATAGTGTTATGCGGGGGTCCACTGTATTTAGAAAAGGGCGAAGAGGTTTTTGTGGCATTTATGGATTTTGAAAAGGCGTATGACAGGGTAGATAGGAGAGCAATGTGGCAGATGTTGCAAATGTATGGAATAGGAAGTAGGTTACTGAAAGCAGTGAAGAGTTTTTACATGGACAGTGAGACTCAGGTTAGAGCATGTAGGAGAGAGGGAGATTATTTCCCAGTAAAAGTAGGCTTTAGACAAGGATGTGTGATGTTGCCATAGTTCTTCAATGTATTTATAGATGGGGTTGTAAAAGAAGTGAATGCTTGGGTGTTGACAAGAGATGTGGGGTTAAAAAACAAAGAAACTAACTATTGCGACCCCAGAATGGGTCACAATGTATATATGTATATTACCTGTTCACATAATTTTACACTGCTGATATTTGCGATATTAGCTAAATCATAAATATATTGCTTTATATTATTATTTGATTTAGTTATATTATTAGGTAGGATGTAACGTTTATACATTATTCAGTGCTCATTGCTCGAGTGTGTTAAGTAGCTGCCGCATTGTCTAACTACTGTAACTACCGCCTCGCTTGTTTCGCTGCCGGCTTCTCTGTAGTTGCTGGGCAGCAGCAGTCCACAGAGAGTCACATGATCAGGGTGGGGTGATTACACCTCACCTGGGTGAGAGGTCTGCCTTGCCTTCGCTAGCTCTCTCTCTGTTTGACGATGACTCCAACAACACCTCCCTCTCCAGCTCTCCCTTCCTGGCCCTTGTTGGAACATCATCTCTGTCGGTCTCTCTTGTTGTTGGTTCTGTTTAACTCTGTTCATAGAGCATAGCCTAGACTTAGTGATTTTTGACGTTTTTACTGAGGTTGTGTGTCACACTAACACTCTGAGAAACTCAGGTCCTGAGCTGTAGCTTCTGACCTAATTTGTACTGGTATCTGTGTACCATTACAGTCAGGGATTTTCTTATGCTGAACTTAGATTCAGTATTATGGAAGTTTTGTGACTTTTGTGGAGGATCTGCAGATGGTCTCTACTTAGGGTCGTTATGTTATCTCCTTGTTCCTTATTCTGTGTTGCTGCTGCTTGTTATATTGCTGTTCAGTGAATCGGTCATTTTACTGTTCAAGCAAGCTGTTCTGGTTGCCAGGTTGGTCAAGAAGTTAGTTTATGTGAGGACTTTTAGTCAGTCACTGGTTAAGTCTAGTTGTGTCTTGAGACATAGCGAACTACTTAGAGCATTTACACACATACTCACTTGTACATACATATTAGTATTATGTTCTTAAATGCTGACAATGTACCAGACGGTACTTTAAAGCCATAAAGATATGATATGTGCCTTCAGCACAATACTACTGTACACGAGAGAAGTGTAGGAATTTGTATCCTATATTATATTAAATTGATTACTTTGATTTACTTTGATACTGTCCACCTAGACAACTTTATCTTTACAGTGGTCCCTCGTTATCCATAATTAATCTGTTCCTTGAAGTGTGACTATTATCGAAATTTATGATTTTCGAATCAATTTTCCCCATAAGAAATAATGTAAATACAATTAATCTATTCCTGACACCCAGAAGTAATAAAACAAAAAAATTTTTTACGTGAAATATAGATGTAGTACATAAACAATACAATGGGACATGATGAATGAAACATTAACAGCATAACACTTACCTTTATTGGCAATTCTTCTTAATGTATGGAAGACTGGAGGAGGAGAGAGATTGGATTATTTATAGTTTGGAAGGGGAATCCCCTTCCATCAACACCTCAGGTACCAATTGCTTTTCTGGGGTTACTTCTCTTCTCTGTTTCTTAATGCCACTAGGACCAGCTTGAGAGTTACTGGAGTCCTGTCTTGCAAAAAAAGTGTCCAGAGAGCTCTGTTTCTGGCGTCTCTTTAAAACTTCCCTAAAATGGGCCAAGACTTTGTCACTGTACATGTTGCCAACATGGCTTGCAACAGCCTTGTCAGGGTGAAGTTTCTCCATAAATCTTTCCATTTTACCCCACATTTCAAAAATCTCCTTAATTTCTGAAGAAGGCAACTTCTTCCATCTCTCTTCCTCCTCCTCTGCAGCAAGATTCTGAGCTGCGATCTGTTCCTGTTCCTGCTGAAGCTCTTGCAGCTCCTCAGTGGTGAGCGCTTCGTTGTGGTCTTCCACCAAGTCTTCCACATCCTCCAAACTCACATCCAACCCCATGGAACTCCCCAGTGCCACAATAGATTTCACAACTGTCATAGGCTCATCAGGGTCAGCCACAAACCCTTCAAAATCCCTCTTGCGGACACAATCTGGCCACAATTATCTCCAAGCAGAGTTCCAAGTCCTGGTAGTCACTCCCTCCCAAGCCTTACCTATAAGGCTTATGCAATGGAGGATACTGAAGTGTTCTTTCCAAAAATCTCTTAAGGTCAAGTGAGTGTCTGAGGTCACATTAAAGCACCTTTGAAACATTGCTTTGGTGTAGAGTTTTTAAAAGTTTGAAATGACCTGCTGGTCCATGGGCTGGAGGAGAGGAGTGGTATTCGGGGGCAAGAACTTTACTGTGATGAACCCAAACTCCTCCAAAATTAGGTCATCCAAGTTTGGAGGATGAGCAGGTGCATTGTCCATTACTAGGAGGCACTTGAGATCCAATTTCTTTTCCAGGAGGTAATTCTTCACACTAGGGCCAAACACTTCATTGAACCACTCGATGAAAATTTCCCTCGTGACCCATGCCTTATTATTAGATTTCCAAAACACACACAATTTACTCTTCATAACATTGTTTTTCCTGAACACCCTGGGATTTTCAGAATGGTACACTAGTAATGGCTTCACTCTGAAATCCCCACTAGCATTAGCACAACATGAGCGTCAGCCTGTCTTTCATAGGCTTGTGTCCTGGCAGTCCCTTTTCCTCCTGGGTAATGTAGGTCCTCTTTGGCATTTTCTTCCAAAAGAGGCCTGTTTTGCCACAATTGAACACTTGTTCAGGTTTCAGTCCTTCAGTCTCTATGTACTCCTTGAATTCACTTACGAATTTTGTAGCTGCAATTTGGTCCAAACTGGCAGCCTCACCATGCCTTACCACACTGTGTATGCCACTACGGTTCTTAAATCTCTCAAACCAACCTTTGCTGGCCTTAAATTCACAAATATCAGTACTCATTGCAGGCAATTTCTTTACCAGATCGTCATGCAACTGCCTAGCCTTTTCACAAATAATTGACGAATACTGGTGATCTCATTTTTGTCAGCATATTTACCCCCTTTGCAACAACAGCTTCCTTGATTTCCTTTTTCTTGGCCACGATGGAAGCTATGGTTGTATGGGGTTTGTTGTACATCCTGGCCAGTTCGGCCACACGCACGCCACTTTCATATTGTTCAATGATGTTTTTCTTAAATTCAATCGTATTTCTCGCCTTCTTTACCAAAGGCTTGGCACTAGGAGCTTTCTTTGGAGCCATGGTAGTTTATTTAGTAGTTGCAAGCACTAAAATTAATGGAATACACCTACCATCCGACTTACGACCTGCTCGACTTACAACCACTCGACTTACGACCGTGTTTTTTATGCCAAATTTCTGGGAAATAAACAACTATTTGTGTTGTACACAGTGTTTATTCTAAACCTTACAGTATAAAATACAGTACTAACAACATAAAAAGTAAAGTAAAACATGAAATACCAAAATAAAACAATAAAATAAAGTCATTACAAAAATGTTTTGTTGATATTCAGTAGTAAAGTTCGACTTACGACCGGTTTCTCGGAACCGAACTCGGTCGTAAGTCGGATGGTAGGTGTATTATGAAATATTTCATATGAACAAGTGAGGGGACCGTCGCTCACTGGTAAACAATGGCACACTGGCTGGGAATAGCTCAGAGCTGTGCGTACGCGTCCCAGATGAACGACTATTCACGAATCAAACTACGATTAGCGAGCCAATGTTTCGACGAAAATAACGTTACGATTTCCGAAAATTACGACTATTGAGCCTTACGATTATCAAGGGACCACTGTATTAATAAACTTCTTAAATTTTAATTTCTATAGTTAGTAGCCTACCAGTTGTAATCCTGAAGCACTACTGAATCTTACTATTAATTCTAATGGATAATTGGACCAGGATACTGATGACTTGTTACAAAAACCCAGTAACAGGCTGGATGTTAGAGGGGCAGTCCTTTCTAGTATTCACTGGAGATCTCTATGCTTATTAGACATCGCATTTTTTGTAACACTAACACAGAGTGGGAGTTGTCACAGTTGCTCTTTGCTGATGACACTGTGCCTTTGAGAGATTCTGAAGAGAAGTTGCAGAGGTTGGTGGATGAGTTTGGCAGGGTATGTAAAAAGAAGAAAATTAAAAGTGAATATAAGAGAGTAAGGTGATGAGGATAACAAAAAAAATTAGGTGATGAAAGATTGGATATCAGATTGGAGGGAGAGAGTATGGAGGAGGCAAATGTATTCAGATATTTAGGAGTGGACAAGTCAGCAGATGGGTCTATGAAAGATGAGCTTAATCACAGAATTGATGATGAAAAAAGGTGAGTGGTGCACTTAGGAGTCTGTGGAGACAAAGAACTTTGTCCGTGGAAGCAAAGAGGGGAATGTGTGAGAGTATAGTTATACCAATGCTCTTATATGGGTGTGAAACATGGGTGGTGAATGTTGCAACAAGGAGAAGGCTGGAGGCAGTGGAGATGTTATGTCTGAGAGCAATGTGTGGTGTGAATATAATGCAGAGAATTCATAGTTTGGAAATTAGGGGATAGGCGCGGGATTACCAAAACTATTATCCAGAGGGCTGAGGAGGGGTTGTTGAGGTGGTTTGGACATGTAGAGAGGGTGGAACGAAATAGAATGACTTCGAGAGTGTATTAATCTGTAGTGGAGGGAAGGTGGGGTAGGGGTCAGCCTAGGAAAGGTTGGAGGGAGGGGGTAAAGGAGGTTTTGTGTGCGAGGGGCTTGGACTGTTTGCAAGCATGCGTGAGCATGTTAGATAGGAGCGAATGGAGACAAATTGTTTTTAGAATTTGACGTGCTGTTGGAGTCTGAGCATTGTAACATTTATGAAGGGATTCAGGGAAACCGGCAGGCCAGACTTGAGTCCTACAGATGGGAAGTACAGTGCCTGCACTCTGAAGGAGGGTTGTTAATGTTGCAGTTTTATAACTGTAGTGTAAGCACACCTCTCTGGCAAGACAGTGATGGAGTGAATAATGATGAAACTTTTTATTTTTCAGGCCACCCTGCCTTGGTGGGAGACGGCCGATGTGTTAATAAAAAAAAATTAATTGCAACACAAAATCGCTAAGCAACAATAATGGCATTACAGTACTTAAGTCCTTAAATGCCTTCTCTTGTATTATTTTAAATTAAGAACTGGTAAAAACATCACTAATGTATTCAACGTACCTGGACACAATCTGGCCACAATTTTCTCCAAGCAGAGTTCAAAGTCCTGGAAGTCACTCCCTCCCAAGCCTTGCCTATAAAGCTTATTCAATTAAGCATGGTGAAGTGATTCCTCCAGAACTCTCTTAGAGTCAACTGAGTGTCCGAGGTCACTTCAAAGCACTTTTGAAACACTGCTTTTGTTTAGTTTTTTGAAGTTAGAAATGACCCGAGGAGTGGTGTTTGGAGGCAAGAACTTCACTGTGATGAAACTGAAGTCTCTAAACACTTGGTCTTCCAAGTCTGGAGGATGTGCAGGAACATTGTCCAGTACCAGGAGGCACTTGAGTGGCAATTTCTTTTCCAGGAGGTATTTTTTCACACTTGGGCCAAACACATCATTAACCCACTCTTTGAAAATTTGCCTTGTGACTCATGCCTTATTATTTGCCTTCCACATCACACAGAGTCTATTTTTGATGACATTGTCCTTCTTGAACACTGGGATTTTCAGAGTGATACACCAGTAAAGGCTTCACTCTGAAATCCCCATTAGCATTAGCACACAACAAGAGAGTTGGCTGTCTTTCATAGGCTTGTGTCCTGGCAGTGATTTTTCCTCCTGTGTAATGTAGGCCCTCTTTGGCATTTTCTTCCAAAACAGGCCTGTTTCATCACAACTGAACACTTGTTGGAGTTCAAATCCTTTAGCCTTAAAGTACCCCTTAAATTCTGCTACAAAGTTTTCAGCGACTTTTTTGTCAGAACTGGCAGCCTCACCACACTGTGTGTGCCACTATGCTTCTTAAATATCTCAAATCAGCCTTTGCTGGCCCTAAATTCACTAACAGCACCACTTGTTCCAGGAGTTTTCTTCACAAGATCCTCATGCAACTGCCTTGTCTTCTCACAAATAATCGACTCCACAACACTGTCTCCAACTAAACGTTTTTCCTTAATCCACAATAACAATAACTTTTCCATATCTTCCATTATTGGTGACCTTTGTTTTGTAATCACATTTACTCCTTTCGCAACATCAGCTTCCTTGATTTGTTCTTTCTTTGCCAGGATGGAAGTGATGATAGATTTATTTTTTCCCATACATCCTGGCAAGTTCCAGCACTCTCACACCACTCAATTTTTTTCAGTAACTTCTCGCTTGAATTCCACGGTGTTTCTCACTTTCTTTGCCACAGGAACTTTACTAGGAACTTTCTTTGGAGTTATGGTTACTTATTTTGCAGTGGCACTGACAAAAAACCACCAAAAACAATGAAAAACAAGCAAAATGTTTGGGTGAATGAGCAGAAGCTTCCTCATGCACTGAGACACACAGCCAAACTGATGTGCAAGCTGGCCCAGCCGGCGGAGGGATGCATCCAATACGGCTGATAAGTGAAATAATGGCTGATAACCAGTAGCCGAAAAACTGGCCTATAACCGAGTTGGCCGATAACAGGAATGGCCAATAACCAGGGGTCCACTGTACTTCCCACCAGCTAACCAGCTTTCCTGAATTTGTTCATAAATGTTACTTTGCTAACATCCCAACAATACCTTCATCGGCACTAAACCGATGTTCAGCAGTAAGAACAGTAATAACAAACCCCAAAAGCAACAACTTTCCACTCACCCTGATTAAACAAAATGCAGTAATCAAAACATATACACATACCTTGACTTGACCTCCTTGTGACCCGCTTGCCAGCATCTCTGAGTCTCGGCTGAACGCCAGGCTCAAAACGGCCGCTTCCATCATCATGTATGAATCTTTCTCTTGATACTTCAAATCTTTGCGAATCTTACCTAAAAAAAATAATACAATAATTACAGGAGTTTCCCACTTTTAGACTGACATGAAATATACCTGTAACATACTTGTAACCAGTTTCTAAGTGGGGTGGGGGGAAAAGTGCATAAATATAGGGAAGGAGAGAGGGGAGTGGAGTTATCAATCTCTCCTAACCCTTTCACTGTCTCTTGCATAGATCTACGTATGGTATTGGCACCAGTGCTACTCATGTAAATCTACATTACTGTCACCAGTGCCGCTCATGTATATCTACATTCTAAGCACAGTGCTCTCCATTTTGCTGCAAGTGGCAAATTTTGGCCTAGACATGACAGAATGGGTCTGTGCAGTGAGTATGCATAGAAAAAAAAGAAAAAAAATCGTACCTCATATGGTGCATGATGGGAAAAGAAGCAAACCTCTGACCTAGTGTTTGGTTTAAAACTGCAACTGAAATATTTTCTAGGGAGACTTTTATGGTTTTATTGGTATCAAATGACAGAATGGAAGACATTCTACTAATTTTGGTTGGTTCCAGAACTGTAAGTAGTCTGGAATAGGGTTCAAAGTAGCAGAAATATTTGATTTTTGACAATTTTCTTGATGAAGGGTAAGGCCTCCACTACCTCCCTCTCAGTCTGTTTTATAGGTTTTTACTATTTCTGCTTCAATTATAGGATGCCCTCAACCATAACAATAATTCCTGATTATATTTTATCCAACAAATATGGCAAAGCTTTGATATTTTGTGTGATAATAGATTCAAAATGGAAGGCAAGTATAATATGTACAGGAGAGGCCTGGGGACATGATTAATGAAGAGAATATAGGTTGCTTTAATTAATGGAATGCATACAGCATTTATTTTGGATTCCGTTTTTAAATTAGAATTTGTTTAATATTTTGTAAAAATGGGTGAAATTCAAAACTATGTACACTTTATAAAGTAAACTGGTGGTTTCTTGTTCTCAATCTATCGAGTGGTTGAATTAAGGAATGGAATTGGCTTAAAACAGTACTCAAACTGGGTGAAATCAGTGATGTGTAAATCACACCCAGACAACCAAATTTGAGCCTGCATAATTCTCTAAGTTTTCCAAATATTTTGTATTTTTGATGCTATTACCCTTTGAAAAAAATTCTATATCATTTCAAAAGATTTTTTTCTAATTCCAGACACTGTTAGCACTCTTAGTTTTGGAAGTCCCAACAGTGAGAGGCTTAAGTCAAGGTCACCTGTATACCTTTTCATAGCTTTTTAAGCTTAACTTTAAGGAACATCATACCAGTTGTAAAATTCCAGACTTCTATGATACCATCAAAGCTTCCCGTGACAAGGTATTGTCCATCAGGGCTGAAATGTGCACTCTCGACGTGAGCCTTCTGGGGAAAGCGTATGAAACGTGCTTGTTGGGTAGGAACCTTCTCATCCTCTTGCTCTCTCATGGCTGCCTTACCTCGGAACAAATCAATCTGAGTACCTGATGGGGGAAAAAAAAAAAAGTACAGTAATATCAAGGTAATCAGATTATTATTAAACTCATGGAGAAATGTTAAACCTATAAGGTAGGTTGGTCAAAAAACTGAAATTTTGATTTTTACTGCTTCCATTCCTTAAGATTTTTTCCACTTTGAGAAAATAATGCTAGCTCAATTTGGGACCAATCTGCTAATATTTACTGGTAGCTGTAGAGGCTTGAAGATTTTCTGTTAAAATACTTGATACAGGAAACTCTTGTGCAACTGCTTGCAATGGATTTTCCTTTCAAAATATGCTTACTACTTTATCAGAGAAGTTAATGTTTTGATTTTATTCAACGTTCTCTCCTAGAGTGCTAAAATAAAATGTCATTAGGCTATTTTCTATTTGCAATTAGATCATGTTTCATATTTTTCAGCTATTTTCTATTTGGAATTAGATCGTGTTTCATATTTTTCAGAGGATATTTTTGTTCTGTAGTTTGAGTGTTTAGGGCTGTAAACCACAGAACAGGACAAAAAAAAAATCGCAGATTTTATCTCCTTGACAGGTCTGGGAAGATTTTCAGCTCAGAGCTGCCTTCTACTGGCCAAGTGATTAGTGTTTTCTTGCACCATCTTACTGATGTAGAGTATACATGTTTTGTAAAACAACCTAAGAGTCATTGGGCTAACCTGGGGGTAATAATCCCTGGTGTTGCTGCCATTTTAAGGCTTGTCCCAAAAGAGCCAATAAACGTGAAGGAGGCACAACAGAAACTTCTCCTGCAAGTGCTGCTGCAATGGCTGCTCTTCGACGCTCTTTTGTCACACCTTCTGGGTAAGCCTCACGTGGATCAAAGTAGGAACGTGCTATCAAGTTTTCCAGATGAACATATCTGAAAAAAGAAAAACAAAGTCATGATACCATGGCTTTAACAAATCTTGACAAACCCACACCTTGGAAAGAAAACCTTAGATGACATTTTGGTCTGCCCAAATCCATTGTTTTCTTCCCAGTTTCCCTCTCTCAATTTCAATTCAACCCCTACTTTGTACATTGTACTAGTATGCAGGTGAAGACTGTGTCACTGTTCTAATACGCACAATTTTCATGGTTTCAAAAATACCACCTGCCAATATTTTTTACTTCAGTACAACTGTCTGGATTTCCTATAGCTTCTTCGTGCCCTTGAAAAAATCTTAGACCAGGCAGGTCCACATAGTGCATCATAGATAACATTGCCTAACTACCATTAGTAAACAATAAAACCAAGACCAGTTGTTCCACCACCAGCTTCCATACCAGTAAACTGGGTGTGGAACTTAACCCTTTCAGGGTCCGTCCCATAGATCTACGGCTTTACATTCAGGGTCCAAACCGTAGATCTACGCCATGAGTTCAGCTCACTCTGATAAGCTGTGAGTGGTAAATTTGGGCCTAGATATGAGAGAATACATCTATGTGGTATGTGTGCACCACATAAAACAAATCCTGCAGCACACAGTGTATAATGAGAGAAAAAAAACTGAGACTGTGATTTTCGATTAAAACAGCAACTTTGCAGTGTTTTTTCATATGTTTTTTATAGTTGTATTTGTGATTTCTTGGTTTCATTTGATAGAATGGAAGACATATTACAGAAATGGAGATGATTTTGATTGGTTTTAGTAATGAAAATGGCTTGAAACTGAGCTCAAAGTAGCGGAAATGTTTAATTTTTGTCGATGTTCAATAGTAAACAAATGACCTCACATGTCTAATACATGCCAGCTGGTGGGTCTAATATACATTCACAAATGTGGTGATGATATTTATACAATTATTACAATATTGCATAACAGTAAATCTTCTATTTTTTGGTGTGAATAAAAACTCATTATGTGAATAAAAAATGAAAATGGAATTTATTTGTAAAGACTCAAAACATAACTAATGAGCAGAGGAAATGTTAGTTTAGTGCCAGGAATATATACAATGTTTATTCTGGACCCTATTTTGAAATTGAAATATTTTGAACTTTGTGTTAAATTGGCCAAATTACCAATTTCCAATCACTTTATTTTGTAGTTGAAACAGTTGACTTGGCGATTTCTTGTGCTCAATCGATGAATAGAAGTAATACTAGCGAAATAGCTAAGAATTTGGTTGACTGGAATAATGTAATTGGCCTAAAATGGGAGTCAAATTCGGCAAAATCGCCAATTCATAAATATCGTTGACACATCAAAATTTGCGTGAGCATAATTTCGTCTATTTTCCATCAAATTTTGTACTTTTTGTTTTATTACCTTCAGAAAAAGATTCTCTACCATTTCATAAGAAAAAATAATTTTTTTTTTTTTTTTAAATTCTTGGACACTGGTGCACCCTTTGAAATTTGGCCTCTGGACCCTGAAAGGGTTAAAAGATGCCTTATTCTTTCCAAATTCATATCAATTACATGATACTAACAGAGGAATTTAGCCAAAAAGCACACTATGTAGATTTAACTTATGATAACCCAATATAGTCAAAACAGAGTGACATATTTCCATGTTTTGATAAGTATTACACCTTGAAGTGGTTGTAACAGATTAAGATTTTGCCATAGATCTGTTTCACAGTGGTTTAGAAGACAAAAAGATATTATGGACATGAATATTACAACATGTCTTTATAAGTTGTATCATGTACTTGTAGAAATAAATTATTATTATTATAATTATTTTTACTATGTAACCCAGGGCATTCCCTGAACCTAAACATATACATGTAACAACTTTTTTAACATACTGGCTGTCTCCCACTGAAGCAGTGTGACTCGAAAAAGAAACACTTTCACCATCCTTTTCACAGTCACTGTCTTGCCAGAGGCATGAAGCTATGACAGTTTAGATGTCACTCTAAACAGCCAGTATAGTCAAATATGACTTTTTTCTGTTTTAGTAATCCCACACCTAATTTCCAAACTACTTCACAGCATTCTGGAACGAAGAAAGTTCAAAACTCGGGGTTCCACTGTATTAGTGTCAGAACAAAGATTGCCTATGAAATCACAAGAACTACTATAAATTGTAATTATCAGAACATAAAAATTATATAAATTAAAAAAAATGAGGAAAAGAGGTATATCAGCAACTTTCCTGCAAGCGGCAGGACCCCATGTTGCCGTTAGGTGAGCATCCAGCACCAATTTCTCAGTCTTATATCTAGGTAAGTTCTGACTAAAATATTTTTTATCCTATTACATGTAGAAAAATGTCATCTTTATTTAATAATTTTTTTTTTAAATATTTTGATCACTTGGCGAGAGAACGCAGATCTACGTTTGCACAGTTTAGAGGTTAAACCATACATAAGGTCCAAGAAAATCTATATTTTTATTTCTGTGTTGTTTACATGTAATAAAATACCATTAAGCACAAAGAAAGCCACTAGCATGCATGAACATTTCAGGCAGACTAATCTTAATGATTACAGTCTCTCCTCACTTATTTATTTATGTCTTTGCAAATAGTACATTGAAAGTTTGTATTTACAATAATGGGTTGCAATGCAAAGAGAGCCTCTATTATGCTTAGGCATTATGGACCGACTTAACATTATTGGATTACAGACTACTTAACACTAAGAATTATGTCATAGTTGTACAGTAGAATATTAATTATATCATAGTTGTACAGTAGATTATTAATTATAAGTGAATCTAATTTATATAAGACAAAAGATATATTCATATATTCAAAAAATGCTTTTTGTGAAAACAATGATTCAATTACGTACTTGTTTACTGACCACTTGGACTTATGATCAACTCTCCAACCAGTATGCAAACCTAAATGATGTATATTAGAGCTGATTTCCTCTATTCTGTTAATTACAGTATACAGTAAACTACTGTATAAACATTAAAAAAATATACCAGAAATGTTATAAATGGTGCAAAGGTGACATTAAAAAAACATCTAAAGATGGTTGACACAAACCCACTATCAGTGTAGTATGTTCCTCGCTTAATGACCAATTCGCTTACCGACCTACTCTTAGGAACAGGACCCCATCGTTAAGTGAGGAGAGGCTGTACTTGAAACTAGACATAGGTTATGGAGTGGTAAATTTTAATTATGAATTTTTTTTTCCCCATCATGCACTGCATTGGGCATGATTTTTTTTATAGTGCACACTCTTTGCACAGACCCATTCTCTCTTATCTAGGCCAAAATTTATCACTCTCAGTTTATCCAAGTGAGCTGCATTCATGAAGTAGAACTACATCAGGAGTTCTATGTGATGGACAGTGAAAAGGTTAAATCAGAAAACTGCACTCATTTTAAAAACAAAGGGAATAACAGAATTAAATATTGCATTACCTTTCTGGTAGAGTTTGTTTGAGCATTATGAGAGGATCAGTGTTGCGAAGGACAGACTTAGCTGCTCCTAGTTCTCGCAGCTCAATTAACTCAAGAACAACCTGTTGATAAGTAGCTCATAAGAATTTTTTTCCTTAAATAAGCTCATTAACAAAGAAAAGAAGATAGTAATTATTAGCCCAGGGATATTCAAAAGATTTATATCCACCAAGGAAAACAGTGAAATATACTTATGCAAATTATTATATTACATTCATAGGGAAGTAATAACACCAGTGAGGCCATACATCACTTGGGAAATTGGAGGCAATCAGGTTTGACCCAAGGAAGGGGAAGGTAAAAAATTTACCATATATACTGTGGTTTAATTATTTTTTTTTATTAACACACTGGCCAATTCCCACCAAGGCAGGGTGGCCCGAAAAAGAAAAAAACTTTCACCATCAATCACTCCATCACTGTCTTGCCAGAAGGGTGCTTTTACACTACAGTTTTTAAACTGCAACACTGCAGGCACTGTACTTCCCATCTCCAGGACTCAAGTCCGGCCTGCCGGTTTCCCTGAATCCCTTCATAAATGTTACTTTGCTCACACTCCAACAGCACATCAAGTATTAAAAACCATTTGTCTCCATTCACTCCTATCAAACACACTCACACATGCCCGCTGGAAGTCCAAGCCCCTCGCACACAAAACCTCCTTTACCCCCTCTCTCCAACCTTTCCTAGGCCGACCCCTACCCCGCCTTCCTTCCACTACAGACTGATACACTCTTGAAGTCATTCTGTTTTGCTCCACTCTCTCTACATGTCCGAACCACCTCAACAACCCTTCCTCAGCCCTCTGGACAACAGTTTTGGCAATCCCACACCTCCCCCTAACTTCCAAACTACGAATTCTCTGCATTATATTCACACCACACATTGCCCTCAGACATGACATCTCCACTGCCTCCAGCCTTCTCCTCGCTGCAACATTCATCACCCATGCTTCACACCCATATAAGAGCGTTGGTAAAACTATACTCTCATACATTCCCCTCTTTGCCTCCAAGGACAAAGTTCTTTGTCTCCACAGACTCCTAAGTGCACCGCTCACCCTTTTCCCCTCATCAATTCTATGATTCACCTCATCTTTCATAGACCCATCCGCTGATACAGGTGCTCTTTAATTTACAATGGGCTTACATTCCGACGAACCCATCATAAGTTGAAAATATAACAAGTCAATGAGAATATATGCTAATAAATAAGTAAATATCCAGTGCCACTGAATAAGTAAATAAGCAAATAACTGATATAACTAACTAAATACCAGTACTGAAAAGTAAATAAATGAGTACAAGTTATGGACTTGCTGCCTTCATGCTGGCTAATTATTTCATCTCCAAATACCTGCTCATACAAATCAATAAGTTTCTTGTCAGGTAGTTTGAGGGTTTGGATAGCCTTCAGTACAGTGTCCCAATGACCCTGATTAATGTCTGCCATGAAGCTCTCCACGGAATCTACAGTATTGAGTGTGATTGAAGTTTCCTCCTGCAATGCTCGTAAAGTTCGTCCGAGGTTGTTCTCTTTGAGGTATTGCTGAATCAGACGGATCACGCTGCAAACATGAGAAAAATCACAATACTGTGGGTGGGAAAGGAGGTAAAGACAGATTACACAGCAAGTGAAATGGTAGGAACACATTTGCAAAAGTAGCCTAAGTTAGACTAAATAGTGCTTCAAAATAGTGACATACAAGGCATAAAGGGTGATTCAGAACTCTCCATGGTGAATAAAACTGCAAGAGCCACAGAAAAACACACAAGCTGTTAGATACTGCATGCAAATATTGTACTATGCAAGGGAAATCTGCAACTATAAAATAAGTGAGAACAACGTCCAGTATTGGGCCCCTACTTAAACAAGATGGGTCCTACACAGATGACAGCAAGGAAATGAGTGAGCTACTCAAGTCCCAATATGACTCAGTTTTTAGCAAGCCGCTAACCAGACTGAGAGTCGAAGATCAAAATGAATTTTTTATGAGAGAGCCACAAAATTTGATTAACACAAGCCTATCCGATGTTATCCTGACGCCAAATGACTTCGAACAGGCGATAAATGACATGCCCATGCACTCTGCCCCAGGGCCAGACTCATGGAACTCTGTGTTCATCAAGAACTGCAAGAAGCCCCTATCACGAGCCTTTTCCATCCTATGGAGAGGGAGCATGGACACGGGGGTCGTCCCACAGTTACTAAAAACAACAGACATAGCCCCACTCCACAAAGGGGGCAGTAAAGCAACAGCAAAGAACTACAGACCAATAGCACTAACATCCCATATCATAAAAATCTTTGAAAGGGTCCTAAGAAGCAAGATCACCACGCATCTAGAAACCCATCAGTTACACAACCCAGGGCAACATGGGTTTAGAACAGGTCGCTCCTGTCTGTCTCAACTATTGGACCACTACGACAAGGTCCTAAATGCACTAGAAGACAAAAAGAATGCAGATGTAATATACACAGACTTTGCAAAAGCCTTCGACAAGTGTGACCATGGCGTAATAGCGCACAAAATGCGTGCTAAAGGAATAACAGGAAAAGTCGGTCGATGGATCTATAATTTCCTCACTAACAGAACACAGAGAGTAGTCGTCAACAGAGTAAAGTCTGAGGCAGCTACGGTGAAAAGCTCTGTTCCACAAGGCACAGTACTCGCTCCCATCTTGTTCCTCATCCTTATATCCGACATAGACAAGGATGTCAGCCACAGCACTGTGTCTTCCTTTGCAGATGACACCCGAATCTGCATGACAGTGTCTTCCATTGCAGACACTGCAAAGCTCCAGGCAGACATCAACCAAATCTTTCAGTGGGCTGCAGAAAACAATATGAAGTTCAACAATGAGAAATTTCAATTACTCAGATATGGTAAACATGAGGAAATTAAATCTTCATCAGAGTACAAAACAAATTCTGGCCACAAAATAGAGCGAAACACCAACGTCAAAGACCTGGGAGTGATCATGTCGGAGGATCTCACCTTCAAGGACCATAACATTGTATCAATCGCATCTGCTAGAAAAATGACAGGATGGATAATGAGAACCTTCAAAACTAGGGAGGCCAAGCCCATGATGACACTCTTCAGGTCACTTGTTCTATCTAGGCTGGAATATTGCTGCACACTAACAGCACCTTTCAAGGCAGGTGAAATTGCCGACCTAGAAAATGTACAGAGAACTTTCATGGCGCGGATAACGGAGATAAAACACCTCAATTATTGGGAGCGCTTGAGGTTCCTAAACCTGTATTCCCTGGAACGCAGGAGGGAGAGATACATAATTATATACACCTGGAAAATCCTAGAGGGACTAGTACCGAACTTGCACACGAAAATCACTCACTACGAAAGCAAAAGACTTGGCAGACGATGCACCATCCCCCCAATGAAAAGCAGGGGGGTCACTAGCACGTTAAGAGACCATACAATAAGTGTCAGGGGCCCGAGACTGTTCAACTGCCTCCCAGCACACATAAGGGGGATTACCAACAGACCCCTGGCAGTCTTCAAGCTGGCACTGGACAAGCACCTAAAGTCAGTTCCGGATCAGCCGGGCTGTGGCTCGTACGTTGGTTTGCGTGCAGCCAGCAGCAACAGCCTGGTTGATCAGGCTCTGATCCACCAGGAGGCCTGGTCACAGACCGGGCCGCGGGGGCGTTGACCCCCGGAACTCTCTCCAGGTAAACTCCAGGTAAACCAACACACCAGAAAGTGATCCAATATGTTAAGAGAGGGATGGTGTCATTTTGATAAGGACTGAGTATTTTCATCCTGAGATATGCAAATCATCTATACACACCAGAAAATGTTGTCCTGAGCTGCCAAAAATTCCATATGAAAAACACAATGATAAAAAATTACAAATTAAGAAATGGAATGAGTATTAAACACTGAAAATATTTTATGCAGTAAGAAAAAATATATGAAGAAAAAGGATAAATAATAAAAGGCAACAGTGCACATAGATACTAGCATGTACTACTGTCTAGTACAGTGGAACCTTGACTTACGAGTGTCCCAACATATGAGTTTCTTGAGATATGAGCCGTCGATCGGTTGATTTTTTCCTCTGAGTTACGAGCCAACATTTGAGTTACGAGCCACCTCCCCCCCCCCCCCACTTCCCCCTCAACCCAAAACCTGGACACCTCTCTTGTTTATCTATGATTTCATGCTTTAATTCCATGAAAATCATCCTCTTTTTCTTATCAGCAATGTCCTTTACTTACGTACTTTCTTAGGACCCATGGTTAGAAAAGTGAAATTTGGTCAAATGACTGTAAAAATGTAAGCAAATCAGGAGAGAATCACTCCCACAGCTAGGTAAACAGTGCACTGAGTTGACTTCATTCTGAAGCTCTCGGTGTTATAATAATGTATTTTTATTATTAATTTAGGGAACTGAAGCTCTATTGTTATTGTAATAATTATTATTATTGATAATTTAGGGAACTGAAGCTCTATCATTATTATAATAATTATTATTATTATTATTTTTATTTTTATTATTATTATTATTAATTTAGAGAACTTGAGCACATATCCAATTCCCTAGATCAAGAGCCCCTTGCCAGTATCAAGGTTCCTTGACTCTGGTGAGGGTCTCTTGATCTAGGGAATTGGATGTACTCTAGTTCCCTAAATTAATAATAATAATAATAATAATAATTATAATAATGATAGAGCTTCAGTTCCCTAAATCATCAATAATAATAATTATTATTATTACAATAACGATAGAGCTTCAGTTCACTAAGGTAATAATAAAAATGTATAATAATTCAGAATGCTGCCGCTAGTTGGCAGTACACGTTGACATCACTGTCGAAGCAGTTCTCTCCTGCTTTGCTTACAGTTTTGATAGTCATTTAGCCAAATTTCACTTTTCTAACCATGGGTCCTAAGAAAATAAGTGCAAAGGACAGTGCTGAGAAGAAAAAGACAATGATTTCCATGGAATTAATGCATGAAATCATAGATAAACATAAGCAAAGTGCACAAATTGTGGATTTAGCCAGACAATACCAGCACAGTTCATCTACTACAGCGGACCCTTGACTAACGATTTTAATCCGTTCCAGAGAGCTTGTCCGTAGTCGAATTTATCATTAGCCGAATTAATTTTCCCCATAAGAAATAATGGAAATCCAATTAATCCATTCCAGACAGCCAAAAGTATTAAAAAAATTTTTTTTTTTACATGAAATATACATTTCCCTACAAAGAAAACAATGAGACATGCACAATAATTACATAAATAAATACTAATATGACACTTACCTTTATTGAAGAGTATTGATGAGTGATGAGACACTGTTTTTCTTGAACGCTCTGGGATTTTCAGAATGATACATGAGTAAAGGCTTCACCTTGCAATCCCCACTAGCATTACAACAAAACATGAGAGTTAGCCTGTCTTTCATAAGCTTGTGTCCTGGGAGTGCCTTTTCCTCCTGAGTAATGTAGGTCCTGTTTGGCATTTTCTTCCAGAACAGGCCTGTTTTGTTACAACTGAACGCTTGTTGGGGTTGGAATTTTTCAGCTTCACCACTGTGTATGCCACTACGATTCTTAAATCTCTCAAACCAACCTTTGCTGGCCTTAAATTCGCCAATATGAGCACTAGTTCCAGGCATTTTTTCCTGTTCACCTGGGTGTTAGTCGACTGGTGTAGGTCTCATCCTGGGGGACAAGATTAAGGACCCGAATGGAAATAAGTTAGACAATCCTCGATGATGCACTGACTTTCTTGGGTTATCTTGGGTGGCTAACCCACTGGGGTTAATTGTTTCTCGGTAATTGTTTCTCGTTTAGCCACACCAACAACACTCTCTCCACATCTCGAGTAGTACAGCTGACGGTGGTGCAGCAACAGCTGACCGTAGTACAGCAGCAGCTGATGGTGATGCAGCAGCAGCTGACCATGGTACAGCAGCAGCTGACAGTGGTGCAGCAGCAGCTAATGGTGGTGCAGCAACAGCAGCAGCTGACAGTGATTAAACAAAACAAACTCTATATCAGTTATGTTCAGTGTGTAAGTACATATGCACTCTATATAAACAGTTTATTTCTTTACATTCTGTAGTGTATTATGATTTGTGTTTATATACGATATTTTCAATGGTTTCTTTAGAATACTCCATTTTCTTTTACAATAAGAGCATGGGAAGATACTCTCAGTATATACACAGGAAATGGTGGATGATTCCGCCACTGCCTCTACCACCATATTGTGGCCTATTTTATTCATTCTAGAGTATATATAATGTTTGTGTGTTAATTATATTGTTTATTATGTCATATTAGATGAATTGTGATAGATAAGTCGTACAGTTGATAATAGCGTCATATTCAAGTATTTTTTTCTCTTCTCTCCAGAGTGCAGGAACGAATTAATGGCTTTTCAATTAATTTAAATGAGGAAAATTAATTTGATATACAGTGGACCCCCGAGTTTCGTGATTAACCCCTTCAGGGTCCAAGGCCCAAAACTGAAGTGCTGCCCCAGTGTCCAAGAATTTTCAAAAAAAAAAATTTGTTATTTTTTCTTATGAAATGGTAGAGAATCTCTTTGTGAAGGTAATAAAACAAAAAGTACGAAATTTGATGGAAAATTGACGAAATTATGCTCTCGCGAATTTTGATGTGTCAGCGATATTTACGAATCGGCAATTTTGCCGACTTTGACTCCCATTTTAGGCCAATTACATTATTCCAATCAACCAAATTCTTAGCTATTTCACTAGTATTACTTCTATTCTATCGATTGAGCACAAGAAATCGCCAAGTCAACTATTTCAACTACAAATTAAGTGATCGGAAATTGTTAATTTGGCCAATTTAACACAAAGTTCAAAATATTCCAATTTCAAAATAGGGTCCAGAATAAACAATGTAGGTATTCCTGGAACTAAACTAACATTTCCTCTGTTCATTAGTTACGTTTTGAGGCTTTACAAATAAATTCCATTTTCATTTTTTATTCACATAATGAATTTTTATTCACATCAAAAAATAGAAGATTTACTGTTATGCAATACTGTAATAATTGTATAAATATCATCAACATATTTGTGAATGCATATTAGACCCACCAGCTGGCGTGCATTAGACGTGTGAGGTCGTTTGTTTACTCTTGAATATCGGCAAAAATTTAACATTTCTGCTACTTTGAGCTCAGTTTCAAGCCATTTCCAGTGCTAAAACCAATCAAAATCATCTCTATTTCTGTAATATGTCTTCCATTCTATCAAATAAGACCAAGAAATCGCAAATACAACTATAAAAAACATACGAAAAAACACTGCAAAGTCGCTGTTTTAATCGAAAAATCATGATTTCAGTTTTTTTCTCTCATTATACACAGTGTGCTGCAGGATCTGTTTTATGTGGTGCACACATACCACATAGATGTATTCTCTCACATCTAGGCCCAAATGTACCACTCACAATTTATCAGAGTGAGCTGAGCTCGTGACGTAGATCTACGGTTTGGACCCTGAACGTAAAGCCGTAGATCTACGGGACGGACCCTGAAAGGGTTAATCCGTTCCAGAGAGCCCGCCGAAGGTTGAAAAACACGAAACTCGAAACCATTTTCCCCATAAGAAATAATGGAAATAAAATTAATCCGTTCCAGACACCCAAAAATATTAAAATATTTTTTTCAAATTAAATAAAGATTTACATAATGAAAACAATCAGAAATCAAGTACATGCATTTAAAATAAATAATAATAACATTACACTTACCTTTACTGAAGACTTCTGGGTGGATGGAAGATGGGAGGAGGTGATAGGAGGAAGGTGTACACTATTGTTTGGAAGGAGAATCTCCTTCCATTAGGACTTTAGGTAGCAAGTCCTTATCTGGGGTTACTTCCCTTCTTTTAATGCCACTGGGATCAACTTGAGAGTCACTGGACCCCTGGCACACAAAATCTCTCTCCAGAGAGGTCTTTTTCTGGTGCTTCTTTAAGATTTCCCTGAAGTGGGACACAACACTGTCATTGTACATGTTGCAAATACGGCTTCTTTCAGCTTGGTCAGGGTGATACTTTTCAACAAAACTTTGCAACTCATTCCACACATGTCCTTAATCACTGAAGAAGGCACCTCATCCACTCCCTCTTCCTCCTCCTCTGAAGCAAGTTCCTCGGCTGTGGTCTGATGCTGTTCCAGTTGAAGCTCTTGCAGTTCGTCAGTGGTTAGCTCTTCCCTGTGGTCCTCCACCAACTCTTCCACATCCCCGTCACTCACTTTATTTACCAAAGGGCTTGCACTAGCTTTCCTTGGGTCCATGATGACTTATTTAGCAGTTGCAAGCACAAAAAACAATGGATTATTATGAAATGTATTGTATGAATCTGCAGGGTGATGGTCATGTGTTGGTAAACAATGGCACACTGAGCGTGAATGGCGTGGGAGACTGGCTTTGTGTGCGCGGTGACGGGTGGATGGGTACCGGATGGTTGCCGAAACACGAGTTTTTTCACGAAACTTGAGGCCAAATTTTTCCCAAAAAACTCGCCAAAGGCCGAATTTCGCGAAGTCGAGGCTGCCGAAACTCGGGGGTCCACTGTACAAGTAAACTGAGTTACGAGCTAGCTCCTGGAACGTATTAAACTCGTAAATCAAGGTTCCACTGTACTTGCATAAAGTAATTCATTGTATTTGTTCCCCAGGCACAAGAAGGTGAAATGAAGGTAGATTAGAGAATAGTACAGAGTACAAAAAGTAGTGTTTGAGGCACATATTAATGTAGGAAAAATTCTCACTGCTCTGTAGACCTTTTTTCGGATATGTGCTTGATGCGGGTGTTTAATTGTAACCCTTTCATTGTTGTTACTTCTCTCTCAGTGGGGCAATTTTAAAAATAAAAGAATTATCTTCTAAAAGGGGGAGAGAATAATGTCCTAAAGGTTGACACCAAAAAATGCAAAATTTGATGGGAAACTTATGGAAATGTACAGGCATGAATTTTAAGGTCTGAGAGTATTTTATGCAACTGCAATTTCACCCCATTTTATGGGTTATCTTATGTCAATTTCAGAGCCCAAACTGATCCAATTTCTAGATATTGCATTTATGTGTCTTCCATTCTAGTAATTGAACACAAAAAACTGCCCATTCAAATATCAGACGTATCCCATAAAAGGCCTAGAATTCAGTAATTTTTGCCAGCTTTACAAAAAATTCCATACATTTCACTCTAAAAAGTTTAAGATGAACATCGTAGGCATTCCAGCCACTAAAGCAACCTCTCAGCTCACACAATAAGTGTCTATGGTTCGATTCCCAGTATGGATGGAAACAATGGGAGTGTTTCCTTACACCTGCTGTCCCTGTTCACCTAGCAGTAATTAGGTACGTGGGTATTAGCTAACTGATGTGCATTGCATTCTGGGGGACAAGATTAACCTAAGTTGCCCAAAATGCTCTGCATAACCAGGGGGTTTGTATATAGTATTTCATTGATGTCAGGTGGGTTTGCATCATGTATTTGTAGGAATAAAGAATATTATTTTCTCTGTTCATTAACCTCATCTCCAGTTCCATCCGTTGAGTGATCAGAGAAAGTGCATTGTTTGTTAACTTATCTTGGCAACACTGCTCACTCAATAAATACATTGCTGACCCATATGAATACTCCAGGATCAGAGATCATGAATTCTATATTGCAGAAGCCTAAAGAAATTAGTCTAAGTCCTACCCCTGTCAACTAAAATGTTAACAATATTATGTTAATGGAGCAACACTAAACCTGTAGTGAGCATATGGCATGTTGGAAATAATCAGCATTCATCCAAAGTCACTGACTTGTGGGGTTATTTTTGGTAATTTACATGAGGTGTCCAGAGGCTCAGCTCACACACTGGGGTCCGAGAACTGAATCCCAGGTATGGCTGGAAAACATTAGGAAGTGTTTCCATAAGATACCTGCTGTCCCTGTTCACCCATCAGTAAGGTGAGTACCTTGGTGTTAGGTGCTGGTGTGGGTCGCATCCTGGGACAAAACCGACCTAACTTGCCCGAAATATTGTGCATAACAGTAGTATGTCATTAATGTCAGCTAGGCCTGTATACCTTGTATGTGTACTTGTTGAAATAAATATATTATCATTATTATTATTAATTACTTAGATCCAAAGCCTCTCGCCAACATCGAGGATCTAGGAAGACTATAACCAAGGTTGATTTCCGGTGGCCTATCGCTTAGAATGGAATAAAGACACAAATTGCTGTTAAAAGAAACTTTAATGTCTATGACTGCAATTTGTGTGTTTTAATTAAAACAAATAGTCTTTATACATAAGATTTGTTATGCAATGTTTGTAATTATATTACTCACTCAGCGGATTCAATTTCTATAGACATTATGTAATGATGAGGCCGCCTTCACCAAAATCTTAGATTTTCACGGAAGGCAGCAGTTACCTCTTCTTGTTTTATTTTAAAGATAAAAAAAAAAACACTGTTGTCTTGATCTTGCAGATATAAACAACACTTTTCTACCTCGAGGCCACAGCGTCTAGTAGTTGTTGTTGGGTATGTAGAGGCCAGTGACAGCTTACCTTTCAAATACAAACACCATTTCTTTGTTTAATAAGTAAATAGGTTTATTAGGTACAGGTACACATTATATAATAATAATATCTTTATTTATACAAGTGCATGTATATGGTATATATTCATTACAAAGAAGGCCTCTTGTGAAAATTTGTGTGGACTGCCTCCAAGTGAGTCGCCTACCCTGGCAAACTCTGTTGACACCGAGCTCTGAGGTGGGTACCTCAAATTCAAATTCCCCTCAAGGAAGGTTCCTTGATGTTGGTGAGGGGCTCTTGATTTAGGGAATTGGATCTGTGCTCCGGTTCCCCGAATTAAGCCTGAATGCCTTCCACATCCCCCCCCCCCCCAGGCGCTGTATAATCCTCCGGGTTTAGCGCTTCCCCCTTTATTATAATAATAATAATAATCAAATTCAAATTCAAATTCAAAGTTTATTCTCTATAAAAATTACAATATTGAATTTACAGAATTTGGTTGTTGTGTGGTTTACATGTAGTTAAATAATGATTACAGAGTGTACCACTAGAACGCCTAGCATGGCTAGGCATTTCGGGCAGACTTAGTTTAAGGCCCCAAAAAGCCTCCCCACACTCCTAATAACTTCCCCAGGCCCGGTACAACCTCCTTAGGCCTCTAATAACCTTCCCAGGTACCTAATAACCTCCCCAGGCCCTTGATAATCTCAAAAAAACCTGTATAAGCTCCCCAGGCACTGCGTAACCTCCCCAGGCCACATATATCCTCCACAGGGTCCTAATAACCTCCCCAGGCTATTAACAACTTCCCAAGGCCCCTAATAGCCTCCCCAGGCCCCTAATAACCTCCCCAGGCCCGATATAACCTCGCCATTCACCTAATAACCTTCCCCATGCCGTGTATAACCTCCCCAGGCCCCTAATAACCTTACCCATTACGTGTATAACCTCCTCAGGCCCCTAATAACCTCTCCATGCCCCTAATAACTTCCGAAGGTCATGCACAACCTCCCTAGGCCCCTAATAACCTCCCCATACACCTAATAACATCTGCAGGTCCCTGATAATCTCAACAGGCCCTGTATAAGCACCCCAGGCCATGCATAACCTCCATAGGCCTCGTATGGCATCGCCAGGCACCTAATAACCTACCCAGGCCCATAATAACCTCTTCAGGCCCCTAATAACCTCACCAAGCCCGGTATAAACTCCCCAAGCCCCTAATAACCTCCCCAGGCTCTTGATAATCTCCCCACGTCCTGTATAAGCTCCCCTGGCCTTGCATGACGTCGTAAAGCCCAGCATATCGTCCCCAGGCTCCTAATAACCTCCTGAGGCCTTTAATAACCTCCCCAGGCCACTAATAACCTCCCCAGGCCCCTAATTACTTCCCGAGGTCCCATTTAATCTCTCCAGGCTCTAATAACCTCACTAGGCTCCTAACAACCTCCCCAGGCCCCTAATAACCTCCCCAGGCCGCACATAACCTCCCGAGGTCCCGAATAACCGGAACTCTCTCCAGGTAAACTCCAGGTAAACAAGGCCTGTAATAACCTCCACAGGCCCCTAATAACCTCCCCAGGCCTTTGATAATCTCCCAAGGCCCTGTATAAGCTCCCCAAGCCCTGGATAACCTCCTCTGGCCCTGTATATCGTTCCCAGGTTCCTAGTAAACTCCCCAAGCCTCTAACAACCTCCCCAGGCCCCTAATTACCTCCCCAGGCCCATATTAACCTGTTCAAGCTCCTGATAACCTCCCCAGGCCCCGCGTAACCTCCTCAGGCCCCTAATAACCTCCCCCGGCGCTTAATAACTTCCCCAGGTTCTGTTTAACCTATCCAGGTCCCTAATAATCTCCCCAGGCCCTGAATAACTTTCCGAGGCCGTCAATAACCTCCCCAGAGCCCTAATTACCTTTCCATGACCCTAAAAATCTCCCCATGTTGTGCATAACCTCCACGGGCCCCTAATAACCTCCCCAGGCCCCTAATAACCTACCCAGGTCCTTGATAATCTTCAAAGGCTCTGTAGAAGATCCCCAGGCCCAGCAAAACCTCACCAGGCCCCGTGTATCCTGCACAGGATACTAACAACTTCCCCAGGCCCCTAATAACCTCCCGAGGCCACTAATAACCTTCCCAGGCCCTTTATAACCTCACCATTCCCCTAATAAGCTCCCCAGGCCTCTAATAACCTCCCCAGGCCCCTAATAACCTTCCTAGGTTGCACATAACCTCCTCATGCCCCAAATAACCTCCCCTGGCCCCTAATAACTTCCCCAGGACCTGTATAACCTTCCCAGGCCCCTAATAACCTCCCCGTGCCGTGTATAACCTCCCCAGGCCCCTAATATCCTCTCCAGGTCTCTAATAACTTTTGCAGGTCATGCACAACCTCCCTAGGCCCCTAATAACCTCCCCAGGCACCTAATAACCTCTGCAGACCCCTGATAATCTCAACAAGCCATGTATAAGCACCCCAGGTCACGCATAACCTCCTCAGGCCTCGTATATCATCCCCAGGCTCCTAATAACCTCACCAGGCCCCTAATAACCTTCACAGGCCCATAATTACTTCCCAGGTCCCGATTAACCTCTCCAGGCCCCTAATAACCTCCCCAGGCCATAAATAACCTCCTGAAGCCGCTAATAACCTACCCAGGCCTTTCATAACCTCCCCACGCCTCTAATAACCACCCCAGGTTGCACATAACCTCCCCAGGCCCCTAATAACCTCCCCAAGCCCTGTATAATCTCCCTGGCCTCTAATAACCTCCCCAGGCCGCTAATAACCTCCCCACTCTGCATATAACCTCCCCATGCCCCTAATAACCTCCAAAGGCCCCTAATAGCTTTCCCAGGTTCGTGATAATCTCCCCAGGCCCTGTATAAGCTCTCAACGCTCCTAATAACCTCCCCAGGCCCATAACAACTTTCCCAGGCCCCTAATAACCTCCCCAGACCCCTAATAACCTCCCCAGGCCCAATATAACCTAGCCATTCCTCTAATAACCTCCCAAGGCCTCTAATAACGTCAACAGGCCCGTAATAACCTCCCCAGCTTGCGCATAACGTCTTAAGGCCCCAAAAAACCTCCCCACACTCCTAATAACTTCCCCAGGCCCGGTATAACCTTCTTAGGCCTCTAATAACCTTCCCAGGTACCTAATAACCTCCCCAGGCCCTCGATAATCTCAAAAGGCCCTGTATAAGCTCCCCAGGCCCTGCGTAACCTCCCAAGGCCACATATATCCTCCACAGGGTCCTAATAACCTCCCCAGGCTATTAACAACTTCCCCAGGCCCCTCATAGCCTCCCAAGGCCCCTAATAACCTCCCCAGGCCCCATATAACCTCGCCATTCCCCTAATAACATCCCCAGGCCTCTAATAACCTCCCCAGGCCCCTAATAACCTTCCAAGGTTGTGCATAACTTCTCCAGGCCATAAATAACCTCCCCAGGCCCCTAATAACCTCACTTTGCCGTGTATAACCTCCCCAGCCCCTAACAACATCCCCATGCCCCTAATAAGTTCCCCAGGACCTGTATAACCTCTCCAGACCTCGAATAACCTAGCCAGGCCTCTAATAACCTCCCCACGCCCCTAATAACCTTCCAAAGTTGTGCATAACCTCTCCAGGCCATAAATAACCTCCCCATGCCCCTAATAACTTCCTCACGACCTGTATAACCTCCCAGATCCTAATAACCTCCCCAGGCCCTTAATAACTTCCCCAGGTCCTGTTTAAACTTTCCAGGTCCCTGAAAATCTCCCAATGCCATCAATAACCTTCCGAGGCCACTAATAACCTGCCCAGGGCCCTAATAGCCTCCCCAGGACCCTAAAAGCCTCTCAACGTTGTGCATAACCTCCATAGGCCCCCTAATAACCTCCCCAGTCTCTTGATAATCTCCCCAGGCTCTGTAGAAGCTCCCCGGGCCCAGCAAAACCTCCCCAGGCCCTTTATAACCTCCCCAGGCCCTATATTATCTCACAATTCCCTTAATAACCTCCCCAGGCCACTAATAACCTCCCCAGGCCCCTAATAACCTCCCTAGGTTGCACATAACCTCCCCATTCCCGAAATAACCTCCCCAGGCCCCTAATAACTTCCCAGGACCTGTATAACCTCCACAGGCCCCTAATAACCTTACCCATTACGTGTATAACCTCCCCAGGCCCCTAATAACCTCTCCAGGCCTCTAATAACTTCCGAATGTCATGCACAACCTCCCTAGGCCCCTAATAACCTCCCCAGGTATCTAATAACCTCTGCAGGCCACTGATAATCTCAACAGGCCATGTATGAGCACCCCAGGCCACGCATAACCTCCCCAGGCCTCGTATGTCATCGCCAGGCTCCTAATAACCTCCCCAGGCCCATAATAATCTCTTCAGGCCCCTAATAACCTCACCAGGCCCCGTACAACCTCCCAAAGCCCCTAATAACCTCCCCAGGTCCTTGATAATCTCCCCACGTCCTATATAAGCTCCCCTGGCCCTGCATGATGTCCCAAGGCCCCGTATATCGTCTCCAGGCTCCTAATAACCTCCTCAGGCCTTTAATAACCTTCCCAGGCCACTAATAACCTCCCCAGGCTGCGCATAACCTCCCCAGACACCTAATAACCTTCCCAGGCCCCTGATTACTTTCCGAGGTCCCGTTTAATCTCTCCAGGCTCTAATAACCTTCCCAGGCTGCGCTTAACCTCCCCAGGCCACTAATAACGTCCACAGGCCCATTATATCCTCCCGAGGTCCCTAATAACCTCCATAGGCTCCTAACAACCTCCCCGGGCCCATAATAACCTCTTCAGCCCTCCTAATAACCTCCCGAGGCCCCGAATAACCTCACAATCCCCGTAATAACCTCCACAAGCCCCTAATAACCTCCCCAGGACCTTAAAAATCTACGCAGATTCTGCATAAGCTCCCCAAGCCCTGCATAACCTCCCCTGGCCCTGTATAACATTCCCAGCTTCCTAATAAACTCCCCAAGCCTCTAACAACCTCCTCATGCCCCTAATAACCTCCCCAGGCGCTTAATAACTTCCCCAGGTTCTGTTTAACCTATCCAGGTCCCTAATAATCTCCACAGGCCCTGAATAATCTCCCGAGGCCGCCAATAACCTCCCCAGGGCCCTAATAACCTTTCCAGGACCCTAAAATCTCCCTATGTTGTTCATGACCTCCACAGGCCCCTAATTCAAATTCAAATTCAAATTGAAAGTTTATTCTCTATAAGGATTACAATGTTGATTTTACAGAAATTTGGTTATTGTGTGGTTTACATGTTGTAAAATAGTGATTACAGAGTGTACCACTAGAACGCTTAGCATGGCTAGGCATTTCGGGCAGACTTAGTTTTATTCTTAATTGTAAAATATTACAAATTATGAGGTAAGTTGGTATTATGGCTAAGTGACTAAATACTAGTTTGTGAGTTTAGCAATGTGAATGCTTTTGTTTTGGCACAGTACATAGTTTCAGTATTGGAGTATCACAGGATTCATTATTTTAAGATTGAGATTAATATTTCTGTTTATGGTCAAATGAGTGAGTGAGTGTAAGTGTGAACCACCAGGTGGTATTCGTGTAGTTAGTTGACGGGGTGTATCAGGGAGATAAGATGTTTTCTAATGGTAGTTTTGAAGGTGATGAATGTGTCTGCAGTTCTAGAGTTCTCAGGTAGGGTATTCCAGATTTTAGGGCCTTTGACATACATTGAATTTTTGTAAAGGTTTAGTCGGACACGGGGAATGTCGTAGAGATGTTTGTGTCTGGTGTTATGCCTGTGGGTTCTGTCACAACTATCAAGAAAGCATTTTAGGTCAAGGTTGATATTAGAGTTTAAGGCCCTGTAGATGTAGATTGCACAGTAGTAAGTGTGGATGTACTGAACTGGGAGTAAGTTTAGGTCTATGAAGAGTGGGGGGGTGTGTTGCCAGGGATGGGATTTAGTGATTATTCTTACTGCAGCTTTTTGTTGGGTTATTATTGGCTTTAGGTGTGTTGCTGCAGTTGATCCCCAAGCACAAATAGCATAGGTGAGGTATGGATAAATAAGTGAGTGGTATAGTGTGAGAAGGGCATTTTGCGGCACGTAGTATCGTATCTAGGAGAGGATCCCAACCGTTTTGGATACTTTTTTGGTTATATGCTGGATATGGGTGCTGAAATTCAGGTTGTTGTCAAGGTATAAGCCTAGGAATTTGCCCCCATTATTTCTGGTAATTAGAGTGTTGTCAATCTTAATGTTAATTTGTGCATCTCCTGCTCTGCTACCAAACATAATATAGTAGGTTTTGTCAGTGTTAAGCGTAAGTTTATTGGCTGTCATCCAAGTCGATATTTTAATCAGCTCCTCATTCACAATGGTGTTGAGGGTGGCAAGATTAGGGTGAGAGATGACATAAGTCGTGTCATCAGCAAAGAGAATGGGTTTCAGGTGTTGGGATACGTTTGGAAGGTCACTGATGTATATGGGGAAGAGCAGGGGACCAAGGACACTTCCCTGCGGAACTCCTGTATCAAGTGGCCGTGTTGCTGATGCTGTGTCTTTAATGGTGACGTACTGATACCTATTAGTAATGTAAGATTTGAAATAAGCAAGCGCATGGCCTCTGGTTTCAAATGGTTTCGTTGTGCACTACCTAGCAGGTTATTAATAGAATATTCAAGAGGTTGCTAGTAGAATTGCAGTAAATCAACCATTCAAATCATTATGAAGCTGTGTGTAGTCTGTGGTCAGTCAAACAAACGGGCTTCCACATGCATAAATTGTCATTTTTGTGGAAATTGGTGTCACGCCCCTTGTGCAGATATCCAAGAACTAGCTACAAGCAGTATTAAAACAGGGAAGTGTTTTTGGGTATGCCCAAATGAGATAAATCTGTGGACTAAAATCACAAGGGTATTAAAAGAGGTCAACATCAAAGCTGATTTCATAGAAAACCTGGAAGCTTTCTACAACAGATGGGAACATAAAAAGTCTGGGCTGAATGGTAATGCCCTTGATACTGGCCATGTAGTCAGAAACTGTAAGGCTGGAGATGATGTCCTGGTAGTCAGTAAATGGGGGGCTGATAGTGCTGTCCTGGGAGACAGTAATGGTGAAGCTGGAGGTGCTGTCCTGGGAGACAGTAATGGTGAAGCTGGAGGTGCTGTCCTGGGAGACAGTAATGGTGAAGCTGGAGATGCTGTCCTGGGAGACAGTAATGGGGAAGCTGGAGATGCTGTCCTGGGAGACAGTAATGGTGAAGCTGGAGATTTTGTCCAGGTAGTCGGGAATTATACGCAGGAAGGAATACATATAAATGACCTCATAGGGGACAGGAGCCATAGTAGGGAAACAAGTGTAGTCAAAGATAAGATAAAACCAATATTGCAAACTAGAAATACCGCAGGAAATAGCAAACAAGAGGACTCCACTAGCAATAGTGAAGATATATTACCAAAAACAACTGGTGGGAGCTCCATTGTTGGTGCTAGGGAGGATAGAAGTAAGACAGGGAAACATGCACCAACAGGGAATACAGTCACAGAAACCCAAGGCAAACGGAAACCAAGCCTGTGCACATACTATGCATTCGGTATCTGCTGGCATGGGAAATCTGGAAAAACAGATGGGACGTGCAACTATGACCACCCTAGAAAATGCCATGCCCATATGACAACAGGAAAATGCAAACTCCCTTCCTGTAAGCTTTTTCACCCTGAACTGTGTACCTCTTCAGTACAGGAAAGACTGTGCTATAACTTAAATTGCCAGGCATACCATCTAAAGGGGACAAAAAGATACAAAACATCCAGGCCATGGGAAAACCTGGGTAGCCACAGCCAATCAAGAGGGAGAGGTTTTTTAGTGCCAGGAAGGAAAAAAAACTGGCAGGAAATGGCAGAAATCGTACACCAAATCCAGTCATTCCTGGAGTGGAACCACAGTCGATGGCCTCCACTCCAAACCAACAGATACAGATACTAATGCCGGAAAAAAATCCCCCCCCCCAGTACCAACAATACCACCAGTCCGATAACATTCTTCTTTGCAAATATACAGGGTCTAAAGCCAGCAACAAACAACAAAATACCTTTCATCCGTGGACTGCTTGCAGAGGCAAAGGCAATGTTCGCGGCTTTCACTGAGACCCACATAAAGGATCACTTGGACAACGAAATATGGATCCCAGGTTACAACCTATACAGATGTGACAGAGTGAACAGGCAAAAGGGGGGGGTTGGCCTGTACATTGCAGAGTCACTTGTTTGCACAGAACTGCTAAATGCCTCAAATGATGTAGTGGAAGTTTTAGCAGTAAAGGTCGAGAACCAAAACCTAGTCATTGTGGTAGTCTACAAGCCTCCGAATGCAACATCCCAGCAATTCCAGGAACAGCTGTTAAAAATTGACCACTGTCTGGAAAACCTTCCAGCTCCTGCACCCAACATCTTGCTCCTGGGGGATTTCAACTTAAGGCACCTAAAATGGAGGAATATAGCAAATAATATTGTTGCAGTAATAACACCAGGAGGCAGCTCTGATGAAAACTCACACTCACGCGAGCTTTTAAATCTCTGCACAAAATTCAATTTAAACCAGCAAATAATAGAGCCTACTAGACTGGAGAATACACTAGACCTCATCTTCACTAACAATGATGATCTGATAAGAAATGTCACCATATCAAAAACAATATACTCAGATCACAACATAATTGAGGTTCAGTCATGTATGCGCGGAGCCCCAGACCGACATAATGAGATTAGTCACGAGGGAGCATTCACCAAATTCAACTTCAATAACAAAAACATAAAGTGGGACCAAGTAAACCAAGTCCTAACCGATATAAGCTGGGAAGATATACTAAGCAACACAGACCCCAACTTATGCCTAGAACAGATTAACTCGGTGGCACTCGATGTATGCACAAGGCTTATTCCTCTAAGAAAAAGGAGGAGTAGATGTAAAACAGAAAGAGACAGGCGCTCCCTTTACAGGCGACGGAAAAGAATAACAGAGCGGCTAAAAGAGGTCAATATATCTGAAATGCGTAGGGAGACACTGGTCAGAGAAATAGCAAGCATCGAACTTAAGCTAAAAGAATCCTTTAGGAGTCAGGAATCGTGGGAAGAACTAAAAGCCATAAATGAAATCGAAAGAAACCCAAAGTATTTCTTCTCCTATGCCAAATCAAAATCGAGAACAATGTCCAGTATTGGGCCCCTACTTAAACAAGATGGGTCCTACACAGATGACAGCAAGGAAATGAGTGAGCTACTCAAGTCCCAATATGACTCAGTTTTTAGCAAGCCGCTAACCAGACTGAGAGTCGAAGATCAAAATGAATTTTTTATGAGAGAGCCACAAAATTTGATTAACACAAGCCTATCCGATGTTATCCTGACGCCAAATGACTTCGAACAGGCGATAAATGACATGCCCATGCACTCTGCCCCAGGGCCAGACTCATGGAACTCTGTGTTCATCAAGAACTGCAAGAAGCCCCTATCACGAGCCTTTTCCATCCTATGGAGAGGGAGCATGGACACGGGGGTCGTCCCTCAGTTACTAAAAACAACAGACATAGCCCCACTCCACAAAGGGGGCAGTAAAGCAATAGCAAAGAACTACAGACCAATAGCACTAACATCCCATATCATAAAAATCTTTGAAAGGGTCCTAAGAAGCAAGATCACCACCCATCTAGAAACCCATCAGTTACACAACCCAGGGCAACATGGGTTTAGAACAGGTCGCTCCTGTCTGTCTCAACTATTGGATCACTACGACAAGGTCCTAAATGCACTAGAAGACAAAAAGAATGCAGATGTAATATATACAGACTTTGCAAAAGCCTTCGACAAGCGTGACCATGGCGTAATAGCGCACAAAATGCGTGCTAAAGGAATAACAGGAAAAGTCGGTCGATGGATCTATAATTTCCTCACTAACAGAACACAGAGAGTAGTCGTCAACAGAGTAAAGTCCGAGGCAGCTACGGTGAAAAGCTCTGTTCCACAAGGCACAGTACTAGCTCCCATCTTGTTCCTCATCCTCATATCCGACATAGACAAGGATGTCAGCCACAGCACCGTGTCTTCCTTTGCAGATGACACCCGAATCTGCATGACAGTGTCTTCCATTGCAGACACTGCAAGGCTCCAGGCGGACATCAACCAAATCTTTCAGTGGGCTGCGGAAAACAATATGAAGTTCAACGATGAGAAATTTCAATTACTCAGATATGGTAAACATGAGGAAATTAAATCTTCATCAGAGTACAAAACAAATTCTGGCCACAAAATAGAGCGAAACACCAACGTCAAAGACCTGGGAGTGATTATGTCGGAGGATCTCACCTTCAAGGACCATAACATTGTATCAATCGCATCTGCTAGAAAAATGACAGGATGGATAATGAGAACCTTCAAAACTAGGGAGGCCAAGCCCATGATGACACTCTTCAGGTCACTTGTTTTATCTAGGCTGGAATATTGCTGCACTCTAACAGCACCTTTCAAGGCAGGTGAAATTGCCGACCTAGAAAATGTACAGAGAACTTTCACGGCCCGCATAACGGAGATAAAACACCTCAATTACTGGGAGCGCTTGAGGTTTCTAAACCTGTATTCCCTGGAACGCAGGAGGGAGAGATACATGATTATATACACCTGGAAAATCCTAGAGGGACTAGTACCGAACTTGCACACGAAAATCACTCACTACGAAAGCAAAAGACTTGGCAGACGATGCACCATCCCCCCAATGAAAAGCAGGGGTGTCACTAGCACGTTAAGAGACCATACAATAAGTGTCAGGGGCCCGAGACTGTTCAACTGCCTCCCAGCATACATAAGGGGGATTACCAACAGACCCCTGGCAGTCTTCAAGCTGGCACTGGACAATCACCTAAAGTCAGTTCCTGATCAGCCGGGCTGTGGCTCGTACGTTGGTTTGCGTGCAGCCAGCAGCAACAGCCTGGTTGATCAGGGGCTGATCCACCAGGAGGCCTGGTCACAGACCGGGCCGCGGGGGCGTTGACCCCCGAAACTCTCTCCAGGTAAACTCCAGGTAAACTCCAGGCAGATGACACCCGAATCTGCATGACAGTGTCTTCCATTGCAGACACTGCAAAGCTCCAGGCGGACATCAACCAAATCTTTCAGTGGGCTGCAGAAAACAATATGAAGTTCAACGATGAGAAATTTCAATTACTCAGATATGGTAAACATGAGGAAATTAAATCTTCATCAGAGTACAAAACAAATTCTGGCCACAAAATAGAGTGAAACACCAACGTCAAAGACCTGGGAGTGATCATGTCAGAGGATCTCACCTTCAAGGACCATAACATTGTATCAATCGCATCTGCTAGAAAAATGACAGGATGGATAATGAGAACCTTCAAAACTAGGGAGGCCAAACCCATGATGACACTCTTCAGGTCACTTGTTCTATCTAGGCTGGAATATTGCTGCACACTAACAGCACCTTTCAAGGCAGGTGAAATTGCCGACCTAGAAAATGTACAGAGAACTTTCACGGCGCGCATAACGGAGATAAAACACCTCAATTATTGGGAGCGCTTGAGGTTCCTAAACCTGTATTCCCTGGAATGCAGGAGGGAGAGATACATGATTATATACACCTGGAAAATCCTAGAGGGACTAGTACCGAACTTGCACACGAAAATCACTCACTACGGAAGCAAAAGACTTGGCAGACGATGCACCATCCCCCCAATGAAAAGCAGGGGTGTCACTAGCACGTTAAGAGACCATACAATAAGTGTCAGGGGCCCGAGACTGTTCAACTGCCTCCCAGCACACATAAGGGGGATTACCAACAGACCCCTGGCAGTCTTCAAGCTGGCACTGGACAAGCACCTAAAGTCAGTTCCGGATCAGCCGGGCTGTGGCTCGTACGTTGGTTTGCGTGCAGCCAGCAGCAACAGCCTGGTTGATCAGGCTCTGATCCACCAGGAGGCCTGGTCACAGACCGGGCCGTGGGGGCGTTGACCCCCGGAACTCTCTCCAGGTAAACTCCAGGTTATACCATAATGATCAAGTTTGTGGAGTAGGATGTCGTGATCTACTGTGTCAAAAGCTTTTCTTAGGTCAATAAAAATTCCTAGTGGATATTCCTTATTTTCCAATGCTGTGTAAAGCAGATCTAGCATTTTTATGATTGCATCATTAGTGCTTTTATTTTTCTTGAATCCAAATTGGCAGGGGTTGAGTATGTTTTGAGCCGTTATAAATGAATAGAGTCTCCTGTGCACAAGTTTCTCAAAGATTTTGGATAGCAATGGTAAGTTAGATATTGGCCTGTAGTTGTTTAAGTCTGTAGGGTCACCACCTTTATGTATTGGTGTAACCCTTGCCATCTTGAGTAGTTTCGGGAAGGTGCTAGTCTCTAGTGACTTGTTAAAAAGTAATGAAATAGCATGCGAAAGGACATGGGCCGCTCGCTTGTACAGTAATGGTGGGACATGAGACAGATTCCCCGAGTTATTTTTAAGTGACTTTATAATCTCAGTGACTTCCGTGGGCTCAGTTGGTGCAAGATAGAAGGAATTAGGAAAATTCCCATCTAGGTAGTCCCCGGCATGGGCATTGGTATGTGGGATTTTACTGGCGAGATTAGATCCTATGGTTGAGAAGAAGTCGTTTATCTTGTTAGCTGTGTCAGTGGGATGTAGTAGTGTTTCATTAGGTTTAGTTAGGACAATATTCTTGGTTTTTCTCAGTTTGTGGGTCCCTAGAATCTGAGAGAGTGTTTTCCAGGTCTTTTTTATATCTCCTCTAGTGTCTGTGAATCTACTGGAGTAGTATAGTTGTTTGGCTTTCTTTATTACTTTGGTGAGAGCTGATGAATAGTGTTTAAGAATATCTTTGTGTATTAAGCCCTGTCTATATTGCTTTTCATATTGGTGTTTCTTCCCCAGGGCCCCTAATAACCTCCCCAGGCCCTTGATAATCTCCCCAAGCTCCCCTTCCCCTAATAACCTCTCCAGGTCTCTAATAACCTCCCCAGGCCCCTAATAACCTCCCTATGTTGCACATAACCTCCCCATGCCCCAAATAACTTCCCCAGGCCCCTAATAACTTCCCCAGGACCTGCATAACCTCCCCAGGCCCCTAATAACCTCTCCCCATGCCGTGTATAACCTCCCCAGGCCCCTAATAACCTCTCCAGGTCCCTAATAACTTCCGCAGGTCATGCACAACCTCCCTAGGCCCATAATAACCTCCCCAGGCACCTAATAACCTCTGCAGACCCATGATAATCTCAACAAGCCCTGTATAAGCACCCCAGGCCACGCATAACCTCCCCAGGCTTCGTATATCATCCCCAGGCTCCTAATAACCTCCCCAGGCCCATAATAACCTCTTCAGGCCCCTAATAACCTCACCAGGCCCCGTATAACCTCCCCAGGCCCCTAATAACCTTCACAGGCCCCTAATAACTTCCCCAGGTCCCGTTTAACCTCTGCAGGCCTCTAATAATCTCCCCAGGCCCTGAATAACCTCCCGAGGCCGTTAATAACCTTCCCAGGCCTTTAATAACCTCCCCAGGCCCCTAATAAGCTCCCCAGGCCCCTAATAACGTCCCCAGGCTCCTAACAACCTCCCCACGCCTCTAATAACCACCCCAGATTGCACATAACCTCCCAAGGCCCCTAATAACCTCCCGAAGCCCTGCATAAGCTCCCCTGGCCTCTAATAACCTTCCCAGGCCGCTAATAGCCTCCCAACGCTGCACATAACCTCCCCGTGCCCCTAATAACCTCCCAAGGCCCCTAATAACATTGTCAGGTTCGTGATAATCTCCCCAGGCCCTGTATAAGCTCCCAAGGCTCCTAATAACCTCCCCAGGCTCATAACAACTTTCCCAGCCCCCTAATAAGATAAGATAAGATAAGATTTCGTTCGGATTTTTAACCCCGGAGGGTTAGCCACCCAGGATAACCCAAGAAAGTCAGTGCGTCATCGAGGACTGTCTAACTTATTTCCATTGGGGTCCTTAATCTTGTCCCCCAGGATGCGACCCACACCAGTCGACTAACACCCAGGTACCTATTTGCTGCTAGGTGAACAGGACAACAGGTGTAAGGAAACGTGTCGAATGTTTCCACCCGCCGGGAATCGAACCCGGGCCCTCCGTGTGTGAAGCGGGAGCTTTAGCCACCAGGCCACCGGGCCCAGGCCCAATATAACCTAGCCATTCCCCTAATAACCTCCCAATGCCTCTAATAACGTCAACAGGCCCGTGATAACCTCCCCAGCTTGCGCATAACGTCCCAAGGCCCCAAATAACCTCCCCAAACTCCTAATCACTTCGCCAGGCCCGGTATAACCTCCTTAGGCCCCTAATAACCTTCCCGGGTACCTAATAACCTACCAAGGCCCTTGCTAATCTCAAAAGGCCCTGTATAAGTTCCCCAGGCCCTGCGTAACCTCCCCAGGCCATGTATATCCTCCACAGAGTCCTAATAATCTCCCCAGGTTCTTAACAACTTCCCCAGGCCCCTAATAACCTCCCCAGGTCCCATATAACCTCGCCATTCCCCTAATAACTTCCCCAGGCATCTAATAACCTCCAGAGACCCTTGATAATCTCAACAGGCCCTGTATAAGCACCCAAGGCCCCGCATAATCTCCCACTGCATCATATATCATCCCCAGCCTCCTAATAACCTCCCAAGGCCCATAATGACCTCTTTAGGCCCCTAAAACCCTACCCAGGCCCCATATAACCTCCCCAGGCCCCTAATAACCATCACAGGCCCCTAATAACTTCTCCAGGTCCCCTTTAACCTCTCCAGGCCCATAATAACCTCCCCAGGCCCTGAATAAACCCTTGAGGCCACTAATAACCTCCCCAGACCCCTAATAACCTTCCCAAGGCCCCTAATAAGCTCTTCAGGCCCCTAATAACCTCCCCAGGCTCCTAATAACCTCCCCACGCCCCTAACAACCTACCCAGTTTGCGCATAACCTCACCAGGCCCCTAATAACCTCCCCAAGCCCTGTATTAGCTCCCCAGGCCTCTAATAACCTCCCCAGGCCCCTAATAACCTCCCCAGGCCCCTAATAACCTCCCCATGAAGCGTATAGCCTCCCCAGGCCCCTAATAACCTCTGCAGGCCCATAATAACTTCCCAAAGCCGCGCATAACCTCCCTAGGCCCCTAATAACTTCCCCAATCATCTAATAACCTCCCCAGGATCCTGATAATCTCAACAGGCCTGTATAAGCTCCCCAGGCCCAGAATAACCTTCCCAGGCCTCGTATATCATCACCAGGCTCCTAATAACCTCCCCAGGCCCATAATAAACTCTTAAGGCTCCTAATGGCCTCCCGAGGCCTTGTATAACTTAAGGCTCCTGATGGCCTCCCGAGGCCTTGTATAACCTCCCGAGGCCCCTAATTACCTCCCCAGGGCCCTAATATCTTTCCCAGATCCCGTTTAGCCTCCCTGGCCCCTAATAACCTCCCCCAGAACTGAATAACCTCCCGAGGCCGCTAATAACTTCCCAGGCCCCTAATAACCTCCCCAGGCCCCTAATAACTCCCACACGTACCTAATAACCTCCCCAGGCACATGGTAATCTCAACAGACCCTGTATAAGCTCTCCAGACCCTGCATAACCTCCCCAGGCCCCGTATATCGTCCCCAGGCTCCTAATAACCTCCTAAGGCACCTAATAACCTCCCCAGGCCCTTAATAATCTCCTCAGACCCCTAATAACCTCCACAGGTTCCTCATAATCTCCGCAGGCCCCTAATAACTATCCCAGGCCCTGCATAACGTCCCCAGGCCCTGTATATCGTCCCCAGGCCTCATATATCGTCCCCAGGGTTTTAATAACCTAGTATCACACACCTGGGGAGGTTATTAGGGGCTTGGGGAGGTTATTAGAGGCCTGAAGAGGTTATTAGGTGCCTTTGGAGGGTATTAGGGGCTGAGGCGGTTATTAGGGCTCTGTGGAGGTTATAAGAGGCCTGGGGAGGTTATGCGGGGTCTGGGAAGCTTATACAGTGCCTGTTGTTTTAAGGGGACTGAGGAGGTTATACAGGGTCTGTGAAAGTTGTTATGAGCCTGAGGAGGTTATTTGGGGCCTGTGAAGGTTATGCACAACCTGAGGAGAATATTAGGGGCCTGCGGAGGTTGTTAGAGGCATGGGGAGATTATTAGGGGAATGGCAGGGTTATATGGGGCCTGAGGAGATTATTAGAGGCATTTTGAGGTTATTAGGGAACTGGGGAAGTTATTAGGGGCCTGTGGAGGTTATTAGGAACCTGTGGAGGATACACAGGGCATGGGGAGGTTATGTGGGGCCTGGGGAACTTATACAGGGCCTGGGGAGATTATCACGAGCTTGGGGAGGTTATTAGTGGCCTTGGGAGGTTATTAGGGGCCTGGGGAGGTTTATTAGGGGTCTGGGGAGGGTATTAGGGGCCTGGGGAGGTTATTCGGGGTGTGGGGAGGTTATTAGGAGCATGATGAGATTATTAGGGACCTTGGGAGGTTATGAGGGACCTGGGGAGGTTATTAGAGGCCTTGGGAGGTTATTATCAGCCTCGGGAGGTTATTCAGAACCTTAGGATATGTGAGTGGCCTGGAGAGTTTAAACGAGACCTTGGGAAGTTATTAGGGGCCGGGGAGGTTATTAGGGGTTTCAGAAGGTTATTATGGGTATAGGGAGCTTATTAGGAGTCTGGGGATGATGTGCGAGGCCTGGGGAGGTTATGCGGGGCCTGGGGAGCTGATACAGGGGCTGTTGAGATTAACAGGGGCCTGGGGAGGTTATTCTGAGCCTGGGGATGATATGTGGGGCCTGGGGAGGTTATGCGGGGCCTTGGAAGCTTATACAGGGCCTGTTGAGATTATCAGGGGCCTGGGTAGGTTATTAGGTGCCTGGGGAGGTTATTAGGGTCCTGGGGAGGTTATTAAGGGCCTGGGTAGGTTATTAGGAGCCTGGGGATGATATATGGGGCCTGGGGAGGTTATGCGGGGCCTTGGGAGCTTATACAGGGCCTGTTGAGATTATCAGGGGCATGGGAAGGTTATTAGGTGCCTTGGGAGGTTATTAGGGCCCTGGGGAGGTTATTAAGGGCGTGGGGAGGTTATTAGGAGCCTGGGGATGATATATGGGGCCTGGGGAGGTTATGTGGGGCCTTGGTAGCTTATACAGGGCCTGTTGAGATTATCAGGGGCCTGGGGAGGTTATTAGGTGCCTGGGGAGGATATTAGGGCCCTGGGGAAGATATTAAAGGCCTGAGGAAGCTATTAGGAGCCAGGGGACGATATACTATGCCGGTGGAGGTTATACAGGGCCTGGGGAGATTATCAAGGGACTGGGGAGGTTATTAGGGGCATAGGGAGGTTATTAGAGGCCTGGGGAGGTTATTAAAAGTCTGGGGAGGTTATACATTACATGGGGAGGTTATTAGGAGCGTGGGGAGGTTACACAGGGCTTGGGGAAGATATAAAGGGCCTGGGGAGGTTATTTGGAGCCTGTGGAGGCTATGTGCAACATTGGAAGGTCATTAAAAGCCTGGAGAGGTTATTAGAGGCCTGGGGAGGTTATTAGGGGCCTGGAGAGGTTTTTATTGGGAATGTAGAGGTTATGTGGGGCGTGGTGAGGTTATTAGGGGCCTGGAGAGGTTATTAGAGGCCTGGGGAGGTTTTTATTGGGAATGTAGAGGTTATGTGGGGCGTGGTGAGGTTATTAGGGGCCTGGGGATGTTATCAGGGGCCTGGGGAGGTTATTAGGGGCCTTGAGAGGTTATTAGTGGTCTTGGGAGGTTACACAGGGAATGGGGAGGTTACAAAAGGCCTGGACAGGTTATTAGGGGCCTTGGGACCTATTCTGGGGCCTGGTGACCTTTTCTGGGGCCTGGGGACCTTTTCTGGGGCTGGGGACCTTTTCTGAGGCCTGGGAACCTTTTCGAGAGCCTGGGGACCTTTCCAGGGCATGAGGACCTATTTTGAAGCCTGAGGAACTTTATTGGGGCCTGGGGACCTTTTGTGGGGAAGGGGGACCTTTTCCGAGGCCTGGAGACCTTTTCGGGGCCTGGGGACCTATTATGGGGCCTGAGAACTGTTTCTGGGGCCTGGGAGCCTTTTCTGGGAGCTGGGGACTTTTTCTGGGGCCTGGGGACCTTTTGGGGGGCCTGGGGACCTTTTGGGGGGCCTGGGGACCTTTTGGGGGGCCTGGGGACCTTTTGGGGGGCCTGGGGACGTGTTCATTGCCTGGGGACCTATTCTGGAACCTTGGGACCTTTTCTGGGGCCTGGGGACCTTTTCTGTGGCCTGGAAACCTTTCTGGTGATTGGGGACATTTTCGGGGCCTGGGGACGTATTCTTTGGCCTGGGGACCCTTTCTGGGGCCTGAGGACCTTTCCTGGGGCTGGGGACCTTTTCTGAGGCCTGGGAACCTTTTCGAGGGCCTGGGAACCTTTTCAGGGCCTGGGGACCTTTTCAGGGCCTGGGGACCAATTTTGAAGCCTGTGGACCTTTATTGGGGCTTGGGGAACTTTTCTGGGGCCTGGGGACCTTTTCTGGGGCCTGGGGACCTTTTCTGTGGCCTGGAAACCTTTCTGAGGGCCTGGGGACATTTTCGGGGCCTGGGGACCTATTCTTTGGCCTGGGGACCTTTTCTGGGGCCTTGGAACCTTTTCTGGGGCTGGGGACCTTTTCTGAGGCCTGGGGACCTTTTCGAGGGCCTGGGGACCTTTTCATGGCCTGGGGACCTTTTCAGTGGCTGGGGATCTATTTTGAAGCCTGTGGGCCTTTATTGGGGCCTGGGGAACTTTTCTGGAGTCTGGGGACCTTTTCTGGGGCCTGGGGACCTTTTCTGGGGCTTGGGGACCTTTTGGGGGCCTGGGGACCATTTTGTGGCCTGGGGACCTATTCTGGGGCCTGTGGACTTTTTCTGGGGCCTGGGAACCTATTCTGGGGCTTGGGGACCTTTTCGAGGGTCTGGGGACCTTTTCGGGGCCTGGGGACCTATTCTGAAGCCTGGGGACCTTTTCTGCGGCCTGGAAACCTTTTTAAAGGCCTGGGGACATTTTCGGGGCCGGGGGACCCATTCTGGGGCCTGGGGACCTTTTGAGGGTGATGGAGAATTTTTCTTGGGCCTGGGGACCTTTTCTGTGCCTTGGGGACCTTTTCGAGTTCCTTGGGAACCTTTTCGGGGCCTGGGGACCTATTCTGGATCCTGGGGATCTTTTCGAAGGTCTGGAGACCTTTTCGGGGCATGGGGACCTTTTCGGGGGCCTGGGAACCTTTCTGAAGCCTGGGGACCTATTCTGGGGCCTGGAAACCTTTTCTGGGGCCTGGGGACCTTTTCTGGGGCCTGGGGACCTTTTTATGGGACTGGGGACCTTCTCTAAGGCGTAGGGACCTTTTTGGGGCGGGGCCTGGAGACCTTTTCGGGGCCTGGGGACCTTTTCTGGGGCCTGGGAACCTTTTCTGGGGCCTGGGGATCTTTTCTTGGAACAGGGTACCTGTTGTGGAGCCTGGGAACCTTTTTGAGCCTGGGGACCATTTCGGGGCCTGATGACCTATTCTGGGCCCTGGGGAATTTTTATGGGGCCTGGGGACCTTTTCTGTTGCCTGGAGACTTTTTTAGTGCCTGAGGACCTTTTCTGGGGCCTGATGACCTTTTCGGGGGCCTGGGGACCTTTTCTTGGCCTGGGACCCTATTCTAGGGCCTGGGGACCTTTTCTGAGGAGTGGGGACCTTTTCCGGGGCCTGCAGACCTTTTCTGGGGCATGGGGATTTTTTCCGGGGCCTGGGGACCTCTTTGTGGGACTGGGGACGTTTTCGGGGCCTTGGGACATATTCTGGGTCCTGGGGACCTTTTCTGGGGCCTGGGGATCTTTTCTAGGGCCCGAGGATCTTTTCTGGGGTCTGGGGACCTTTTCGGGAGCTTGGGGACCTTTTCGGGGCCTGGGGACCTATTCTGGAGCCTGGGGACCTTCTCTAGGGCCTGGGGGCGTTTTCGGGGCCTGGGGACCTATTCTGGGGCCTGGAGACCTTCTCAGGGTGGGGGCATTCTCGGGACCTGTGGACCTATTTTGGGGCTTGGGAAAATTTTCTGGGGCCTGGGAACCTTTTCTGGGGTCTAGGGACCTTTTCTGGGGCTTGGGGACCTATACGAAGCCTGGGGATCTTTTCTGAAACCTGTGGACCTTTTCGGTGGCCTGGGGACCTTTTCTGAGGCCTGAAGATCTTTTCTGGGGCCTGAGTACCTTTTCAGGGGCCTGGGGACCTTTTCGGAGGCCTGGGGACATTTTCGGGGCCTGGGGACCTATTCTTGGGCTTGGGGACCTTTTCTGGGGCCAATGGACCTTTTCTGGGGCCTTGGGACGTTGTCTGGGGCCTGAAGACCTTTTCGGGGGCCTGGGGACCTTTCAAAGGCCTTGGCACCTGTTCTGGGGCCTGAGGACGTTTTCTTGGGTCTGGGCACCTTTTCTGGGGGCTGGGGACCTTTTCTAGGACCTGGGGGCCTTTTCTGGTGCCTGGGGACCTTTTCGGGGCCTGGGGGCCTATTCTTTGGCTTGGGGACCTACTCTGAGGCCTGGAGCTTTGGGACCTTTTCTGGGGCAGGGGACCTTTTCATGGGCCTTGGGGCATTTCTGGGGCCTGGGGACCTTTTCTGGGGCCTGGGGACCTTTTCTGAGGCCTGGGGACCTTTTCTGTGGTCTGGAAACTTTTTCTAGGGCCTTGGGACTTTTATGGGCTTTTGGGGACCTTTTCGAAGGTCTGGAAACCTTTTCGGAGCCTGGGGACATTTTTGGGGAGCCTGGGGACCTTTTCTAGGGATTCGGGAACTTTCTTGGGGCCTATGGACCTTTTTGAGACCTGGAGTCCTTTTCTGGGGCCTAGGGACCTTTTTTGGGGTCTGGGGACCATTTCTGTGGCCTGGTGACTTTTTCTAGGGCCTGAGGACCTTTTCTGTGGCCTGATGACCTTTTCGGGAGCCTGGGGACGTTTTCGGGGCCTGGGGACCTATTCTGAGGACTGGGGACCTTTTTTTGGGGCCTGAGGACCTTTTCTGTGGCCCAGAAACTTTTCTGGGGGCCTGGGGACATTTTCGGGGCCTGGGGACCTATTCAGCGGCCTTGGGACCTTTTGAGGGTCATTGGGACTTTTTCTGGGGCCTGGGGGCGTTTTCTGGGGCCTGGGGACTTTTCGAGGGCCTATGGACCTTTTCAAGGGCCTGGGGACCTTTTCTGAGGCCTGGGGACCTTTTCTAAGGCCAGGGGATCTTTTTGGGGGCCTGGGGACTTTTCTGGGGCCTGGGAACCTTTTCTGGGGCCTAGGCACCTTTTCGGCAGCTTGGGTACCTTTTTTGGGGCCTGGGGACTTTTCTGGGACTTGGGGACCTTTTCTGGGACCTAGGCACCTTTTTAAGGCTTTGGGGCCCTTTTTTGAAGCCTGGGAACCTTTTGTGGGGCCTCGGGACGTTTTCTTGGGCCATGGGACCTTTTCTGTGACCTGGTTACCTTTTCTGGGGCCTGCGACATTTTCAGGGGCCTGGGGACCTTTTCTGAATCCTGGGGACCTTTCCTGGGGCCTGGGGACTTTTTCTGGGGCCGTGGGACCTTTTCTAGGGCTTGGTGACCTTTTTTGGGGCCTGGGGACCTTTTCAATGACCTTGGGACCTTTTGGGGGCCTAGGGACCTTTTCGGGGAAATTGGGGCCTTTTTCGGGGCCTGGGGACCTTTTTGGGGACCTTGGGAACTTTTTTGGGCCTGGGAACCTTTTCTAGGAACTGGGGACCTTTTCATGGGCCTGGGGACTTTTTGGGGGCCTCAAGGCCTTTTCGGGGGCTTGGGAACCTTTTCGGGGGCATGGTGACTTTTACAGAGGCCTGGGGACGTTTTCGGGGACCTTGGGATCTTTTTGCTTGCCTGGGGACCTTTTCTGGGACATTGGGACCTTTTTGGGGGCCTGGGTACCTTTCCAGGGGCCTGGGGACCTTTTCGGGGGCCTGGGGAGATTTTCTGTGGCCTGAGGACGTTTCCAAGGAACTTGGCACCTTTTTGGTGGCCTAGGGATGTTTTCGGGGAAATTGGGACTTTTTGGGCAGCCTGGGGACCTTTTCGGAGAAGTTGGGACCTTTTTGGGGGCTGGGGACCTTTTTTCGGGATCTGGGGACCTTTTCTGGGACCTGGGAACCTTTTTGGTGCCTGGGGACCTTTTCTGAGGTCTGTGGACCTTTTTTATGGGCATGGGGACTTTTTGGGGCACCTTAGGCTCTCTTCATGTGCCTGGGGACTGTTTCTGGGACCTTGGGACCTTTTTGGGATCCTGGGGACCTTTTCATGGGCCTTTGGACCATTTTGGGGGCCTGGGGACATTTTCTGTGGCCTGAGGACCTTTTCGAGGACCTTGGGACCTTTTTGGGGGCCTTGGGACCTTTTCGGGGAAATTGGGACTTTTTTCGGGGCCTGGGGACCTTTTTGGGGACCTTGGGAACTTTTGGGGGCCTGGGGACCTTTTCTAGGACCTGGGGACCTTTTTGGGTGCCTAGGGACATTTTGTAGCCCTCGGGGCCTTTTCGGGGGCTTGGGAACCTTTTCAGGGGCAGGGTCACCTTTACAGGGGCCTGAGGACTTTTTCGGGGACCTTGGGATCTTTTCGCATGTCTGGGGATCATTTCTGGGATGTTGGGACCTTTTTTGTGGCCTGGGGACCTTTTCTGAGACCTGGGAACCTTTTCAGGGCCTGGGGATCTTTTCTGAGGCCTGTGGACCTTTTTGGGAGCCTGAGGACCTTTTCAGGGGCCTGTGGACCTTTTCTGAAGCCTGGCGACCTTTTCGGGGTCCTGGGAACCTTTTCTGGGTCCTGGGGACCTTTCCGGTGGCCTGGTGACGTTTTCTGGGGCTGAGGACCTTTTCTAAGGCCTGGGGACCTTTTCTGAGGCCTGGATACCTTTTCTGGGGCCTAGGGACCTTTTCGTGGGCGTGGGTACCTTTTTGGGGACCATGGGACCTTTTTAGGGGCATGGGGAAGTTTTCTGTGGCCTGGGAACCTTTCTGGCGGCCTGGTGACCTTTTCTGGGGCTGAGGACCTTTTCTGGGGCCTGGGGACCTTTTCTGGGGCCTAGGGACCTTTTTGGGGACTTTGTGACCTTTTTGGGGGCCTGGGGACCTTTTCTAGGACCTGGGCACCTTTTCAGGGGCCTGGAGACTTTTTGGGGGCCTGGGGGCCTTTGCGGGGGCTTTGGAACCTTTTCGGGGGCATGACCTTTTCGGGGGCCTGAGGACCTTTTCTGGGACCTTGGGATCTTTTTGCATGCCTGTGGACCTTTTCTGGGACCTTGGGACCTTTTTATTGGCCTGGGACCTTTTCAAGGGCCTGGGGACCTTTTCAGGGGCCTGGAGACTTTTTTTGGGACATTAGGACCATTTTGAGGGCCTATGGACCTTTTCTAGAACATGGGGACCTTTTTGGGGGCCTGGGGACTTTTTGGGGGCCTGTGGGCCTTTTCGGGGCCTGGGGACCTTTTCTGGGACCTTGGAGCCTTTTTGGTAAACTGGGGACCTTTTCAGGTGCCTGGGACCTTTTCTGAAGCCTGGTGACCTTTTCGGGGGCCTTGGGACCTTCTCTCGGACCTTTGGACCTTTCAGGGTGCTTGGGAACCTTTTCAGGGGCCTTGGGACCTTTTCTTGGGCCTGGGGACCTCTTTGGGGGCCTGTGGAAATAGAGGTGATCTTGATTGGTTTTACTATGAAAAGGACCTTGAAATGGAGCTCAAAGTGGGGGTAATGTTTGATTTTTGCCGATGTTCAAGAGTAAACAAATGACGTCATTGTCCAATAAATGTCCAAGTAGCCATTCTAATATGCAGTCATGAATGGGTTGACATTATTTATACAATTATTACAATATTGCAGTAGTCTGCATAACGGTAAATCTTCTATTTTTTGCTTGAGTAAAAATTCAAAAAAGAAAGCAAGAGTAATATCAGAGAGGCCTGGAGACATGACTGATGAACAAAGAAAATGTTATTTTAGGGCCAGAAATGTCTGCATTGTTCATTCTGGACCCTATTTTGAAATTGGCATATTTTTTAATTTTCATGAAATTAGCCAAATTGCCATTTTCTGACCACTGTATTGGGTAGTTGAAATCAGTAATTGGGCAGTTTCTTGTACCCAATCGATAATACAAATGAAATTCTAAAGAAACAGCTATGAGTTTGGTGGACTGGAACAATGGAATTAGCCGAAAATAGGGCTCAAAGTGGGCAAAATCGACGATTCGTAAATATCGCCGAGGTCGCTAACTTCCCGTGAGCGTAATTCTGTAAATTTTCCATCAAATTTCGTACTTTTGGTGTCATTACCATCGGGAAAAGATTCTCTATCATTTCACAAGAAAAAATATTTTTTTTTTTCAAATATTTTGTGACACCAGGAGACACCTCAGGATTTGGGGTTAAATAAATAAATAAATAAATAAAATATTTATTTCTTTGCAAAGGTTACAATGTTTACATATCATAATAAAATTGGAACAAAGAAAGCCACTATCACTATTATTACTGTTATATTGTATTATTATTATTATTGTTGGTAATTTTTACCACTGAACCTATCATTGCTTAGTTAATTTTAAGTTAATTTTAAGCTGCCCATAATGTTCTACATACAACGTGCTTTTGTACACCCAACTACTATAATTACTTGTACAACTATGTATCATGTCCAAATATATTATTATTAGTAGTAGTAGTAGTAGTACATACATGGTGAAGGGCTCTTGATCTATGTAATTGAATATGTGTTTCAGTTCCTTAAAGTAATAATAATAATAGTAATAATAATAATAATAACAATAATAATAATAATAATAATAAAATAATTACAATAATAATAATACAATATAATAGTAATAATAATATGTTGTCATTTTTAGACATTTTTCATAATTTTTTTTCAGATTTTGGTGCCAAATGTTTCAAAATACAAATTGGTAACCCTATGGGTGGCTGTAGCTACTGTGAGACCAAGGCTATCTCGGTGCCAACCAAGGTAACCCTATGTGTGGCTGTAGCTACTGTGAGACCAAGGCTATCTCGGTGCCAACCAAGGTAACCCTGTGTGGCTGTAGCTACTGTGAGACCACAACTATCTTGGTGCCAACCAAGGTAAACCTATGTGTGGTTGTAGCTACTGTGAGACCACAACTATCTTGGTGCCAACCAAGGTAACCCTATATGTGGCTGTAGCTACTGTGAGACCACGACTATCTTGGTGCCAACCAAGGTAAACCTATGTGTGGTTGTAGCTACTGTGAGACCACAACTATCTTGGTGCCAACCAAAGTAACCCTATATGTGGCTGTAGCTACTGTGAGACCACGACTATCTCGGTGCCAACCAAGGTAACCCTATGTGTGGCTGTAGCTACTGTGAGACCACTGTTACGCGCCCCTACTTCACTCCATTATATAGAAAAATAAAAGGCCTGGTTAAAATAAGTTCTGTAATAATATATCGCGAACCACTTTATTACTAGTTAGATAAAGCAGGTTCGACTATATATTATTATCGAGTACAGTATGAATCATCAAAAGTACTCTCATTGTATTATATTGTATTATATTATATTATTATTAGGTTAGGTATTACGAATGTGTAACCACTACTGTAGTGACCAATTGGTGGTTCTAGAATTGACGCCACGTGTCGCCTTCTGGCAGAGCTGAAGTCATACTATGGAGTAGTTGAGTGAGTCAGTCAGCTCCTAGCTCTGACTCGGTACGGGTCTTCAACCCAAAGCTCCTAGCTTAAACTAAAACTTTATACCAAGTCTATTTTCTTGCCTTTGCCATTAGTTTCCTGAAGTCTGGTAATTCATGTCACTTATGAAAGATAACTATTTCGTTACCCTAGACCTTTCTAAAAGAGTTAAATGGTGAGATTAGTAGATTATTAATTGAAATTATTGTATCATACTCTGTTAATGAGAATTTGAACGTAAGATTGGGTTCCTTGCTGTATAGTATTTCACTTATAATTGCTTGTGGTTATTTTAATTCACTAACCAAATACCAATGAAGCTAAACGATTGGTAATAAAATAAAACTAACAAAAAATTGGAGTTATTTGTGCCCCTATTGTTACGGTGAAGATTAAGTCGTAACAACCACGACTATCTCGGTGCCAACCAAGGTAACCCTATGTGTGGCTGTAGCTACTGTGAGACCACGACTATCTTGATGCCAACCAAGGTAACCCTATGTGTGGATGTAGCTACTGTGAGACCACGACTATCTCGGTGCCAACCAAGGTAACCCTATGTGTGGCTGTAGCTACTGTGAGACTATGACTATCTCGGTGCCAACCAAGGTAACCCTATGTGTGGCTGTAGCTACTGTGAGACCACGACTATCTCGGTGCCAACCAAGTAACCCTATGTGTGGCTGTAGCTACTGTGAGACCACGACTATATCGATGCCAACCAAGGTAACCCTATGTGTGGCTGTAGCTACTGTGAGACCACGACTATCTTGGTGCCAACCAAGGTAACCCTATGTGTGGCTGTAGCTACTGTGAGACCACGACTATCTTGATGCCAACCAAGGTAACCCTATGTGTGGCTGTAGCTACTGTGAGACCACGATTATATCGATGCCAACCAAGGTAACCCTATGTGTGGCTGTTGCTAATGTGAGACCACGACTATCTCGGTGCCAACCAACCCTATGTGTGGCTGTAGCTACTGTGAGACCATGACTATCTCGGTGCCAACCAAGGTAATCCTATGTGTGGCTGTAGCTACTGTGAGACCACGACTATATCGGTGCCAACCAAGGTAACCCTATGGGTGGCTGTAGCTACTGTGAGACTATGACTATCTCGGTGCCAACCAAGGTAACCCTATGTGTGGCTGTAGCTACTGTGAGACCACGACTATCTCGGTGCCAACCAAGTAACCCTGTGTGTGGCTGTAGCTACTGTGAGACCACGACTATAACCGAGCCAACCAAGGTAACCCTATGTGTGGCTGTAGCTACTGTGAGACCACGACTATCTTGATGCCAACCAAGGTAACCCTATGTGTGGCTGTAGCTACTGTGAGACCACGACTATATCGATGCCAACCAAGGTAACCCTATGTGTGGCTGTAGCTACTGTAAGACCATGACTATCTCGGTGCCAACCAAGGTAACCCTATGTGTGGCTGTAGCTACTGTGAGACCACGACTATATCGGTGCCAACCAAGGTAACCGTATGGGTGGCTGTAGCTACTGTGAGACCACGAGTATATCGGTGCCAACCAAGGTAACCCTATGGGTGGCTGTAGCTACTGCGAGACCATGGCTATGTCGGTGCCAACCAAGGTAACCCTATTTGTGGCTGTAGCTACTGCGAGACCATGGCTATCTCGGTGCCAACCAAGGGTCATAAGGAAAAGAAGGTACATGTATGGTGCTCTGAGTGACTGCTGCAGACCCTTGGGATGCAAAATTTTGTGTTTAACCTAACAAATTTCTTACACAATGCCTCACCCGAAGAGACAGTATTCACATACAATCAGCAAGAAGTTTAGGAAGTGATTAGAAATTATGAAAAAGATGTAGAGAAATGAAGAAGACAGCAGCAGAGAGTGAAGCAGCAGAGTGAGGCAGCAGCAGAGAGTGAAGCAGCAGCAGAGTGAGGCAGCAGCAGAGAGTGAAGCAGCAGCAGAGTGAGGCAGCAGCAGAGTGAGGCAGCAGCAGAGTGAGGCAGCAGCAGAGTGAGGCAGCAGCAGAGTGAGGCAGCAGCAGAGAGTGAAGCAGCAGCAGAGTGAGGCAGCAGCAGAGAGTGAAGCAGCAGCAGAGTGAGGCAGCAGCAGAGTGAGGCAGCAGCAGAGAGTGAAGCAGCAGCAGAGTGAGGCAGCAGCAGAGAGTGAAGCAGCAGCAGAGTGAGGCAGCAGCAGAGTGGGGCAGCAGCAGAGTGGGGCAGCAGCAGAGTGAGGCAGCAGCAGAGAGTGAAGCAGCAGCAGAGTGAGGCAGCAGCAGAGTGAGGCAGCAGCAGAGAGTGAAGCAGCAGCAGAGTGAGGCAGCAGCAGAGAGTGAGGCAGCAGCAGAGTGAGGCAGCAGCAGAGTGAGGCAGCAGCAGAGTGAGGCAGCAGCAGAGAGTGAGGCAGCAGCAGAGTGAGGCAGCAGCAGAGTGGGGCAGCAGCAGAGTGAGGCAGCAGCAGAGATTGAGGCAGCAGCAGAGATTGAGGCAGCAGCAGAGTGAGGCAGCAGCAGAGAGTGAGGCAGCAGCAGAGTGAGGCAGCAGCAGAGTGGGGCAGCAGCAGAGTGAGGCAGCAGCAGAAATTGAGGCAGCAGCAGAAATTGAGGCAGCAGCAGAGTGAGGCAGCAGCAGAGAGTGAAGCAGCAGCAGAGTGAGGCAGCAGCAGAGAGTGAAGCAGCAGCAGAGTGAGGCAGCAGCAGAGTGAGGCAGCAGCAGAGAGTGAAGCAGCAGCAGAGTGAGGCAGCAGCAGAGTGAGGCAGCAGCAGAGAGTGAAGCAGCAGCAGAGTGAGGCAGCAGCAGAGAGTGAGGCAGCAGCAGAGTGATGCAGCAGCAGAGTGAGGCAGCAGCAGAGAGTGAAGCAGCAGCAGAGTGAGGCAGCAGCAGAGAGTGAGGCAGCAGCAGAGTGAGGCAGCAGCAGAGAGTGAGGCAGCAGCAGAGTGAGGCAGCAGCAGAGAGTGAGGCAGCAGCAGAAAGTGAAGCAGCAGCAGAGACTGAGGCAACAGCAGAGAGTGAGGCAACAGCAGAGGGTGAAGCAGCAACAGAGTGAGGTAGCAGCAGAGAGTGAGGCAGCAGCAGAAAATGAGGCAGTAGCAGAGAGTGAGCCAGCTGAAAGCCACCACCACCACTGGCCGCCACCACCACCGTGGCCACAGTGATCACGTCTTCACCTATATATACATCTGTCTTGACCACACCTGTGGTTACACATGTAACAACCTCACCACTAATCACAGATAAACACAAGCTAGGTGTGGGGTTATGGACTGGGAAGATACTAGAGTGGGAGAGTAAATGGTGGATGCTTTCTGCCACTGCCAGCATTGCCATCACTTGCCACATTATGGCCTATTTTATTAATTCTAGAGTATATATCATGTTTCTATGTTGTTAATATTGTTTATTATGTCATATTAGATGAATTGTGATAAATAAATAAGCCAAAGTATCATACTAAAGTACTATTTTGTCATGCCTCCTGACAGCAGGAATTCGCATGGAACGAATTAATAGCATTTCAATTAATTTAAATGAGGAAAATTAATCCAGCATATGAACAAGTCAGGATACAAACGAGGTCACTGAATGAATTAAATTCGTAAGTAAGGTTCCACTGTATATGGACAATATTTACAGATACAAAAAACAAATCATTTGACAGCAAGACACACATGGAACCACCTTCGATCAGACTTGTTGCTTCACAAGGGTCCCACAAACCATCACAACTCTGGTGGGCTTCCTTCTCATTGGCTTTGTTCAGACAAAGAGCTGTCATTTATGTCCTTGTAGTATGACCAAAGGACAGACACTCCATTGTGCCCCTTAACATAAACATCTTCTGCTAACCCAGAAAAGGAAGGCATGAGCAGGGACTTTTCACTAGATTTATGAGGCCATGTCCAGAATTCCTCATAAAATAAATTGTCTAGCTTTGGATAAAATTCGTCCAAGGTAAGGTCAAACATAGAACATGTTTCTGTTCCTACAATGGGCTCAGAACTGCATCTACAATTGAAAGCATTGATGCCAAAAACAGCATCTTTCATGAGAACCATTATCCCCTAGACAACTACATACACTTAACTCTTTGACTGTCGAAAGGCCCAATCCTGAAGTGTCTTCTGGTGCCGCAAAATATTCGAAAAAAAAAAATTATTTTTTCTTATGAAAATGTAAAGATTATTTTTCTGATTGTTTTAGTCCGAAAAAAAAAATTTCCCATCAGTACTTACCGAGATATAGAGGTGTGAAGTTTGCTGAAAATGATCTGTGAACGGCAACAGCGGCGACTGCCGCTCACCCGGTAAACTTTGATTTACCTGTATTCGATGGTTTCTTTTCACTATTTTATTTTTTCACATAACTTTTGTGGCCTGTGAGACCAAATTATTGTGCAATGTTCAAATATACACTCGTTGAATGTAACACAATTATAGCAAAAACACTCGTATCATTATAATGTTGCTAAAACTTGTTTACACAAACAATGTAAAAAATTATTTATTACGATTGTTCTATAATATATATACATATGTACAATCACTGGACACTTTTCTAGAACTGCTGCAGCTTGTGGAATTCTTTGAAACATGGGTATAAGCACAATGGTGTTTTACACTCCTCACACATAAAACGAGTGTCTCTGTGTTTTTGTGGGCATTTTGTGGTATGTCCACAGACAAAACACCTCTTCTGAGCATTTTTCTTGGCAGTAGTAGCAGGCAGGGGTATGGGGTAGTGATCACCAGGCCTCAGACGAGAGGACGTGTTGATAATTTCGTGGGTGCTGGTCTATTGCAGGTGTTGTTCCTTGGTACTTGAATATTATTTGTCTGATGACTGACAAACAAAATTCACCATATTTGGGTTTGTTCTTGGTCTTCAACTTATATTATAAGCATTCAGCATGGAAATGTCAAGAAGATGGAAAAACAGTTTTATGTACCACTTATAGCTCTTGCAAACACAGTCAGCAAACCCAATCTGCATGTCACATTTGTCCACTAAGCGCATATTGAGGTTGTAATCCATCACAGCTGTAGGTTTTACAATGGGTTCATTGGTCTCTCTATTCTGCTTGCCAGTGTCTACCATTTCATGTCGGTGAACTGATGTCAGCAGTGTGACATCACGTTTGTCATGCCACCGAAATGCCATGATGTCATTGGCAGCAAACACCTGCACTTCACCTCTACGACTGCCAGCATCGAACCTTGGCATATGTTTACGATTTCCATGCACTGTGCCACACACATGTCATGTTTACTCGCAAGAAACCAGTTGTCAGTATATAAAATATGCCCCTTACCAAGATATGGTTCCATCATTGTTCTAACCACATCACCAGAGATACACAGTAACTTTCTGGTATCTTCCAATGTTTTACAGCCAGTGTATGCAATTATATCCAAAACCAGACCAGTTTTGCAACCACACAGAACAAATAACTTTATACCAAAGCATTTCCTCTTGCTTGGTATATACTGTTTAAATGAGTCTTCCTTTGAACAAAATCAAAGACTCATCAATAACAAGCTTCCTGAAAGGATAAAAATACATACAGCACTTCTGTTTCAGGTACATAAACACACGTCTGATCTTATATAACCTGTCGCTTCTGTCAGGCCTTGTTTTGTCTGAAAAGTGTAACATACGTAACAGTAACACAAATCTATTCACTGGTATAATGTCACTGAAAGCAGGGGTTGAAATCAGGCGGTCTGTCACCCAGTATGTGTTGACACTGTGCTTATTCACATGTGGCATAAGCATTATTGTGGCAAAGAACAGATACATCTCTGCCACAGTTGTGTCCTTCCACTGGTGTAGGCATGATCTTGGTGACAGAATAGTGTTTGCCATGGTGTTCTCATAGTATGTATTGCTTTCCCTGACAATAATGCCCATCAGGGGTTCATCGAAGAACAACTGAAAGCATTCCAGTTCAGTGGGATTGTTCCCAAGTGTACATGATGGCCGTATTCCACTTTGTCCTCCATCAAAGTCATGGGGATTGGGAACAAACTCGTCATCTTGCTGCCAATCCCAGATGCGGTCAGCTGGTGGGTTCTGGATATTGTAATGTGGTTGTGGTCGTGCAGGTTGTAGTTGTGGTTGTTGTGTGAGTGTGGGGTCGGGTGAGGCTGGTTGTAGTTGTGCAGAGTCAGCAGCGCGGGTAGTAGCGTGGCCCGCTGCTGGTGTCACATGACTCGTGCCACCATCACTATCACCACGACCGCCTGCTGCCTCACTTGCATTACTGATACCCATTGTAACAATATCGTCATCTTCACTATCAGGTCGTGGTGTAGGGCCATGGGATGTGCTCCGAGATGTACTCCTTCCTCTTGGAAGAGCATATGGCACACTACCAGACTGCATGCGACGTCGTATATACTGCCGCTTCACTGGGGAATATTCACCCTCACTGTCACAACTAGAACTGCTTTCAATAACCTAGAAATCACTATCACTGTCACTTACACTGCTCACATCTGAGTCTTGTACATGGGCAAATAGTTTCCTCTTTCGTCCTGGTACAGGTGAACATGAACGAGCCGGCCCAGCAACAGAGGTGGAAGGTTGTGGGTCATCTGGGTTTTCATCACTAATTATGTTATCCTGGGCACTTTTTTCGGTCACACCCACTTCAAAACCAGGGAATTCGCTTTCACTGACACTTTCATCGCTGTTTGAGCTATCACTTGGGAACAAAAGACCTCCAATCTGCCGAGGAGTGAGGAACTTCTTACCGTGAGGCATGGTGAAAATGGAGTACCAAGATGGCGTTCCCACAATGCACCGCTGAGTCCCAGATTTTTTTCATAGGGTGCACACCCACCACTGAGACCCATTCTCTCTCATGTAGGCCTACCAGCCCTCTCCCGCTTGATTTGAAGCCGCTAGAATTTATGTGTATAGATACGTCAAACACGGTATCTCCCATGATGTATATATACAACCGCGACAGTCAAGGGGTTAAATAACCAGTGTAATTTTTTTTTTCACAAAATCGTCAAACATCTGCTGCAGCCTGGTCCCTAAGCATTTTCTGTAATATGGCTGCAGGTGTCCCTGTTTATTGTAATATGTACAGTAATAAGGTTAAAAAGCCCCCTGCCCACTTGGCATAGGCTGGGGCCCTTGTCCCTGGGGAACTGGCCGATTCCCACCAAGGCAGGGTGGCCCAAAAAAGAAAAACTTTCACCATCATTCACTCCATCACTGTCTTGCCAGAAGGGTGCTTTACACTACAGTTTTTAAACTGCAACATTAACACCCCTCCTTCAGAGTGCAGGCACTGTACTTCCCATCTCCAGGACTCAAGTCCGACCTGCCGGTTTCCCTAAACCCCTTCATAAATGTTACTTTGCTCACACTCCAACAGCACGTCAGTTATTAAAAACCATTTGTCTCCATTCACTCCTATCAAACACGCTCACGCATGCCTGCTGGAAGTCCAAGCCCTTCGCACACAAAACCTCCTTTACCCCCTCCCTCCAACCTTTCCTAGGCCGACCCCTGCCCCGCCTTCCTTCCACTACAGACTGATACACTCTTGAAGTCATTCTGTTTCGCTCCATTCTCTCTACATGTCCGAACCACCTCAACAACCCTTCCTCAGCCCTCTGGACAACAGTTTTGGTAATCCCGCATCTCCTCCTAACTTCCAAACTACGAATTCTCTGCATTATATTCACACCACACATTGCCCTCAGACATGACATCTCCACTGCCTCCAACCTTCTCCTCGCTGCAACATTCATCACCCATGCTTCACACCCATATAAGAGCGTTGGTAAAACTATACTCTAATACATTCCCCTCTTTGCCTCCAAGGACAAAGTTCTTTGTCTCCACAGACTCCTAAGTGCACCACTCACCCTTTTCCCCTCATCAATTCTATGATTCACCTCATCTTTCATAGACCCATCCGCTGACACGTCCACTCCCAAATATCTGAATACATTCACCTCCTCCATACTCTCTCCTTCCAATCTGATATCCAATCTTTCATCACCTAATCTTTTTGTTATCCTCATAACCTTACTCTTTCCTGTATTCACTTTTAATTTTCTTCTTTTGCATACCCTACCAAATTCATCCACCAATCTCTGCAACTTCTCTTCAGAATCTCCCAAGAGCACAGTGTCATCAGCAAAGAGCAACTGTGACAACTCCCACTTTATGTGTGATTCTTTATCTTTTAACTCCACGCCTCTTGCCAAGACCCTCGCATTTACTTCTCTTACAACCCCATCTATAAATATATTAAACAACCACGGTGACATCACACATCCTTGTCTAAGGCCTACTTTTACTGGGAAATAATTTCCCTCTTTCCGACATACTCTAACTTGAGCCTCACTATCCTCATAAAAACTCTTCACTGCTTTCAGTAACCTACCTCCTATACCATACACCTGCAACATCTGTCACATTGCCTCCTATCCACCCTGTCATACGCCTTTTCCAAATCCTTAAATGCCACAAAGACCTCTTTAGCCTTATCTAAATACTGTTCACTTATATGTTTCACTGTAAACACCTGGTCCACACACCCCCTACCTTTCCTAAAGCCTCCTTGTTCATCTGCTATCCTATTCTCCGTCTTACTATTAATTCTTTCAATAATAACTCTACCATACACTTTACCAGGTATACTCAACATACTTATCCCCCTATAATTTTTGCACACTCTTTTGTCCCCTTTGCCTTTATACAAAGGAACTATGCATGCTCTCTGCCAATCCCTAGGTACCTTACCCTCTTCCATACATTTATTAAATAATTGCACCAACCACTCCAAAACTATATCCCCACCTGCTTTTAACATTTCTATCTTTATCCCATCAATCCCGGCTGCCTTACCCCCTTTCATTTTACCTACTGCCTCATGAACTTCCCCCACACTCACAACTGACTCTTCCTCACTCCTACAAGATGTTATTCCTCCTTGCCCTATACATGAAATCACAGCTTCCCTATCTTCATCAACATTTAACAATTCCTCAAAATATTCCCTCCATCTTCCCAATACCTCTAACTCTCCATTTAATAACTCTCCTCTCCAATTTTTAACTGACAAATCCATTTGTTCTCTAGGCTTCCTTAACTTGTTAATTTCACTCCAAAACTTTTTCTTATTTTCAACAAAATTTGTTGATAACATCTCACCCACTCTCTCATATGCTCTCTTTTTACAATGCTTCACCACTCTCTTAACCTCTCTCTTTTTCTCCATATACTCTTTCCTCCTTGCATCACTTCTACTTTGTAAAAACTTCTCATATGCTAACTTTTTCTCCCTTACTACTCTCTTTACATCATCATTCCACCAATCGCTCCTCTTCCCTTCCGCACCCACTTTCCTGTAACCACAAACTTCTGCTGAACACTCTAACATTACATTTTTAAACCTACCCCATACCTCTTCGACCCCATTGCCTATGCTCTCATTAGCCCATCTATCCTCCAATAGCTGCTTATATCTTACCCTAACTGCCTCCTCTTTTAGTTTATAAACCTTCACCTCTCTCTTCCCTGATGCTTCTATTCACCTTGTATCCCATCTACCTTTTACTCTCAGTGTAGCTACAACTAGAAAGTGATCTGATATGTCTGTGGCCCCTCTATAAACATGTACATCCTGAAGTCTACTCAACAGTCTTTTATCTACCAATACATAATCCAACAAACTACTGTCATTTTGCCCTACATCATATCTTGTATACTTATTCATCCTCTTTTTCTTAAAATATGTATTACCTATAACTAAACCCCTTTCTATACCAAGTTCAATCAAAGGGCTCCCATTATCATTTACACCTGGCACCCCAAACTTACCTACCACACCCTCTCTAAAAGTTTCTCCTACTTTAGCATTCAGGTCCCCTACCACAATTACTCTCTCACTTGGTTCAAAGGCTCCTATACATTCACTTAACATCTCCCAAAATCTCTCTCTCTCCTCTACATTCCTCTCTTCTCCAGGTGCATACACGCTTATTATTCATCCTCTTTTTCTTAAAATATGTATGACCCACTTTTTGCATCCAACCTTTACTTTAATCCACATAATTCTTGAATTTACACATTCATATTCTCTTTTCTCTTTCCTTAACTGATCCTTCAACATTACTGCTACCCCTTCCTTTGCTCTAACTCTCTCAGATACTCCAGATTTAATTCCATTTATTTCCCCCCACCGAAACTCCCCTACCCCCTTCAGCTTTGTTTCGCTTAGGGCCAGGACATCCAACTTCTTTTCATTCATAACATCAGCAATCATCTGTTTCTTGTCATCTGCACTACATCCATGCACATTCAAGCATCCCAGTTTTATAAAGTTTTTCTTCTTCTCTTTTTTAGTAAATGTCTACAGGAGAAGGGGTTACTAGCCCATTGCTCCCGGAATTTTAGTCGCCTCATACGACACGCATGGCTTACGGAGGAAAGATTCTTTTCCACTTCCCCATGGACAATAGAAGAAATAAAGGAGAACAAGAGCTATTTAGAAAAAGTAGAAAAACCTAGATGTATGTATATATATATATGCATGTGCGTGTCTGTGACGTGTGACCAAAGTGTAAGTAGGAGTAGCACGATATCCCTGTTATCTAGCGTTTTTATGAGACAGAAAAAGAAACCAGCAATCCTACCATCATGCAAAACAGTTACAGGTTATGTACACTGAAAATATGTACACAATGTATATCACATGAAATGCTGTCTTTACTCATTTAACTCTTGTATCAAGAAAAATGGCAAATTTCCCTGTGCCTATACCGAACCTGATCTTGATAAACTACTATATTACCTAGTGCAACCATTATAATGTAATGCAAGGTGGAGTTTTCATTGTAAAAGTAAGCTTCATCTGCAGCAACATTATGAGTACTGAAGATCACTTAGATTTGCTTTGTCTCTGATTTGCCAAGAGAATCATGTTCTGAACAGCAGAGAGCATAGACTGAGGGTTCTGACCTGTAACAACCCCAGCATTAACTACATGTTCCTTGTATTCCTGGACCTGTGACAGCTGACTTAAAACTTTCCTGGGCATGTACTGGAGAATTACGGTTATTAAAACTGGTGGTTATGAGGCCGAAAAATGTGGCTTAAACTTCTGAAATTTCTTAATAAGTTCTGGGTGGTAACTACTATCAAGTTTTTGGTTAGGTAAAAATCTATCACCCAGCTGTAAAGCATGATTAAAATCATCAAGATCCTTCTCATCAAGATATACCTTCAAGGTCAGGAGGAACATTTCTCAAAAGATCCTCTAGCAAAATTAGGGAAAGTACACCCTCATAATTGTCTACCACACCTTTTGAGCGACACCACGTGTTTATAAGCGACAACTTCTGACTGTATTCCACCAAAAACTGACCTGCCTGAAACTTTAGTCCTCTAAACTTGTGCTGATACCTTTCTGGCAACATCTGATAAGCAAGTAAAACTACCTCCATCAGTTTATTATAATCAGAAAAGTCCCATTCCTCTAGAGAACTAACTGCTTATAACCCTTTACCAATTAACTGGGTTTGTACTAATGTCACCCATTCCTTGTCCGGCCAATCTTGGAATCTGGCCAGCCTTTCAAACAACAGGAAAAACTGGTCTGGGTCTTTCTCTAGGAAATCTGGCACAAATTTTATGACTTTGTCCAAATTAAATGGCTCTACTCTATTTATTGTGGCTTGTTGAGAAGCAAACTGCTTCTCTTTGCTTTTTTCTTGAAACCTAAACATTTCTAACTCTTTTTGTTCCTGGAACTTTGTATGTTCAATCCTTAACCTGTAAACAGTCCAAACGTATATATACGTTCACTACCATACTGCCCCAACTTTTTTGAGAACAAAAAAATTGTTGTTTTTTAATAGGAAAAAAGAGCATATGGTACCCAGGCATCCCCAATTATTTTAATATGGTGCACAGTGAGTGCTCACACCCATTCTCACATGTCTAGTTGACTCAGGCTTATCGTGGAAACGTTAAATGTAGGACACATAAAACGTATATATACGTTTGGGGCACTAGCGGTAAAAGCGTATATATACGTTTGGACCGTTTACGGGTTAACCACTCTTTTTCTTCCCCAATTATGAATAATTTCAACCTTATAATTTCTGCTTACCCTGCATACCCTACTATATAATATTTAACCCTTGAACTGTCCAAACGTAGATCTACGTTCGCTCGCGTAGCACTCTGAACGTAGATCTACGTTCGCTCGCATAGCACTCTGAACGTAGATCTACGTTTGATTGTACTTGTCTCCAGGTGACATAAATAGACATAAAAAATGGGGTATGTATATGCAACAAGATAATGTAATCTTGAAAGTCTAATCTGTCTGCACTGAAATTCTTTTACAGTTTTAATGAACAATAACTTCAATATTTACCCAGTCAGTTGCTATGTAGAGGAGCCTAGAATGGATGTGTAAGCCACGCCAATTGCTGGCATAAATTCTTTTATTGGCTTTCTCACAGTAATCTAGGAAGTGTCTTGCAATGGTCATCTTGTTTCTCCCTTCAGGAGGAGAATTGTGTACATGCAGAAAAAAACATAGCCAAACTTTAAACTCAATTTAGCATCACTATCTTTTGGAATTAACTTTGCAAAATATAATTATACTGTACTTAAGTCAGAAGCTGACAAGCATTTAATGCTGAACTGGCCTGCTCTACTTTTGTCTTATGCATACCAAACAATAAATTTTAAGAAATCAATGTTACTCATTGAGTTCCATGAAAAAATTTACTAACATAACAAATCATTTCTTTGCAAAGTGATAACATACTTCTGATCAATGTGTGGTTAATGTTATTACACTGTAGCACCATATAGTACAGGCAGGCCCCACTTTACAGCACTTTGTTTTATGACATTTCATAAATGCAGCAGCTTTCAATTATACTAATTCTTTATTTATTCAGATTTCATACAATAAATATATTTACCACTCATTATAAGCTAAGGACAAAGAGTATTTTAAGGTAAGTATTGTGTGTACTGTACAGCCTCTCCTCACTTAACAACAGAGTTCCGTTCCTGAGACCACGTTGTTAAACAAATTCGTCGCTAAGTGAGGATCATACTATAATAGTAGTGAGTTTGTGTCAACCATCTTTGATATTGTTTTAATGTCACCTTTGCACCATTTATAACATACCTGGTATATTTTTAACTGTTTATACAATAATGTACTGTTATTGAAATAAAAGAATAAGAGGAAATCAGCTCTAATATACATTATTTAGGTATCCACACTGGTCAGATAGCCCATCATAAGTCCGAGGCATTAGTAAACGAGTATGTTGCTAAGTGAGGAGAGAATGTATATGTTTTTTTTAGACCTAGCTGTATTGTTCACTTAATATATGATATTGTAAACATGTTATCAGGCTTTTATATGCATTTGAAAGTGAAAACTGCTGTTTCATTTTTCATCAAATTTGTTTTTACATCATTACCCCGGAAGCTAACCTGCTGTTTAAGCAGGGCCCACCATTATATGGAACTGGGTTGTTTTCATTATATACTGTATAGTTAGAATAACAGTTATTACATTAAGATATAAAAGTTTTACACAATAACAAATGCAAAATAGCCAAGCAAGCTGTATGTATTGAGAAATGTATAATATCATTCATGGGAATGTGTAAGGCATGACATAATTCTTTATGTTGATTACTGTAGAAAAGTAGCATTTTGTGGGTGTGAACAGTAGTTTCCAGTAAGCACCATAATTATAAAAAATTGAATGAGGTGGCCACCCCTATCAACACCATAATGGTTTCACATTAATAATTTAAAAGAAAGCAAGAGTGCACTGTATATTTGTTCTTTTATATTTTGTATAAAGTATTTTCTATAATTCTCAGAACACACTGGACATTATTAAATTTGGGAACATACTTATGACACATTTCAGTATGTTTTTTACCAATAATAGAGACACCATGTGTCTAGCATAATGTCCTGCTCATAATTACTGCCAATATAGACAGGCAAGGAGGAGGATTTCTTGTGTAATATGAATTTATTTGAAAACTCAGAAGAATTAGTTAAATGGTTAATATTCAAAAAATTAAAAAAATTGGAATATCAAAAAAGTGCTCATGATGAATCAATGGATTCTGACTTTTTTGTGTTATCCTAGGTAATGTACAGATATTAATAATTTTTTCAACAAACTGGCTATATCCCATCAAGACAGGGTGATCTAAAAAGAAAAATGAGTTTCTCTCTTTAAATTTAGTAATATATACAGGAGAAGGGATTACTAGCCCCTTGCTCATGGCATTTTAGTTGCCTGTTATGACAAGCATGACTTATGCAGGAAGAATTTTGTTCCACTTTCCCATGGAGATATGAGGAAATAAACAAGAACTAGTAAGAAAACATGAAAACCCAGAGGGTTGTGTATATATATGCCTGTACATGTATGTGTAGTGTGACCTAAGTTTAAGTAGAAGTAGCAAGATGTACCTGAAACCTTGCATGTTTATGAGACAGAAAAAAAGACACCAGCAATCCTACCATCATGTAAAACAATTAACGGTTTCCGTTTTACACTTAATTGGCAGGACAGTAGTACCTCCGTAGGTGGTTGCTGTCTACCAACCTACCACCACAGGACAGTAGTACTTCCGTAGGTGGTTGCTGTCTACCAACCTACTACCACAGGACAGTAGTACCTCCCTGGGTGGTTGGTGTCTACCAACCTACTACCACAGGACAGTAGTACCTCCCTGGGTGGTTGGTGTCTACCAACCTACTACCACAGGACAGTAGTACCTCCGTAGGTGGTTGGTGTCTACCAACCTACTACCACAGGACAGTAGTACCTCCCTGGGTGGTTGGTGTCTACCAACCTACTACCACAGGACATCCGTTAATCCAGTGTAACCTTGGTAGTTGAACTTACCTAACATTCCAGAAGGCTGTTTGAGTGCCAAACTGTTTTAGTACCAAATGAATTTTTCCCAACCAAATTTCTTTTTTGTTGGCTGTTATCACTAATCTTAGAAACCATGGTGATTTATTTATACAATATAAAAAAACACCCAAAAAATGCAAAGAAACAATAAATAGTTGACAGTGAAGTTGTGGCATGTTGTATTTGTTTGGTGAATTGCCGAGCAAATGGTCAACTACCGAGCGATTTTTTTTTTTACCAAATTGTTCAGGTAGGGAGCTGTTTAAAGACTGAGGTTCCACTGTGTGTATGATAATTTGTGTAACTGAATTTGTGTATACCTGTACCTAAATAAACTTAATTACTTAACCCTTAAACGGTCCAAACGTATATATACGTTCACTTGCGTAGCGCCCCAAATTTTTTGAGGGAAAAAGAAATTTTTTCTTTTAAAAGGAAAAAAGAGCATATGGTATCCAGGCATCCCCAATTATTTTAATATGGAACACAGTGAGTTCACACACCCATTCTCTCATGTCTAGGTGACTCAGGCTTATTGTGGCAATGTTGAATGAATGACAAAGAAAACGTATATATACGTTTGGGGCGCTACGCGTGTGAACGTATATATACGTTTGGACCGTTTAAGGGTTAATGTTAGGGTTAAATTATTATTTTTAAAATTGTTATGCAGCGACCTTCAGAAAATGAACCAAATATTCATGTTGCTGAAACTATGCAAAAGAAAAAGACACTTGTCATGCTGCTACTATTATGATGATTTTGACCAAGAAAGAAATTAGTGAAAACTTGACAGGTGCTTTTTGACAGGTGCTTTATATTGTAACTTAGACATAAAACTTGACAGGTGCTTTATATTGTAACTTAGACATAAAACTTTTATAGGCAGCTGTTATCCACACTTATTTCAGAGTTTATTTGCAAAAATAATATATACTATGTTAGCCTAGGAGGCCGCCTGTAACAAGCAGCAAGCTTCAAGGCACTTATTTATTTTTGGTATTAGCACTGCAAGATCAAGGATAGTTAAATATAGTGGCAGTTCATAGCTAAAATTAGTGGTGCTGCTGCTTCAGAAAACTGTTGGCAATTTTTGTAATATTGTGTAAAATGAAAGAAGCATATAAAAAAAATTTATACGTACGGTTGATAAAATCATAAAAAAAAAAAAAAATATTTTATACTTACATAAATTGTTATAGTTCCAGCCTGTATGCTTCACAAATTTTCTCCTTAATATTTACATTTCCTAAAAGTGACAGTGAAACCACATTTTCTTTGTGGATCTTTGACTTCTCCTGTTTTTTTTTTATTTTGTTTATACTTCTAGAACCGTCTTTTGTCCATGTTACATCACATTCAAACAGCAAACACGGGAAGCAAAACAATGCATTTTGTACATCACAGCCACAAAGCCAACTTTTCCCTTGGTAACATTCAGAATTAAAGCTATGAATATACTTCTTGTTGTTGCTTATTCTTGTCTGAGATATTTGAATATCTGGTGTTGAATGGCCTCTTTTCTTAACTGTAACTTTATCATGGAGAGACAAATGTGAAAACTTAGCTGCTGATGTTCACTTACAGTCACAGAACTTATTTAAATTTTTTGTTAAATAAAATAACCAAAAAAAAGTATGAATTAACCCTTTGATGGTCCGTGCTGTAGATCTACGTCATGAGCTCAGCTCACTCTGATAAGCTGTGAGAAGTAAATTTGGGCCTAGATATGAGAGAATACATCTATGTGGTATGTGTGCACCATATAAAACAAATCCTGGAGCACACAGTGCACAATGAGAGAAAAAACTGAGATAGTAATTTTCGATTAAAACAGCAACTTTGCATTGTTTTTTTGTATGTTCTTTATGGCTGTATTTGCAATTTCTTGGTCTCATTTGATAGAATGGAAGGTATATTACAGAAATAGAGATGATTTTGATTGGTTTTAGTACTGAAAATGGCTTGAAACTGAGCTCAAAGTAGCGGAAATGTTAAATTTTTGCCTATGTTCAAGAGTAAACAAATGACCTCACACGTCTAATGCACGCCTGCTGGTGGGTCTAATATACGTTCACAAATGTGGTGATATTATTTATACAATTATTACAATATTGCATGACAGTAAATCTTCAATTTTTTGGTTTGAATAAAAATTCATTATGTGAATTAAAAATCAAAATGGAATTCAAATAGTTGTTTATTTCCCAGAAATTTGGCATAAAAAACACTGTTGTAAGTCGAGTGGTCGTAAGTCGAGCAGGTCGTAAGTCGGATGGAAGGTGTACTTTTTGTTTTATTACCTTCAGAAAAAGATTCTCTACCATTTCATAAGAAAAAATAACAAAATTATTTTTTTGAAAATTCTTGGAGACTGGTGTGCACTTTGAAATTTGGCCTTTGGACCCTGAAAGGGTTAAATAAAATATCTGGAAGCATGATAATCATCTAATTGTACACTTTATCACATGCAAGAATATAGTACACGGTTTTTAAGCACGAAACGTCGCCGATTCAGAAAGAAACGGTACACTGTGCTGACCCTATACAACAGGGTCGGCACTGCGTCAGCAACAGTGCTCTGTCTACATAGAGTGCAGCATCTTATCTCAGATATGTGCGCATGCGCACAACAGCTAAACACCGAGTCGCTGGAAGTGCGAAGCGCACAGTTCATACAATGATTTTTGTAATTTTTTCACGTACTGTGGAACCCCGGTTTTCGCACTCTCCAGCTATCAGACAATTCGGTTTTAGAACCTTTTTTGTGCAGAATTTAGTTCCGGATACTGGACCTTGATCTGGAAATCATACGTATTGGACGTGTGCGCCTGAGCCACTCATATGTTGGTGACTCACTCTTGGACACATTAAATGTTTTGTTTTATGTTAATATGGACTTTTTCATTATTCCATCCATGATATTTTCTTCAAAATTACATAAGAAACACGTTACATAGCATAGTATAAACATGCAATGTTTATATGCCATTGAAGGGTGGTGGTCGGTGCAGGAAAAACATTATGTTTTCATTTTTTTTCTGGTCGACCATTAGAGAAAAGTGTACGAATCTGCGTCTTGCTTTTGTTTATGATTCTCAGCATGAATTATTCATTACTTCTCCCTTTGTTTATGATGGCATCTAAAGGTAGTTGTTATAAACAATTAAACTCAGTGAACAAGCTATGTTAATGGTAATAATATGTCTGGGCCGCATTAAATATCATGTAGCTATGTAGGTAGGTGTATGTATGTATCCCAGGCTACCTACTGGCTACCTACCTGTACCGGCTACCTACATCTACCGGCTACTTAGCAAGTTTATTCAGGTATACATAAATACAGTTACATAGATTATACATAGCAGCATATGTGTAGATAATCTAGGCTAACCCAAAAAAAGTCAGACACAGTGACTTCCTACAAAAAAGTACTACTCACCTCTCGCCCTACATTAAGACTACAAATATTTTAAGGTAAGTAATGAATGTGGAAGAGTTGGTGGATAACCACAGGGAAGAGCTAACCATTAAACTAATCTTTGAAGAGCTGCAACACTATAATTGTATTTACAATATTTTTTATGGGAAATATTGATTCAGTTTTCGCACGTTTTGATTTTAGAACGACCTTCTGGAATGGATTAAGTTTGAAAACCAGGGTTCCACTGTACCAGGGGATGACTACTGACATTAAGCTTAAGAAATATATATAAAAGTATAAAGAAGAATTAAAGAAAAGAACTCATGATATTGGAATTAAAGAATTATTGGAATTAAAGAATAAAAGAAAAGACTCATGATATTGGATGTTATCGATAATATCAAGTGAAATTAGGGGGTGCTGCAGTTTCACAGTGCCTATAGATGAGCCACCACTGGTTAAATAGCATAATCCAGCAAAATTTTCAATAGTCAACAGACTCACAGGAGAGAACCAATGTACAGTTGTTTTGTGGAAGTGTTGTGTCCTTTGCTGAGATTGTCCATCAAATAATTTTGTATACAGGTACTCCTCACTTAATGACCGAATTCCATTCCTAAGAGTAGGTCAGTGGGTTAACCATCAATAGATATTGTTTTAATGTCACCTTTGCACCATTTATAATATTTATAGTATATTTTGAAATGTTTATACAGTAGTGTACTGCATACTGTAATAAACAGAATAGAAGAAATCAGCTGTAATATACATTAATTAGGTTCGCATACTAGTTGGAAAACTAGTCCTAAGTCCGAGCGATCATTAACAGGTAGGTCATTAAGTGAGGAGTACCTGTATTAGCATCTATTCATTTCATGTTTGAGAATGAGCAACGTCACCCAACGGGAATACTACTAACAGGAATACTAATGATACTGGAGGTGCCAAGAAGATAATTAAGTGTGAAACTAAGTGTGTTTCCAAGACAAGTGAATTATTATATGTAATAATTTTCCTGTCTTAGAAACACTCTTAGTTTCACACTTAATTTTCTTCTTGGCATCTCCAGCATCAATAGTATTCCTGTTGGGTGCCATGGTTCATGTTGATGTGGTTCTCACCTAATGCAGGTTGTACATGCATTTCTGTGATAATAAGCTTCTGATACCACTGTAAGAAAAAGAAAAATAATTGTTTGTCTACTGATTAGTACAGATTAAGATTTGTTGAAAAAATAAGATGTTGATAAATACAGTTAAATAAGACAGAACAGTTATCAAATATGTGTAGAGTAAAACCTTCAGTTAACTGACCAGCATTTAACTGATTACTGACACACCAAATCTGTGGTCGGACAGCACTTGGAAGCAACAAGTTTGTCAAATTTTAGAACTGTCTGTTATTCTTAAAGTTGGCAACATAAGTAAAATTTGGACTTAATTCCACTCAGCAAATTTATGTTTTGGGTTTAGCAGTCTTATTACATTATATCCAAATATTGTCTGTTACTGTTACTCGGACAAAAAGACAACTGGCATGAACAATCACCTTCCCTGCATTAGTAAGTTATATTAAGGGCTGACCATAATGTTAATTTAAAAGAGTGCATGAGAGAGAGTAGAGCCTACAGGAGTGTGTACATGTAGTGTTTGATGGTCTGATATATGTCAAACAGTAGATGACCGCATATCACAAAGTTTAGTAAGACACACAAGCAACAACTGAATACCTTTACTGTTGAAATGTTTCACCTATTTGGTAAGCTTCTTCAGTCAAATGTAGAGAAAAGATTGTAGGCAGTAAGAGCAGTAGCAAAGTGAAGATTATGTAATCAGTCAATCATTCTTGGAGATATAGTTTGAGATGGTGAGTCCCTCAGCCTGGAGAAGAGTTGATGTCCATGGTTTGGAGCAATATGAACCTGAAGCCTTCAAAAGGCTGAGGGACTGACTACCTCAAATTATTTATCTAAGGTTGATCAACTGATTACATCATTGTTACCTCTTCACCATTCCTGCTGCCTACAATCCTTTCTCTGTATTTGACTGAAGAAACCAACCACGTAGGCAAAATAATTCAACATTAAAGATATTCAACTCTTGCACATGTCTTACTCATCAGCTTGTTAGTGTTTCATACTATTTTAAACAACATTTAGTGTTTAAAGTGCCTCAGAAAATGAAGTTTAGTGTTCGAAGTGCCTCCGAACATAAAGTTTAGTGTTTGAAGTGCCTCCAAATATAAAGTTTAGTGTTTGAAGTGCCTCAGAACATAAAGTTTAGTGTTTGAAGTACCTCTGAACATAAAGTTTAGTGTTGGAAGTGCCTCAGAACCTAATGTTTAGTGTTCGAAGTGCCTTTGAACATGAAGTTTAGTGTTGGACGTGCCTCCAAATATAAAGTTTAGTGTTTGAAGTGCCTCAGAACCTAATGTTTAGTGTTTGAAGTGCCTCAGAACATAAAGTTTAGTGTTTGAAGTACCTCCAAACATAAAGTTTAGTGTTTGAAGTGCCTCAGAACATAATGTTTAGTGTTTAAAGTGCCTCCAAACATAAAGTTTAGTGTTTGAAGTGCCTCAAGTTTTTATTTAAGAAGGGTTATGTATAAAGAAATTTGTATCAAGAAATCAGATTATATTAGGTAATTAGGGGGGAGGGAAGGACACACACACATAGACAGAGGGGGGAGTTGAGGGGCATACACACAGGTAGAGAGGGGGATGGAGGGACACACACACACACAGGCAGAGAGGGGGGAGGGAAGGACACACACACACAGGCAGATGGGGGAGGGAAGGGGCACATACACTGGCAGAGAGGGGGGAGGGACACATATAGGCAGAGAGGGAGGAGGGACACATATAGGCAGAGAGGGGAGGGAGGGACACACACACACACAGACCCAGGCAGAGAGGGGGTGAGGGAAGGACACACAGAGGCAGAGGGGGAGGGAGGGAGGGACACACACATAAGCAGAGAGGGGGGGGAGAGAGAGGCACACACAGGCAGAGAGAGGAGGGACACCCACAGGCAGATGAGGGGGGAGGGACACACACAGGCAGAGTGGGGTTGAGGGACACACACAGGCAGAGGGATGGAGGGAAGGAGGGAGGGACACACACAGGCAGAGTGTTTATTTTTTAATAGCAAACACTTTGGCAAATTTACATGGCACTTTCCCACTACCTTCCAGATCCAACAAAGTGGTATTCAAATGGCCAACATATGACTTGAAGTCATTTACATTTACTTTAAATGTCCTAAACCTATCCAACACATATTGAACAAAGGACACATTTTCATCCCACGTATGAACAAATACAATTATAACAGTCAGGTAACCTTTCATAAATATTTTTAAGACATCAATCTGCCTCACTTTGACAATTAAACAATAATACATACCAGGTAGTTTTCCACAGGCTTCCTATTCTAGTTTCCACTTGCTGCCTCAGGTTTGCACTCCCCATGATTTCGACTCACTGCTTCTGGCTACCTCTTCTTGGCTATGGCTTCCCTTACTTCACAATCACATTCATCAACTGTAAGACAGAAACAAATGCCTTTCAAAAATCTAAGAAACAAATTATTTCTATAAGAGGGAAAATTCTTAGGAATCAACCTTGATAATAGACTCAAATTTCAAACACATATACAACAAATTTCCAAAAAAAATTTCCAAGACCGTAGGCATACTATCGAAGATACAGTACTATGTTCCACAGTCAGCCCTCCTGGCCCTATATCACTCACTTATTTACCCCTATCTCACCTATGGAATTTGTGCATGGGGCTCAACAACAATAAACCATCTCAGACCACTAATCACCCAACAAAAGGCTGCAGTCAGAATAAATTCCCACTACAGACAACACACTCCACCAATATTCAAAACTCTAAACCTACTCACAATACAAAACATCCATACTTATTACTGCACCTACTACATACATAGAACACTTAACTCTGACATAAACCCTCCCCTCAAACATCTCCTTACCAACCTTAACAGAACACATGACCATAACACAAGGCACAGATCACTCTTTGATGTTCCTCATGTCCATCTCGCGCTATGCAAAAACTCAATGCACATAAACGGCCCTAAAATCTGGAATTCATTACCTGTGAATATAAAAGAAACACTGTTTATAAATTCAAGTCTCTTCTCAAAAATCACTTACTCACCCACAACTAAATAAATACTGAATAATTGTATCTCATAAATTGTATCTCATAAATTGTATGTCATATATGTATCTCATTATTGTATCTCATAAATGTCAACCTGTGACCCAATCAAACTTTGTTACTATTTAACCCTTAAACGGTCCAAACGTATATATACGTTCACGTGCGTAGCGCCCCAAACGTATATATACGTTTTATTTTTCATTCGTTCAAAATTAGCGCGATAGGCCTGAGTTGCCTAGACATGAGAGAATGGGTGTGCGCAGTATACAAAAAATCTGAGACACCTGGGTACCACATGGTAGGACCAATTACATTCAGCTCCATCCTGGGTCAACATCATGGCACATCCTCGTGATTCACTCACGCCTCATTGTATTAACACTCTACTATTCGAGTGTTTAGTGGATTTGACACCAATGGGGCCAGTAATATTCAAGGAATTAGTGAAAATATCGACGATAACCCAGATGACCCCCAGCCCATCACCTCTGGGGTAGTGACACCTGTCCTAGGGCCAAGCACCTCTGGGGTAGCCAGTGTGGCCACATCAGACCCTAGGCCAAGCACTTCTGGGGTGGCCAGTGTGGCCACAGAAGACCCTGGGCCAAGCACCTCTAGAGTGGCAAGTGTTACCCATAGGCAACTTTGCAAGAGGAAACTATCATTTTCCTGGTGTTTTAGTAGTGATAGTGAAAGTGATGTAAGTGATGATGAGATTGATTTTATGCCAATTGAGGATTCGTCTAGTGATAGTGACGTTCATTATTCACCAGTGAAACGTACTTTTAGGTGTCATTATCTATGTTCAGGCAGTGTGCCATATGCAATCCCCAAGGGTCGTGGCAGGTCACGATCCAAAACCCCGGCCACTGATAGTGAAAGTGATCACAAAGGGGAGTATGCGGGGATGGAGGAAGTAGTGGTGGGTGGCATTGTGCCTGGACCACATGGCGCAGTGGGTGGACAGACAAAGGACCGCCCGGCACTCCCTCAACCATGTGCTGCCTCCACTCCTCTCCCTCCTCCTCCTGCCCCCCTTCGCCCCATGCCACAGGTCCACCCTGCACCATGTGATTGTGAGTGGAACTGGACACAAAGTATATTCGTGCCAAAGCCTTGTGATTTTGATGCTAGTGGAAGTGGTATCCAGCCAGAAAGTCCCATAACGAATGAGTCTACAGAGTTAGACTATTTCCAGTTGTACTTTGACGAGCCTATAATGAACTTGATAGTGACTCAGACAAACATTTATTACCAATATGTCATGAACAACACAACAGAGGTTGGAGAATCATCACGGCTGCACAGGTGGAAAGACACAACAGTGGCTGAAATGTATTTATTCCTTGCCACTGTCATGCTTATGCCACATATCTATAAGAACAATATACATAATTACTGGTCTACAGACCACTTCATCAGTACTCCAGTTTTCCGTGACCTCCTTCCCTGCAACAGATTCATTCTGTTGCTATGAATGTTGCACTTCGCAGACAGAAATACGCCAGACAGAAATGACCTTCTATACAAAATCCGGGAAGTGTTTATGTATTTGAAGCAGAAATTCAGTGTATACTTTTATCCCTTCAAGAACATTCAGATTTCTCTCTGAATTTCATCAAACAGATAGCAAGAAAGTATGGTACCACACCTGTACCTTCCCCTCAACAGTGACCTGTCACACCACAACCTGTCCCCCAACCACAGCCAGTGGGGGAAGTGCCAGACCGAATCACTCCTAACTGTCACTATCTGGTACCAATACCACCTACCCAAAAGAATAAGAATGCCCAGAAAAAGTGTATTGTGTGTGCTACCACCTAAAAATGACCCCAACAGCGGAAGGACACACGATTCATGTGTCACCAGTGTGGGGTGGCACTCTGTATGAATCCATGCTTCATGGAGTATCATACAATTGTGGAGTTCTAGAAACGTAAGTGGGACATGTAAATAATTGTATATAGTTGTAGATAATAATGTGTGATTCAGCCAGGTGTGCAAAATCACCTGTCAGTGTGTACATGTGTGTTTATGACAATGTGATAAAAATTTTGTATGTAATATTGGTGTATAAACAAAAATTGGCATTGATATCAAATGACTTACTATGAAACATAATTATCATATCATGAAAACCAAGAAAATGAAAAAAAAATGGAAGAAAACGGTAAATATGTTGAATTTGTGCAGGAAGCAGTGCTTCATGTTGCCGTCAGGTGATTGCCAAGTGCCAACTTCGCGGCCTCATACCTCGGCAAGTACTAAAACACTTAAAAAAAAGTGCTCTTTTTATCTACATAAAAAAAAAGATTTTTTTTTTTTTCAAAATATTCGGGGCGCTGCGCGAGTGAACGTATATATACGTTTGGACCGTTTAAGGGTTAACTTCATTACCTAACAGAATACTCCATTCTACTGATTACACAGCAACACAGTAAATGACCATATGACCTGTCTTTGTAATACTCATTTGTACTAAATTGTTATCTGTTTTACAATAATTTTTGTACCACTGAATATATCATTGCTTAGTTAATGTTAAGTTAATTTTAAGCCTGCCCATAATGCTCTGCATACAAGGGGCTTTGGCATGCTGCACTTTAAAAATTGTATTCCTTGTACTTTTCTGTATCATGTTCAAATAAATAAATAAATAAATAAATAAATAAATAAATAAATACTTAAAAGCCTCTTCAAATCCACAATCTTTGTAGCAACTTTTTATCAAGAGAAAATGGATAATTTTCAATAACAAAAACTTTGGCAAAATTTCTTGCCACTACCAACATCATGACCCAACAAAGTTATACTAAAATGACCAACAGATAACTTCTAGTCATTTACATTTACTTGAAATGTCCTAAATCTCTCCAAGAGATATTCAAAATGGGACGCAGGTTCATCCCACATATTACAAACTAACTTCAGTTATAACAACCAGGTAAGCTTTAAAATCGTACGAGAGCCTCATTGATAAATATTATAAAGACAGAAATCTACAATACTACATACCTGGTAACTTTAACCCTTTGACTGTCGAGGTCGTATATATACGTCTTACGAGGTACCATGTTTGACGTATATATACTCATAAATTCTAGCGGCTTCAAATCAAGCAGGAGAAAGGTGGTAGGCTCACATGTGAGAGAATGGGTCTGTGTGGTCAGTGTGCACCACATAAAAAAAATCCTGGAGCATGCAGTGCATAATGAGAAAAAAAAAATCCAACTGTTTTTTTTAATTAAAACGCCGACTTTGTGGTCTATTTTTGTATAGTATTTATGGTTGTATTATCGTTTTCTTGATCTCATTTGATAGAATGGAAAACATATTATAGAAATAGAGGTGATTTTGATTGATTTAACTCTAAAAAGAACCTGGAAATGGAACTCAAAGTAGGGGAAATGTTTGAGTTTTGCCGAAGTTCAAAAGTAAACAAATGATGTCATTATCCAATAAATGTCCAACTAGCCATTCTAATATGCAGTCATGAATGGGTTGATGTTATTTATACAATTATTACAGTATTGCAGTAGTCTGCATAACAGTAAATCTTCTATTTTTTGCTTGAATAAAAATTCAAAATAGAAAGCAAGAGTAATATCAGAGGTGCTTGGAGACATGACTGATGAACAAAGAAAATGTTATTTTAGAGCCAAGAATGTCTGCATTGTTCATTTTGGGTTGTATTTTGAAATTGTCATATTTTTTAATTTTCGTGAAATTGGCCAAATTGCAAATTTCTGACCATGTTATTGGGTGGTTGAAATCGGTAAATGGGCAGTTTCTTGTACTCAATCGATAGAAAAAATGGAGTTCTAAAGAAATAGCTATGAGTTTGGTCGATTGGAAGAATGGAATTAGCCAAAAATAGGGGTCAAAGTGGGCGAAATCGCCGATTTGTAAATATCGCCGAGGTCGCTAACTTCGCGAGAGCCTAATTCCGTGAGTTTTCCATCAAATTTCACGATTTTTGGTGTCATTACAATCGGGAATAGATTCTCTATCATTTCACAAGAAAAAATAATTTTTTTTTTTTTAAATTTTGCGATACCAGGAGACACTTCAGGATTGGGGGTTGCGACAGTCAAGGGGTTAAAGAGACCTACTTCACAAACCAAAAGGCATGGAAACAGAAACGTCTGCTGTGGCCCTGGAGAAAGACATGATCATGGACTTTTCATAGGATTTACAAGGCCCTGGCCAGAATTCCTTGTAAAATAAACTGTCTAGCCTTAGATAAAATCCTCCATGGTAAGGTCAGCATAAGAGAAGTTTGTGTTATTGCAATGGGCTCAGAGCTGCAGCTACAATTTAATGCAATGATGCCAAAACACAGTATGTTTGAAGGAAACCATTACCTCCAGGCACCTACATACACTTTAACCCTTTGACTGTCACAGGCCCCTTTCTGAAACTGTCATTCTATGTCGCAAAATTTTTTGGAAAAAAAAAAAAAAAAAAATTGTTTCTTATGAAATGACAGAGAATCTTTTCCCGATGGTAATGACACCAAAAGTTCGAAATTTGGTCGAAAACTCATGGAATTACGCTGCCGCGAAGTTAGCGGTCTCGGCGACATATACGTATAGGCGATTTCGCCGAATTTTAGCCGTTTCTAGCCAATTCTGTTGTTCCAGTTGACCAAACTCATAGCTGTTTCTTTAGAACTCCATTTTATCTATCAGTTGAGTACAAGAAACTTCCCATTTACCAATCTGAACTACCCAATAAAGTGGTCAGAAATTGGCAATTTGGCCAATTTCACGCAAATCAAAAAAGATGCCAATTTCAAAATGGGGTCCAGAATAAACAAGGTAGACATTCTTGGCACTAAAATAACATATCCTCTGTTCATTAGTCACATCTCTAGGCCCCTCTTATATTACTATTGCTTTCTATTTTGATTTTTTATTCATACAAAAAAATACAAAATTTACTGGTATGCAGACTACTGCATTATTTTAAAAATGGTATAAATAATATCAGTGCACTAGTGAAAGAATATTAGACTCCCCAGTTGACGTGTATTGGATGTGTAGTGTGATTTGCTTACTCCTGAACATTGGTAAAAATCAAACATTTCCGCTACTTTGAGCTCAGTTTCAAGGCCGTTTTCATTGTGAAAGTAATGAAAATCATCTCTATTTCTGTAATATGTTTTCCATTTTATCACCTAAGACCATGAAAACAAGAATACAACGATAAATACTATACGAAAATACACCTCAAAGTCGGTGTTTTAATCCAAAAAAACGGTCAGTTTTTTTTTCTCATTACGCACTGTGTGCTGCAGGATTTTTTTTATGTGGTGCACAGTGACCACACAGACCCATTCTCTCACATGTGGGCCTACCAGGTTTCTCCTGCTTGATTTGAAGCCGCTAGAATTTATGAGTACAGTGGACCCCCGCATACCGTTGGCCTTACATAACGTTAAATCCGCATACCGATACATTTTATTGCTAAGATTTTGCCTCGCATACTGCTAAAAAACCCGCTCAACGCTGTTCGTCCGAGACACGTCTATGTGAGGCCTGAGCCAACCTCACATGTTCTGCCGGTGGCATTGTTTACAAGCCAGCCTCCGCGGTAACATCCAAGCATACAATCGTAACATTTCGTATTATTACAGTGTTTTTGGTGATTTTATCTGCAAAATAAGTGACCATGGGCCCCAAGAAAGCTTCTGTCAGCTGCTGGTGCTGCTGTAGCACTGTCAGCTGCTGCTGCTGCTGTACCACCGTCAGCTGCTGCTGCTGCTGCTGCTGTAGTACCGTCTGCTGCTGCTGCTGCTGTAGTACCGTCTGCTGCTGCTGCTGCTGTGTAGTACATCGTCTGCTGCTGCTGTAGCACTGTCATCGCTGCTGCTGCTGCTGTAGCACTGTCAGCTGCTGCTGCTGCTGCTGTAGCACCGTTGTTGGTGTGGCTTATTGAGAATACCAAGAAACAATTAACCCCAGAGGGTTAGCCACCCAGGATAACCCAAAAAAGTGTGTCATCGAAGACTGTCTAACTTATTTCCATTGGGGTCCTTAATCTTGTCTCCCAGGATGCAACCCACACCAGTCGACTAACACCCAGGTGAACAGGGAAAAATGCCTGGAACTAGTGCTCATATTGGTGAATTTAAAGCCAGCAAAGGTTGGTTTGAGAGATTTAAGAATTGTAGTGACATACACAGTGTGATAAGGCCTGTTCTGGAAGAAAATGCCAAACAGGACCTACAGTACTCAGGAGGAAAAGGCACTCCCAGGACACAGTGTCTTATCAGTCATTGCTGCATCTTCAATAAAGGTAAGTGTCATTTATTCTTCATTTAGTAGAGTAGTACACGCACAATATATACTGTGCATGTACTACTCTACTATTGTGCATGTATCGTTCTCTTTGTGTGTAGGAAAATGTATATTTCATGTGGTAAAATTTTTTTTTTTCATACTTTTGGGTGTCTTGCACGGATTAATTTGATTTCCATTATTTCTTATGGGGAAAATTCATTCGCATAACGATAATTTCGCATAACAACGATATGACCAAAGGACAGACACTCCATTGTGCCCCTTAACATAAATATCTTCTGCTAACCCAGAAAAGGAAGGCATGAGCAGGGACTTTTCACTAGATTTATGAGGCCATGTCCAGAATTCCTCATAAAATAAATTGTCTAGGTTTGGATAAAATTCGTCCAAGGTAAGGTCAACATAGAACATGTTTCTGTTCCTACAATGGGCTCAGAACTGCATCTACAATTGAAAGCATTGATGCCTAAAACAGCATCTTTCATGAGAACCATTATCCCCTAGACAACTACATACACTTAAATAACCAGTGTAATTTTTGTTTTTCACAAAATCATCAACCATCTGCTGCAGCCTGGTCCATAAGCATTTTCTGTAATATGGCTGGTGTCCCTGTTTATTGTAATATGTACAGTAATAAGGTTAAAAAGCCCCCTGCCCACTTGGCATAGGCTGGGGCCCTTGTCCCTGGGGAACTGGGCTCTTCCTACATGTTCCCTGTATTCCTGGACCTGTGACAGCTGACTTAAAACTTTCCTGGGCATGTACTGGAGAATTAAGGTTATTGAAACTCTGGTGGTTATGAGGCTGAAAAATGCGGCTTAAACTTCTGAAATTTCTTAATCCTACTGGTGGGTGGAGAAAACTTACCATTACATGCATTAATAAGTTCTGGGTGGTAACTACTATCAAGTTTTTGGTTAGCTAAAAATCTATCACCCAGCTGTAAAGCATGATTAAAATCATCAAGATCCTTCTCCTCAAGATATACCTTAAGATCAGTAGGAACATTTCTCAAAAGATCCTCTAACAAAATTAGGGAAATTACACCCTCATAATTGTCTACCACACCTTTTGAGCGACACCCCGTGTTTATAAGCAACAACTTCTAACCATATTCCACCAAAAACTGACCTGCCTGAAACTTTAGTCCACTAAACTTGTGCTGATACCTTTCTGGCAACATCTGATAAGCAAGTAAAACTACCTCCATCAGTTTATTATAATCAGAAAAGTCCCATTCCTCTAGAGAACTAACTGCTTGTAACCCTTTACCAATTAACCGGGTTCGTACTAATGTCACCCATTCCTAATGAAGTGAGTTCATACTAATGTTGCCCATTCCTAGTCTGTCCTATCTTAGGATTTGGCCATCCTTTGGAACAACAGTAAAAACTTATCTTGGTCTTTCTCTAGGAATCTGGGCACAAATTTTATGGCTTTGTCCAAATGAAATGCCTCACCCATATTTATTGTGGCTTGTTGAGAAGCAAACTGCCTCTCCTTGTCTCTTTCTTGAGCCATAAACATTTCTAACTGTTTCTGTTCCTGGAACTTTGTACGTTCAATCCCTAACTGCTCTTTTCTTCCCCGCTTATGACTAATTTCAATCTTATAAATTCTGCTTCATTATTCATGTTACTAGCATTGGGATGTGATTCATTACTAGCAGTGGGATGTGATTCATTACTAGCAGTGGGATGTGATTCATTACTAGCAGTGGGATGTGATTCATTACTAGCAGTGGGATGCAATTCCTTACCGGCAGTGGAATTTGATTCAGGGTCTTCTACAAGATCCCTGTCAGTACTACTCTCTCCAAAGATAACAGACATTTTGGATATCACTAGCACTTGCTATCTACAGCAGAAATTACAAATATAAAATAATAAACCACACAGCATAGCACATACACTAAATAAATATTTTATTCACAAGGAATAACCAAAAAAGGCACAATACCGTGACTGTTTTGATACACAAATAACCCGCACATAGAAGAGAGGAGCTTACGATGACGTTTTGGTCCAAAACATCATCGTAAGCTCCTCTCTTCTATGTGTGGGTTATTTGTGTATTCACAAGGAATTATTGTCACATAACTCCCTAAAAATAAAGAGGATTGGACACAAGAACTTTGCAGAAAAACGGGAGTATTTACATGTGCAAAGGTAAATTATTCCCAGAAAATTACTGTTATTAATAACACCGGGCTGTGGTTCATACATCAGCTTGTGTGTAGCCAGCAGGAACAGCCTGGATGATCAGACCCTGATCCACCATGAGGCCTGGTCTCTGACCGAGCCACAGGGGCATCGACCCCGAAAACCCTCTCCAGGTAAACTCCAAGTAAACCCTAAAAAGTCAGCAATATTGCACACAACACAGGCAGAAAACTTGGTTTATTGCACCAGGAAAGGTAAATTATTCCCAGAAAATTACTGTTATTAATAACACCCAAAAAAATCAGAAACATTGCATCCATTGCAGCTATCCATACTATTACCTGGAGAACCTGGAGACCTGGAGAAAGAGTTCCGGGGGTCAACACCCCCATGGCCCAGTCTGTGACCAGGTCTCATTGTGAATCAGGGCCTGATCAACCAGGCTGTTACTGCTGGCTGCATGCAATCCAACATACGAATCACAGCCCGGCTGGTCAGGTATCGACTTTAGGTGCTTGTCCATTGCCTGCTTGAAGACAGCCAGGGATCTATTGATAATCCCCCTTATGTATGCTGGGAGGCAGTTGAACAGTCTTGGGCCTCTGACACTTATTATGTTGTATATTAACATGCTAGTGACACCCCTGCTTTTCATTGGGGGAATGTTGCATCGTGTGCCGAGTCTTTTGCCTTCATAGGGAGTTATTTTCGTGTGCAAGTTTGGTACTAGTCCCTCTAGGATTTTCCAGGTGTATATAATCATGTATCTCTCCCACCTGCATTCCAGGGAGTACAGGTGTTTTATCTGAGTTATGCATGCCATGAAGGTTCTCTGTACATTTTCTAGGTCAGCAATTTCACCTGCCTTAAGAGGTGCTGTTAGTGTGCAGCAATATTCCAGCCTAGATAAAACAAGTAACCTGAAGAGTGTCATCATGGGCTTGGCAGCCCTAGTTTTGAAGGTTCTCATTCACCATCCTGTCATTTTTCTAGCAGATGCAATTAATACAATGTTATGGTCCTTGAAGGTGAGATCCTCTGACATGATCACTCCCACTTCATTCTGCCTATAACTTGTTTCCCTTTTACTCACAATATCACTACACTCATATTTCATTGCTTTCTCACAAAAACCCATGCTACTAACTATTTTTTAATATAAAGCCCTAACAGCATTGGTCACTGACCCCCCCTCCCTGACCTAGATAAGTGAACCCCATCCCTGGCATACATATTATTTCTGCCTTGTATGGCACTTTCCCATATTATTATTATTTTGACTAATGCTTGATAATACAAGAAATCACAAAAGTACTTACTTGGGATTTCAAAATTTTTCCACTGTGGGTATTATGCATATTGTGATATTACATGTTTACTGTGACCTTATTGCACATTACTATTAACTGGTCTTTCACCTTATAAAAGACTTGCTGCTCTCAAAATTATAAGTTGTTATAAACAACTCGAGACCTTAATGCAGTAAGCCAGGCATAGATATACAATATTATTATTATAATAAAGAATTATTGTATATATGACCTACAAGGTCACATATACAATAATTAAGGAATTACTACAGATAATGTTGTTAATTTCCCCTCCCACAGGCCTCCAAGAGGCCTATGTGAGGTCAATATCTAATACAATTTTGATAGTTGACGCAAGTGTAAATCAAGGTCTGTAATGGAAATAATTCACTTTTATGGGTTATCCTGGGTAATTTACAGTGTAAATGTGTACCTAAATAAACTTACACAAGTTGAGGAAACTGTCATAAAGCAGGTAACAAGCTTGAATAAAGTTGAACTACACAGACAGCATCTAATTGTAGCACCTCAATTATAAGTATGCAAGTATTTATGAAAGTATTTGATAAATGCTTACATTTTCACTACTACTGCTTCTGGCATGCCGACAGGCATATAACGCAGAACTGGACTGCTCTATTTCCGCCTTTTGCATACTAAACAATAAATTTTAAGAAATCAATGTTACTAATTGAGATCCATGAAAAAATTGACTAACATAACAAATCATTTCTTTGCAAAGTCATAACATACTTGTGATGAATGTGGGGTTAATGTTATTACACTGTAGCACCATATAGTACTGGCAGGCCCCACTTCACAGCACTGTACTTTACGACATTTCACCAATGCAGCAGTTTTCAATTACAGTGGAACCTCGGCTTACGAACTTAATGAGTTCCGTGACCTCGTTCGTATCTGGATTATTCCATCGTATGCTGAGTCAATTTTCCTCATTTAAATTAATTGAAAAGCCATTAATCTGTTCCAGCGGAATTCCTGCTCTCAGAGGCAGGAAAAATACACTTGAATATAATGCTAATATCAAGTCTACAGCTTATTTATCTATCACACTTGATGTAATATAATAAACAATATAAATACCATAGGAACTTGGTATGTACTCTAGCATTATGTGACAAAGTGGAGGCAGCCATAACTGCTCCCGCATTGTTGTGGTATTCACTGCCATCTAGTGACGGCCTTTCGAAGCTGTTTATTATTATAATTATTATTATAGTATTATAGTTATATTATTATTATATGTATTATTATTGCATTACATTATAATTACATTATTATTATAATGGGGAAGTGCTTGTGAGGGGAAAGGTATTCAGGCTTAATTTAGGGAATTGGAACACACATCCAAATCCCTAGATCAAGAGCCCCTCACCACGTACGTATGTACGTACTAATAATAATATTTATTATAACAATAATAGTAATACAATATAATAATTATTGTAATAATCACAATAATAGAATATAATAATAATAATAATAGTAATACAATATAATAATTATTATAACAATAATAATAATACAATATAATAATAATATTAATACAATATAATTATTGTAATAAGTACAGTGCCTGCACTCTGAAGGAGGGGTGTTAATGTTGCAGTTTAAAAACTGTAGTGTAAAGCACCCTTCTGGCAAGTCAGTGATGGAGTGAATGATGGTGAAAGTTTTTCTTTTTCGGGCCACCCTGCCTTGGTGGGAATCGGCCAGTGTGATAATAAATAAATAATAAAAATAATAATACAATATAATAATAATAATAACAGTAAAGAGAAGTTTCAAAAGGCTGGCAGTAGTTGGCGCCACCATCAACAAAACACTGGTAACCACTATTTTTCACCTGTCGAGACTTAAGTAGTCTATAAGTATTAGGTTAAGTCTGAGTGAAATGTCTCGGCATGCTCCATGTTATGATACGTAAACACACAATGTAACACTTGCAAAGAAATAAAGATTTTATTTATTTATCTATTTATTTATTTAAGCAACTTCCCTTGAGGGGGAAGGACGCATCCTGAAATTTCGTTCATATCCAAAAGAAAAAAAAATCGACCGAACGACGGTTCGTATCCTGAAAAGTTCGCAGGGTTGGGCGTTCGTAAGCAAGATAAGATAAGAGTTCGGATTTTTAACCCCGGAGGGTTCCACAGTATACTAATTCTTTATTTATTCAGACTTCCTACAATAAATATTTTAAGGTAAGTACAGTGGACCCCCGGATAACAATCAGCTCCCAACTCGACCAATTATGTAAGTTTATTTTTGTAAGTGCTTTTGTAGGTGTATTTTTAGGGGTCTGAAATGGACTAATCTAATTCACAATATTTCTTATGGGAACAAATTCGGTCTATAACGGCACCCAAACAGACTTCTGGATTGAAATAATATCGTTATGCGGGGGGTCCACTGTATTGTGTGTACTGTACAACCTCTCCTCACTTAATGACAGAGTTCCGTTCCTAATGCCACATCGTTAAACGAATGTGTCGCTAAGTGAGGAGCATACTATAATAGTAGTGAGTTTGTGTGTCTCATCTTTGATATTGTTTTAATGTCACCTTTGCACCATTTATAACCTTTCGGGTATATTCGTAAGTGCTTATACAATAGTGTACTGTATATTGAAATAAAAAGAATAGAGGAAATCAGCTGTAATATACAGTGGACCCTCGGTTATCGGCCATAATCCGTTCCAGAAGCTCGGGCTAAAACCGAAATGGCCGAAAACCTAAATAATATTTCCCATAATGATTAATGTAGTAATTACAATTAATTGTTTTATAGACAAAAATATTCACCAAAAAATATTTTTAACAATTAAATCAGTATTACATAAGTTTGTTAAAGACTAATGCTGGCTACTGGAATGCTTGCTACACTTCCTGCATGCCTGTTACACTTCCTGCATGCCTGCTACACTTCCTGCATGCCTGCTACACTTCCTGCAAGTCTGCTACACTCCCTACATGCCTGCTACACTTCTTGCATGCCTGTTACACTCCGTGCATGCCTGTTACACTTCTTGCATGCCTGCTACACTTCCTGCATGCCTGCTACACTTCCTGTATGTCTGCTACACTCCCTGTATGCCTGTTACACTCCCTGCATGCCTGTTATACTCCTTGCATGCCTGCTACACTTTCTGCATGCCTGTTACACTCCCTGCATGCCTGCTACACTCCTTGCATGCCTGTTACACTCCCTGCATGCCTGTTACACTTCTTGCATGCCTGCTACACTTCCTGCATGCCTGCTACACTTCCTGCATGCCTGCTACACTTCCTGCATGTCTGCTACACTCCCTGCATGCCTGCTACACTTCCTGCATGCCTGCTACACTCCCTGCATGCCTGCTACACTCTCTGCATGCCTGCTACAGCTATACTCCCTGCATGCCTGTTACACTTCCTGCATGCCTGCTACACTTCATGCTTAAATTCCATGGTGTTTCTCACTTTCTTGACCACAGGAACTTTACTAGGAACTTTCTTTGGAGCCATGGTTATTTATTTTGCAGTTGCACTGCAAAAAATAAAAAACACTAAAAAACACTGGAAAGAAAGCAAAATATTTGGATGTATGAGCAGAAGCTTCCTCACGCACCGAAAGACACAGCCAAACTGACACGCAAGCGGCCCCTGCCGGTGGACGGACGCGTCTGAAAGGGCCGATCACCGGGAGCCGAAAAACCGGCCAATCACCGAGTTGGCCAATAACAGGAGCGGCCGATAACTGAGGGTGCACCGTACATTATTTAGGTACGACTACTGGTCAGAGAGCCCGTCGTAAGTTTGAGGCATCGGTAAATGAGTATGTCGCAAAATGAGTAGAGGGTGTATATGAATTTTTTACACCTAGTTCTATTGAAATAGTAAATATGTTATCAGGCTTTTACATTCACTGGAAAGTGGAAAACGACTATGTTTCACTTTTCATCAATTTTTTTTTTTTATATCAGTACCCTGGAACCTAACCTGCTGTTTAAACAGGGCCTGCCATTATATGGAACTGGGTTGTTTTCATTATATACTGTATAGTTAGAATAACAGTTGTTGCATTAACATAGAAAAGCTTTACAGAGTAACAAATGAAAAATACCCAACCAAGGTGTATGTATTGTGAAATGTATATCGTTCATGGGAATGTCTAATTCTTTATGTTGATTACTGTAGAAAATTGGCAGTTGGTTGGTGTGAACAGTAGTTTGCAGTAAGCACCAAAATTATAAGAAATTGAAGCAGGTGGCAACTGCTATCAACACCATAATGGTTTGACATTAATAATTTAAAAGAAAGTAAGAGTGCACTGTATATTTGTTCTTTAATATTTTGTATAAAGCATTTTCTATAATTCTCAGAACACACTTGACATTATTTATTATATTTGGGAATGTACTTATACCACATTTTAATATGTATTTTTTTACAAATAATAGAGACCATGTGTGCACCATAATGCCCTGCTCATAATTACTGCCAATATAGGCAGGCAAGTAGGAGGATTAGTTAAGTTCATAATGAATGAATGGGCTATGACTTTTTGTGTTATCCTAGGTAATGTACACGTTAATATTTTTTCAACAAACTGGCTGTATCGCACCCAGTTGGGGTGATCTAAAAACAAAAAGGAGTTTATCTTTTTAAATTTAGTTCCCAACCAATTGTCTTTTTTGTTGGCTGTTATCACTCATCTTAGGCACCACAGTGATTTATTTATAGAAATAATAAAAAATTAAAAAGACAACAAAAAATGTGAAGAAACACAAAATAGTTCACAGGGAAGTTCTGGCACATAGTGTTTGTTTGGTAGAGTTGCGAGCAAATTGTCAACCACTGAGCAATGTTTTTACCAAAGTAAGCATTCGAATACTGAATTGTTCAAGTAGGGAGGTGTTCGAGTACCGAGGTTCCACCATACGTGCGATACTTTGTGTAACTGAATGTGTATGTACCAGTACCATCAAAAATATATATTACAGGTGGTCTCTTAGGCCACCTATAACAATGAGGAAGCATCAAGGCGCCTATTTATTTTTGGCCTTAGGACTGCAAGGTCAAGGGTTGTTAAATAGCATAATAAAGGTAAAATTGCAATAGGCAACAGACTCACAGGAGAGAATCAATGTACAGTTGTTCTGTGGAAGTGTTGTGTCCTTTGCTGGTGTGGTCATCATTTGCTGATTTGGTTAATTGTGAGTGAAATAGACAATTACAATTAAATAATTACATTCTTCCACCCCTGTGGCTGGGTTGGTAGCAGATTGGCCTCACACACTGAAGACCTGGGGGGGTAGATCGCTGGTACAGCTGGAAACATTAGGACGTGTTTCCTTAAGACACCTGCTGTCCAGTTTGACCTAGCAGTAAAATAGGTACCTGGGTGTTAGTGGACTATTGTGGGTTGCATCCTGGGTATTAGTGAGCTGAATTGGGTTTGATCCTGGGTATTAGTGAACTGATTTTGGTTTCATCCTGGGTATTAGTGGACTAGTGTGGGTTGCACCCTGGGTGTTAGGTGAATGTTGTTGGTCGCATGCTGGGTGTTAGTGGAGTGACGTTGGTTACATCCTGGTTATTAATGGACTGGTGTGGGTTGCATTCTGGTTATTAGTGGATTGGTGTGGGTCACACCCTAGGTGTTAGGTGATTGGTATGGGTCACACCCTGGGTGTTAGCTTATTGGTGTGGGTCACACCCTGAGTGTTAGGTGACTGGTGTGGGCCACACTGTGGGTATTAGGTGACTGGTGTGGGTCACACCCTGGTGTTAGCTGATTGGTGTGGGTCACACCCTGGGTGTTTGGTGATTGGTGTGGGTCATACCCTGGGTGTTAGGTGATTGGTGTGGGTCACACCCTGGGTGTTAGGTGATTGGTGTGGGTCACACCCTGGTTGTTAGGTGATTGGTGTGGGTCACACCCTGGTGTTAGCTGATTGGTGTGGGTCACACCCTGGTGTTAGCTGATTGGTGTGGGTCACACCCTGGGTGTTAGGTGATTGGTGTGGGTCATACCCTGGGTGTTAGGTGATTGGTGTGGGTCATACCCTGGGTGTTAGGTGATTGGTGTGGGTCATACCCTGGGTGTTAGGTGACTGGTGTGGGTCACATGCTAATTTGCGGGAAATGCTCTGCATAAGAAGGAACTTTCTATATAGCAGCATGTCACTGATGTCAGCTGTGGTCTGTATCATGTCACTGATGTCAGCTGTGGTCTGTATCATGTCACTGATGTCAGCTGTGGTCTGTATCATGTCACTGATGTCATGTTCAGCTGTGGTTATGTCAGCTGTGGTCTGATCAACTGATGTCAATCATGTTCTTATATTATAATTACATATTAGAGAAATAATTACTGGCCACTACTTGAAATGGCCTTAAACTTGCCTTTCAGACACTTACTTTCCATCAAGAGCATTATGTGGCTGCCCAGACTCGCATTCTGCAGCAAACTTGCGGTATTGTAGGAAAATACTCGCCATTGTTGTGTTTTTGGCCGGAAAAACGTTGTTTACTCGAAGGAGAGAAATATGTTTATCTTTGTTGGGTTTATAAGGGTGAGTAAGAGGTGAAGCTGTATCATCCAGCCAAACTTGTCGATCACACCAGGAAGATTTGTTGCACAAAGCTGAACCAGGAAAGAAAAAGAACAAAAGTTCCTAAGTTAATAGAAACAGGAACTAAAAGTTCCTAATTAGATCAGGTGGAGCACTTTGCTAACCCCCAGCAGGGCCAGACACCTACACACCACCTAAGTTCAATAACCGGCTGCCCACCAAAACCGTCAAAGATTTAAGGGCAGAGAGCTGGTTAATAATAATAATAATAATAATAATAATAATAATAATAATAATATCTTCATTTGTATAAGTACATGCACAAGGTATACGGGCCTAGCTAACATCAATGGTTGGTGAAGGAACAAGAAATCAATCTTTTTAAAAAGACGAAGATAAATAATTGTCTTGATTCAAAAAGTACTCACAGCCAGGACAACCATGAAAACAGATGAGAACAGTGCATATACACTAGCAATAGTAATATACATGTCGTAATATATTTGTTGTACACAAATAAATACTTTTGTTTGAGGAAAGAGTACATTAATTTAGGAGAAAGGAAATATAAACGTTGATTATAGGATTGAAAGAATTCCCTAAATGACAAGAGTTGTTTTGAAACCATAGTACTCAACAAGGTATAATTACAGATAATACCACAGACCACTACCCTACTTTCCTCATAACAACTCTTGGTAAACTACCCCAAGACACTACTAAAGTCACCTTCAGACTTCACAATGAGGCAGCCATTAATAACTTCACAACAGCAATAGCAAACATTGATTGGCACACTGAGCTAGAAACCTATACAGATATTGACGAATGTATTAATAATTTTCTAAAAAAAAACCAATACCTCTATAACAAGCACTGCCCTAAAAAAACTAAACAGATGACAGCAAAGAGACTGAACAGTCCCTGGCTAACACCCAGCATTCTCAAATCCATAAATACAAAACACCAATATGAAAAACAGTACAGAATGGGTCACATAACCAGAGACCAAACAAAACGTTACTCGTCAATCCTAACCAGCCTATCTCACCCCTATCTCACCTATGGAATTTGTGCATGGGGCTCAACAACAATTAACCATCTCAGACCACTAATTACCCAACAAAAGGCTGCAGTTAGAATGATAACAAATTCTCACTACAGGCAGCACACTCCACCAATATTCAATACACTAAACCTACTCACCATACAAAACATCCATACTTATTACTGCACCTATTACATACATAGAACACTTAACTCTGATATTAACCCTCCCCTCAAACATCTCCTTGCCAACCTCAACAGAACACATGACCATAACACAAGGCACAGATCACTCTTTGATGTTCCTCGTGTCCATCTCACACTATGCAAAAACTCAATGCACATAAAAGGCCCTAAAATCTGGAATTCATTACCTGTAAATATAAAAGAAACACAACCTGTTTATAAATTCAAGTCTCTTCTCAAAGATTACTTACTCACCCAAAACCAAATAAATACTGAATAACTGAACATTATAAATTGTATATCTTAAATGTTTCTCACAATTATATCACATAAATGTTAAACCTAAAACCCAATCTAACTTTATTATTTTTTAAATACACTACCTAACAGAATCACTACCTAACTGAATGCAACCATATGACCTGTCTTTGTAATACTCACTTGTGCTTTATAGTTATCTGTTTACATTAATGTTTTATCACTGATTTCATCATTGCTTAGTAGCAGCGCTGTATAGTCCTTGTGGCTTAGCGCTTCTTTTTGATTATAATAATAATAATAATCATTGCTTAGTTAATCTTAAGTTAATTTTAAGCCAGCCCGTAATGCTATGCATAGTATAAGTGGCTTTGGCATACTGCTCTTATCTGTATTTTTTTTGTACCTCTGTATGTGTGCACAAATTGGAAATAAATAAATGGACGCATGCGCAGTAGCGCCGTCACTGGTGTCAGGCTGAGAGAGCAGGACAAGGTGCCAGTGATGTTATTTAAGAAAATCACTAATGAACTCGTAATTTTTGTAGTAAACATAGAGAGACAGATGTAATAGAATGTGGCATTATGTTATTTTGATGATAGCAGCAATACACCATTACAATTAATTAACATAAAGCTATAAATAGTGTTTAAAGAATAAACTAAGTGGTAACTACCATGTAGAGGCTACCTTCGTCTCTCCATGCATAAGAAAATTAGTTTTCTCTCAATATTTTTGTGTTCTGCGGATTAATATTTGATACTTCACCATTATTTTATTTTATAAACTTGTAATTGTAAAAAAGTAAGGTTGTGAGGCCTCACAAATAACTATTTGTCAAGGGAAATATATTTTTTGACAATAAAAGGAGAAATATTTTCGTATTGTCTTGATTGAAAAATGTACTCAGGGAGGCAGCCAGTATATGTGTGTACACGCGCCACGATGAACATCAAAATGGTATACAGTACCGACAGGTTGTTAGGTAAGACACATATGCAACAGTTAGACAACTTTATTCCGAAACGTTTCGCCTACACAGTAGGCTTCTTCAGTCGAATACAGAAAATAGGCAGGAACAGTAGAGATGTGAAGACGATGTAATCAGTCCATCACCCTTGTAGTCGTAGAATTTGAGGTTGTCAGTCCCTCGGCCTGGAGAAGTTCAGTTCCATAGTCAGGAACTATCTGAAGATCAAGCGACAGTGCGGAGACTTAAATACTGTCGGAAGGAGAGGTGCAGAGTAGTAGTAGTAGTAGTAGTAGTAGTAGTGAGAATGTAACCACTGAAAGGTCATGTCCCTCTCAGATCTAACACTTCTCACTTGAAAAGCTTGTCCAAGGTGTTTTCTGTACCAAGATGCCATGTGTTGCAGTGTCTGACAAGATGAACATCAAAATGGTATACAATACCGACAGGTTGTTAGGTAAGACACATATGCAACAGTTAGACAACTTTATTCCGAAACGTTTCGCCTACACAGTAGGCTTCTTCAGTCGAAGAAGTCTGAAGAAGCCTACTGTGTAGGCGAAACGTTTCGGAATAAAGTTGTCTAACTGTTGCATATGTGTCTTACCTAACATACACGCGCCACCCTCTGCCGGGTCAGGTAGCTGGTGGGTGTTGGAGCTGTGGACATGTAACTGTCTCTGCCACCACCACCATTACTATCACCAGCAACACTACTTCTTCTTCAACACATTATATACACTGATGGATCTAAACACGAGTCTTCTGGCAGGGCTGCATCTGCTCTTGTTGCCACCTCCCTAGTTAAGAACGATAATAAATTTGTTGAGTTAGGCATAAGAATTAACAACTGGGCGTCTACACGCCCACAGGATGGGTATGGGGTGCATAATAAACATATTAAACTAACTAACACTGCAAAGTGAATTGTTTGCAATCCTAATGGCGCTAAAGCTAACCTGTGACACTGAACTTGACCGGTGGTCTGGTGGCTAAAACTCCCGCTTCACACACGGAGGGCCCGGGTTCGATTCCCGGCGGGTGGAAACATTTCGACACGTTTCCTTACACCTATTGTCCTGTTCACCTAGCAGTAAATAGGTACCTGGGTGTTAGTCGACTGGTGTGGGTCGCATCCTGGGGGACAAGATTAAGGACCCCAATGGAAATAAGTTAGACAGTCCTCGATGACGCACTGACTTTCTTGGGTTATCCTGGGTGGCTAACCCTCCGGGGTTAAAAATCCGAACGAAATCTTATCTTATCTTATCTTATCTTATCTTAAGGACCTAATCAACACTTCTGCATCAGCAGCTCCAACACCACCAACACCTAGTGACGTCACTCCAACAAGACCTCCTATTCGTCGATCGCCTCCTGCTCGTCGATTGGCTCGTCGTGGCGGTGTACCTCCTTCACCTCCACCCACCACTACTCATATGGACCAATCAGAAGCCACGATTCTCCCACAGTCTTCTACACACTCTAGCGGAGACACCAAAATTGAAAGCACCTTCAATGCTGCAACCACCAAAAAAACCCTCTCCAGCTATCTCTCGACGTATTAATACAGAAGACCAACATCAAGATCAATACCTGCACTGGAAAGATATAACTTTTTATACGACTCCTGATCAAGAACCTACCATGACTGTCGACACTTTGTACGATAAATTACTCGACAGAACAGTCAAGTTTACAAATCGTAAAGGATCCCACTGCTCCGTGACTACACTCCAGATGACCTTGGACCAATTACAAGCCAACCGAGCATTTCGACCTAAGATTACAAGACTACTTATCGTTTCCTTCCAACAAATGCAAAATATAAGGAATGGCTCCTTCACTAAAGAAACGAAGTAACTCCAGACTCACATATTAACGACGCCTGACCAATCAAAAGCTAGCCTCCCTTGAAAACTCCTCCAGCTCCTGCCAGCCGCCAATCAACATCAAGATGCAGCAATTTTTCGTCCAGCAAGTTGCGGTCAGAGCCTGCAGAGCTCCTGTTGTATCTACATCGTCTTTTGTTATCGTTATTGTGGCTTAGCAGTTGGGTCTAGTCCTGACTCTTCTCTCTTCGACTCAAGACATTCCTCTCCCCGTCTATTCTTCGTACTGTCCCCACTTGCCCCTCGCCCCTCGTGGGTACTTACCTGTGAGTCCGATCTGATCTGATCTGATCTCTGTAGTGAATTGTCAGAAACTCAAAATTACTTTGATAAAGTCACATAAGCAAACTTAAAAGTCACCATTAACAAAATATTCCTTCAGTAATGTTTGAATAAATAGTTTAGACAAACCAACACCACTACTCGGTAAACAAGCTAACACCACTACACACTAGACAAACCAACACCACTACACACGAGACAAACTATCACCTTTACACATTACACATACTATCACCTTTTTTTTTTTTTTTTTTTTTTTTTTTTTTTTTTTTTTTTTTTTTTTTTTTTTACAGTTGTGGTTACAAAAGTACTCCTGACCATCTCTCACATCATTGGTTGATGTCGCCTCAGCATTGGCGAGGAGCAAATATTTTTTGCACTGCTGCCACTGCTTCGACAATTCTCTTTTTGAGTCGTTTACATTTCGTTGTGATGTTCATGATTTCATGTAAGCGTTCCTGAACAACCGTCAAAGTTGGTCGCTTCCCTGCTTCAGGATCCATCATTTCTCGTGCCAGGACATTCAGCTTCTTAGACTGTTTCTTATTTTTTAAGTAATCAGAAACAAAACTAATGAGATCTCCAAAGGAATACACATCCATGGTTGGAGATACCTTGCCTTTAATGCGTGTCTCTGGAGCATAGTGTTCACTTTGAGAATTGAAGCCCCGATGATCCTCACCTGCCTTCCGGGCCAGGCCGAAATCTATTATGTTGACATGGAAGTTAGAGTCCTCCTCCACATGTTGAACCAATACATTGTCAGCTTTAAGGTCCATGTGTACGAATCCTTTATCATGAACCTCCTGGAGGCTCTCAGCTAACTTAATCAAAGCCAGGATGCGCTTTGAGGAAGACTTACAGGTGTGGAAAAATTCGTTGAAATCTGTGTGTCCACGATACTCCATAACCATGGCTGGGTAATCATAGGCCATGTATCTCACCAGAGGGGCACCTCCAGCACCATCAACTTCATGAAGCAAATTCATTTCATGGCCAAATATCCTCATGTAGTTTTTTTCATGGGATTTTTTGACGCACAGTTTTTCACCGAGTACAGTGAAGAGATAGACTGATCCGCTGACTCCGCTGCCAAGGAATGTACACTCTGGGCTCATCATCACTAAGTCTGTCAGCTCCTCAAAGGAGACGAAGGTAACCTTTTTCCCATCCATTTTAAAGATGTGAAAATGCGGTACTGTCCCTCGAAGTTGGCTTCTACAACCTCACGAAGTTTTACCAAGTCTTCAGCTGGCTCTGCTAAAGTACTTCAGTATAGCTTATTATCTTCTTTAATATAGTTATATTAGAATATTACTCTTCACCTGTAGGATGTTTAACCAAGTCTTCAGCTGCCTCTCTAAAGTACTTCAGTATAGCTTATTATCTTCTTTAATATAGTTATATTAGAATATTACTCTTCACCTGTAGGATGTTTAACCAAGTCTTCAGCTGCCTCTCTAAAGTACTTCAGTATAGCTTACTATCTTCTTTAATATAGTTATATTAGAATATTACTCTTCACCTTCAGGAAGTTTTACCAAGTCTTCAGCTGCCTCTACTAAAGTACTTCTTTATAGATTATTGTCTTTTTAATATAGTTATATTTCAATTTAACATAGTGTTTAGTAATGAGAGTCTATGTAGTGTTTAGTAGTGAGAGTGTGTGTAGTGTTTAGTAGTGAGAGTCTATGAAGTGTTTAGTAGTGAGAGTCTATGTAGTGTTTAGTAGTGAGAGTCTATGTAGTGTTTAGTAGTGAGAGTCTATGTAGTGTTTAGTAGTGAGAGTCTGTGTAGTGTTTAGTAGTGAGAGTCTGTGTAGTGTTTAGTAGTGAGAGTCTATGTAGTGTTTAGTAGTGAGTCTATGTAGTGTTTAGTAGTGAGTCTATGTAGTGTTTAGTAGTGAGAGTCTATGTAGTGTTTAGTAGTGAGAGTCTATGTAGTGTTTAGTAGTGAGAGTCTGTGTAGTGTTTAGTAGTGAGAGTCTGTGTAGTGTTTAGTAGTGAGAGTCTATGTAGCGTTTAGTAGTGAGAGTCTATGTAGTGTTTAGTAGTGAGTCTATGTAGTGTTTAGTAGTGAGTCTATGTAGTGTTTAGTAGTGAGAGTCTATGTAGTGTCATATATTAAGTGAGTAATTGACCAACAATACCCAGAATATTTATTTTAAAATATTTTTGTCCTTAGCTTATAGTGAGTCGTGAATATTTTTTTATTGTAAGAAGTGTGAATAAATGAAGAATGTCCATAATTGAAAACCACTGTATTGGAAAATACCAGAAAGTGAGACCCTTTGTATTTCTATTGTATTATAATATACTTTCTATAAACAAAATGCCAAATAAACTGAGGAAGCAGACTAAAATGTCTAATACCTTAGATCAAGAGCCTCATCACTGTGCCAAAGAGCCCCTACTTGAAGAGGGGTGGTAGTAGTAGTAGTAGTGGTGGTGGTGGTAGCAGTAGTGGTGGTTGTGGTGGTGATGGCAGTAGTAATGGTGGTAGTAGTTGTTGTGGTGGTAGTAGTTGTAGTAGTGGTGATGGTGGTAGTAGTGAATTGTCAGAAACTCAAAATTACTTTGATAAAGTCACATAAGCAAACTTAAAGGTCACCATTAACAAAATATTCCTTCAGTAATATTTGAATAAATAGTTTAGAAAAGCGACAAGTTTATGAGAAACTTGAGTGACACTTAGGAATCCTTATTCTGGAAGTGTTTCACCAAGCAGTGACTTCATCAGTCCAGTACAGAGAACAGTGGAAGATGAGGAAGAGATTGAGGTAATCAGTCCTTCAGCCTGGAGTAGATATAATCAGTTCATCTATATTGTTGAAACTGATGGACTGATTGCATCAAATCCTGCTGAGGGACTGATTACCCCAATCCCCGTTCTTTTTTCACCATTGTTCGTATTGGACTGATGAAGCCAGTGTGTGGTGAAATATTTCCACGAAGATTCCCAAGTGTTGCACATGTGTCTAATTTGTCAACTAGTCAGTTCTCTGAACAATTTATATATATATATATATATATATATATATATATATATATATATATATATATATATATATATATATATATATATATATATATATATATATATATATATATATATATATATATATATATATATATATAAACATAAATGTATATAAATAAAATCACAAAAAAATATATATCACCTTCACAACATCATTTAAATTCTTCAGTTTCACTGCCAACTAAAATAAAGTTAGAAAGAAACTTATTTAGAAAAACAAATGAAGGTTTGAAGTATCAATATCAGTATCTTAGATTTTTATCTCACAACACCAGAAGTTTTAAATTCTGTTTGATCCATATTAGTCTTTCTTTACCATGTTTGCTACGTGTTCTTTCCTCCATCCACTAACAACATTCTTGTCACTTGACTCACGAAATCGTAATGACACGATTGCAATCGTTTCATTACGATTTCGTGAGTCATGTTGACGGCAGTGAGGGGACTTGAGCTAGAGTTCGTCACGGCCACGCTAGCTGGAGATTCGTCTGTAAAACCTTGCATTTGTGGTCACAGTGGTGGCCTATGCTAACCTTCCTATGGTGTAGAAATGTACCTAGTTGGACGAATCTTATTGTGGCTAGCTGGTCTAGTGGCTAATGCGACGGGCTGGAGTTTTGAGACTCTCTGACCGCGGGTTCAATCCCGGCCGGGGTATGGTTTGCCCATGATTTGTGTGTATTGTTTCCTGCACCGAGTTTGCTTATAATACCTCTATTACATTCGAGTGCTTGCTTGCGGTCGGATTTTTAACCCCGGAGGGTTAGCCACCCAGGATAACCCAAGAAAGTCAGTGCGTCATCGAGGACTGTCTAACTTATTTCCATTGGGGTCCTTAATCTTGTCCCCCAGGATGCCACCCACACCAGTCGACTAACACCCAGGTACCTATTTGCTGCTAGGTGAACAGGACAATAGGTGTAAGGAAACGTGTCGGAATTTCCACCCGCCGGGAGTCGAACCCGGGCCCTCCGTGTGTGAAGCGGGAGCTTTAGCCACCGGGCCACAGTAGTGCCTAAATGTCCGTGATAAGACCAAGAGATTCCTTGAATGTGTATCAAGGACGGTGTCAAGAAGGCCTTAGCACAGGCTAGTAGGCCTACTGTGATGTTTTTAGTTTAGTATATTATGTACCCCATATACATTGTATGGGCGGTAATCCAAAGATTACAAAGGTACATCTACTGTGGTGCTCCCAATTTTTATTAAGGCAGTGTGGAGTTATTATATGCTCTCTCACAGAATGGATTCCGCTGATCAGATGATATTGGTATCAGAATCAAACTGATTAACTCAGTATTAACCGAGCTGATTGTGTCGGGTGATAACTCAGTGATAATATCAGTCCTTGATGATTTCTCCGTTAGGTATGTGAGTTAGTTTAATATCCTAATTATGTACCCCATACCCATCCTGTGGGCGGTAGTCACCCCATACCCATCCTGTGGGCGGTAGTCACCCCAATCCTATCCTGTGGGCGGTAGTCACCCCATACCCATCCTGTGGGCGGTAGTCACCCCAATCCTATCCTGTGGGCGGTAGTCACCCCATACCCATCCTGTGGGCGGTAGTCACCCCAATCCCATCCTGTGGGAGGTAGTCAAAAGATTACAGAGGTACATAATGGGTCCAGGGACTGGACCCCAAAGTTATGATAGCTGAACTAGTTACAAAGGTAATGACCTCCAGGTAGATCTGGTCACAATCATGACAAGTTACAAAGGTAATCGTAATTATGTATCTGGGATGAATGATTCTCAGGGAAATATGAGTTACAGGAATAAGTAGCAAACACAATGGAAATAAATCACTCTGACTTTTTGGGTTATCCCAGGTTCTCTACACATATGCTGCTATGTATGATAATTCTATGTAACTGTATTTGTGTATACCTGAATATACGTACTTACTTACTTACTTACTGTGCAAGACCCTAAGTCGAGGGGTAACTTAATAATAATAATAATAATAATAATGAAAGTACATACAAGGACCCCAATATGTCACTTTGCCTGGCTTTTTTTTGGGTTATCCTAGGTAATTTACACATGTTACTAGGTATGATAATTGTACTCATGTATACCTGTACCTAAATAAACTTACTAACAATACTGTCGTGGTTTAACTGATAGGAATCACGGAGCCTCAGACAATGGGCCCCATCACAGGCCTACACAATCTGTAAAGTAAAAGGACACAAGTGCAACTAATGTGACATTTATTGTGGCAACGTTTCGCTCTCCAGGAGCTTGATAAAGGCTTGATAAAGCTCCTGGAGAGCGAAACGTTGCCACAATAAATGTCACATTAGTTGCACTTGTGTCCTTTTACTTTACATATTGTCGGTAATTCTACCAACTTCCTACACAATCTGATATTCTTGTCAGGAGACAATATCCTTGCAGGGGAAACTATAACAAACATCCCAGAATGAACAATTGGTTATAAATTTTCATTTTCTATTAATTTCACTACCGACCAAAATATTTTTTTAGGGGGGGGGGTGCCTCGTCCTCTGGCGTATTATACCCGCTTGGGCACACTCCATGCCTCGTCCTCTGGCGTATTATAACCGCTTGGGCACACTCCATGCCTCGTCCTCTGGCGTATTATAACCGCTTGGGCACACTCTATGCCTCGTCCTCTAGCTTATTATACCCGCTTGGGCACACTCCATGCCTCGTCCTCTGGTGTATTATAACCGCTTGGGCACACTCCATGCCTCGTCCTCTAGCTTATTATACCCGCTTGGGCACACTCCATGCCTCATCCTTCTCCAGTGTTATCAGCTAATCTAGGGTTATATTTGACGTCGCAGTAAATAGGCCTACCTAAGTTCCGGCTCTTACCTCTTAAACTGAAGGCTTGAAGATATAAACACAAGGAGACAGTTCGGACTGATAGTTTCGGGATGTGGGAAGGTAGGCAGTTAACATAAGAACATGTTGTTAGGTAAGACACATAAGCAACAGTTAGGTATCTTTATTATGAAACGTTTCGCCTACACAGTAGGCTTCTTCAGTCAAGTACAGAAAATAATAAAGTTGGTAGAATTACCGACAATATGTAAAGTAAAAGGACACAAGTGCAACTAATGTGACATTTATTGTGGCAACGTTTCGCTCTCCAGGAGCTTTATCAAGCCATGGCTTGATAAAGCTCCTGGAGAGCGAAACGTTGCCACAATAAATGTCACATTAGTTGCACTTGTGTCCTTTTACTTTACAAGTACAGAAAAGTTGATAGAAGCAGAAGATACTTGAAGACGATGTAATCAGTCCATCACCCTTAAAGTTTTGAGGTGGTCAGTCCCTCAGTCTGGAGAAGAGCATTGTTCCATAGTATGAAACAATATGGAGAAGAAGTGACAGGATGGAGCTTTTTATAGCGCCATGAGGTGAGACGTAGGCCACTAGGAGAGGTAAGAACTCAGATGTTGAAACGTCAGGTCCCTCTCAAATCCAGCCCCTCTCACTAGTGGAAGTTGTCGAAGTTGATTGCAGGTCTGTACCAAGATACCCTTGTGTTGCAGTGTCTGACAGATTGAACATTAAAATGGTATAAAATACCGACAGGTTGTTAGGTAAGACACATAAGCAACAGTTAGGTATCTTTATTATGAAACGTTTCGCCTACACAGTAGGCTTCTTCAGTCAAGTACAGAAAAGTTGATAGAAGCAGAAGATACTTGAAGACGATGTAAGGGTGATGGACTGATTACATCGTCTTCAAGTATCTTCTGCTTCTATCAACTTTTCTGTACTTGACTGAAGAAGCCTACTGTGTAGGCGAAACGTTTCATAATAAAGATACCTAACTGTTGCTTATGTGTCTTACCTAACAACCTGTCGGTATTTTATACCATTTTAATGTTCAATCTGTCAGACACTGCAACACAAGGGTATCTTGGTACAGACCTGCAATCAACTTCGACAACTTCCACTAGTGAGAGGGGCTGGATTTGAGAGGGACCTGACGTTTCAACATCTGAGTTCTTACCTCTCCTAGTGGCCTACGTCTCACCTCATGGCGCTATAAAAAGCTCCATCCTGTCACTTCTTCTCCATATTGTTTCATACTATGGAACAATGCTCTTCTCCAGACTGAGGGACTGACCACCTCAAAACTTTAAGGGTGATGGACTGATTACATCGTCTTCAAGTATCTTCTGCTTCTATCAACTTTTCTGTACTTGACTGAAGAAGCCTACTGTGTAGGCGAAACGTTTCATAATAAAGATACCTAACTGTTGCTTATGTGTCTTACCTAACAACCTGTCGGTATTTTATACCATTTTAATGTTCAACATAAGAACATAAGAACGAAGAAACACTGCAGCAGGCCTACTGGCCCATGCGAGGCAGGTCCAAGTCTCCTACCGGCTTAAGCCAATGCACCCAACCTAGTCAGGTCAAAAAGATTGAGACACTTATGCAGCATATGGGAATCTTTATTCAGGAAACGTTTCGCCACACAGTGGCTTCATCAGTCCAATACAAAGAGGAAGGCGTAAGGAGAGGAGGAGTATGAGGTAATCAGTCCCTCAGCCTGGAGTCGATGTGTTCAGTCCATCAATCTTGTAGGGGTCTATTGGTAATCCCCCTTATGTATGCTGCGAGGCAACTGAACAGTCTTGGGCCCCTGACACTTACTGCGTTGTCTCTTAGTGTACTCATGGCACCCCTGCTTTCATTTACTTTTGTCTCATTCAAGATTTCCATTCTGCCATAGTGCCGTTTTTACCCTGTCTCTTTTTACACCCCTAATTCTCATTAAATGTGTTGAAGGGAAAATAAAGAGAGTGAAAAAATTTAAAAGAACCCGGTGCAAAATCAGCTTATGGAAAGTCACAGTTGTGTGTAATTTTCCACTAGAGGAGAGGAGATCCTTCCTCACTGATAATGTTTGGTGTTAAACGTTTATATCTCCAGAGATAAGTTCGCATCTATCTTCTCACTAATTTGTAAATAACGTAGATGACTAAACATATGCTAAACGTCCCTCTGTCAGTGTTTGTATGTTGTATATATATATATATATATATATATATATATATATATATATATATATATATATATATATATATATATATATATATATATATATATATATATATAAATATATATATATATATATATGTGTGTGTGTGTGTGTGTGTGTGTGTGTGTGTGTCTGTATGTGTGTGTGTGTGTGTCTGTATGTGTGTGTGTGTGTGTGTGTGTGTGTCGTGCCGAATAGGCAGAACTTGCGATCTTGGCTTAAATATCAACGCTCATCTTGCCATATAGTTAGTTTTAGTTTAATATGTTTATTATGCACCCCATACTCTCTCCAGGTAAACTCCAGGTAATACCCATCCTGTGGGCGGTAGTCACCCCATACCCATCCTGTGGGCGGTAGTCAAAAGATTACAGAGGTACATAATTGGTCCAGGGACTGGACTCCAAAGTTTTGATAGCTGAGCAAGTTACAATGGTAATGAACTAGATCTGGTCATAATCATGACCAAGTTACAAAGGTAATGAGCTCCAGATTGAGCTGGTCACAATCATGACAAGTTTCAAAGGTAATGAATGATAAACACGTTATGACATGATTACAATCATAGACAAATTACAGAGTAATGAGCAGTTAACAAACATAGTAGGGAATTCATCCATTGCCCCAACAACAGATGTTGCTAGGTGCCTGTCTCTCCTCGGTAGACAGCCATTGCAGACAGCAGCAAGTTGCCCCGGGATCTGCTGCTTGCACGAGCACCATCGACCCTCCCCAAGAGGTCCAAGAAGCCAGTGACTCCGTTCGCAGCCCGATGGAGAGCTGTCCTAGGGACATGTCAGCGTCCTGGTGGACGCCTAGTTGATTGAAGATCCCAGGCCCTCGTGTGCATGGATGTTGAAGCTTGAGGAACTGAGTACACACTGCCTGTGTGTGTGTGTGTGTGTGTGTGTGTGTGTGTGTGTGTGTGTGTGTGTGTGTGTGTGTGTGTGTGTGTGTGTGTGCGTGTGTGTGTGCGTGCGTGCGTGCGTGCGTAAGACAATACACAGGAAGTGAAAATCTTTAGCTCAAGTAATTCCATACTTCTCAGTGCGTCATCAGGAGTTATGTAATGTTGCAAGAGCAGCATTTGAAGAAGTGAGGGGAAGTTTTCTCGGAGCAGCGCAGCGCTGGGTGACACCCGCTCAAGCGTCTCTGAGACGCTCCAGGATTACCTAGAGTTTACCTGGAGGGGGTTTCGGGGGTCGGCGCCCCCGCGGCCCGGTCTGAGACCGGGACTCATGGTGGAGCAGGGTCTGATCAACCGGGCTGTTGTTGCTGGCCGCACGCAAGTTGACGTAAGAACCACAGCGGGGTTGGTCAGGTACTGACTTTGGGTGCCTGTCCAGTGCCTTCTTGGAGACAGCCAGGGGTCTGTTGGTAATCCCCCTTATGTATGCTGGGAGGCAATTGAACAGTCTTGGGCCCCAGACACTTATTGTGTTGTCTCTCAGTGTACTCGTGGCGCCCCTGCTTTTCATTGGGGGAATGTTGCATCTCCTGCCGAGTCTTTTGCTTTCATATGGAGTGATTTTCGTGTGCAGGTTTGGTGCCAATCCCTCCAGGACCTTCCAAGTGTATATTATCATGCATCTCTCTCGCCTGCATTCGAGGGAATACAGATCAAGGACCTTCAACCGTTCCCAGTAGTTTAGGTGCCTTATCGCACTTATGTGTGCCGTGAAAGTTCTTTGTACACTCTCCAGGTCTGCAATGTAGCCAGCCTTGAAGGGGGCCGTTAGTGTACAGTATTCCAGCCTAGAGAGCACAAGTGGTTTGAAGAGAATCATCATGGGCTTGGCGTCCCAATTTTGAAGGTTCTCATTATCCATCCTCTCATTTTCCTAATGGATAAGGTAGATATATTGTTGTGTTTTTTGAAGGCGAGATCCTCTGACGTTATCACTCCCAGGTCCTTCACATTACTTTTCCGCTCTATTGTATGGTTAGAATTTGTTGTATACCCTGACACATTTTCAATTTCTTCAAGTTTTCCATATCTGAGTAGTTGAAATTTCTCCTCGTTGAACTTCATATTGTTTTGAGTGGCCCATTCGAAGATTTGGTTGATGTCCGCTTGGAGTCTCGCGGTGTCTTCGATAGAGGTAACTGCCATGGTGATCCGGGTGTCATCCGCAAAGGAAAGAGACAGGCGCTCCCTTTACAGGCGACGGAAAAGAATAACAGAGCGGCTAAAAGAGGTCAATATATCTGAAATGCGTAGGGAGACACTGGTCAGAGAAATAGCAAGCATCGAACTTAAGCTAAAAGAATCCTTTAGGAGTCAGGAATCGCGGGAAGAACTAAAAGCCATAAATGAAATCAAAAGAAACCCAAAGTATTTCTTCTCCTATGCCAAATCAAAATCGAGAACAACGTCCAGTATTGGGCCCCTACTTAAACAAGATGGGTCCTACACAGATGACAACAAGGAAATGAGTGAGCTACTCAAGTCCCAATATGACTCAGTTTTTAGCAAGCCGCTAACCAGACTGAGAGTCGAAGATCAAAATGAATTTTTTATGAGAGAGCCACAAAATTTGATTAACACAAGCCTATCCGATGTTATCCTGACGCCAAATGACTTCGAACAGGCGATAAATGACATGCCCATGCACTCTGCCCCAGGGCCAGACTCATGGAACTCTGTGTTCATCAAGAACTGCAAGAAGCCCCTATCACGAGCCTTTTCCATCCTATGGAGAGGGAGCATGGACACGGGGGTCGTCCCACAGTTACTAAAAACAACAGACATAGCCCCACTCCACAAAGGGGGCAGTAAAGCAACAGCAAAGAACTACAGACCAATAGCACTAACATCCCATATCATAAAAATCTTTGAAAGGGTCCTAAGAAGCAAGATCACCACGCATCTAGAAACCCATCAGTTACACAACCCAGGGCAACATGGGTTTAGAACAGGTCGCTCCTGTCTGTCTCAACTATTGGACCACTACGACAAGGTCCTAAATGCACTAGAAGACAAAAAGAATGCAGATGTAATATATACAGACTTTGCAAAAGCCTTCGACAAGTGTGACCATGGCGTAATAGCGCACAAAATGCGTGCTAAAGGAATAACAGGAAAAGTCGGTCGATGGATCTATAATTTCCTCACTAACAGAACACAGAGAGTAGTCGTCAACAGAGTAAAGTCCGAGGCAGCTACGGTGAAAAGCTCTGTTCCACAAGGCACAGTACTCGCTCCCATCTTGTTCCTCATCCTTATATCCGACATAGACAAGGATGTCAGCCACAGCACCGTGTCTTCCTTTGCAGATGACACCCGAATCTGCATGACAGTGTCTTCCATTGCAGACACTGCAAAGCTCCAGGCAGACATCAACCAAATCTTTCAGTGGGCTGCAGAAAACAATATGAAGTTCAACGATGAGAAATTTCAATTACTCAGATATGGTAAACATGAGGAAATTAAATCTTCATCAGAGTACAAAACAAATTCTGGCCACAAAATAGAGCGAAACACCAACGTCAAAGACCTGGGAGTGATCATGTCGGAGGATCTCACCTTCAAGGACCATAACATTGTATCAATCGCATCTGCTAGAAAAATGACAGGATGGATAATGAGAACCTTCAAAACTAGGGAGGCCAAGCCAATGATGACACTCTTCAGGTCACTTGTTCTATCTAGGCTGGAATATTGCTGCACACTAACAGCACCTTTCAAGGCAGGTGAAATTGCCGACCTAGAAAATGTACAGAGAACTTTCACGGCGCGCATAACGGAGATAAAACACCTCAATTATTGGGAGCGCTTGAGGTTCCTAAACCTGTATTCCCTAGAACGCAGGAGGGAGAGATACATGATTATATACACCTGGAAAATCCTAGAGGGACTAGTACCGAACTTGCACACGAAAATCACCCACTACGAGAGCAAAAGACTTGGCAGACGATGCACCATCCCCCCAATGAAAAGCAGGGGTGTCACTAGCACGTTAAGAGACCATACAATAAGTGTCAGGGGCCCGAGACTGTTCAACTGCCTCCCAGCACACATAAGGGGGATTAGCAACAGACCCCTGGCAGTCTTCAAGCTGGCACTGGACAAGCACCTAAAGTCAGTTCCGGATCAGCCGGGCTGTGGCTCGTATGTTGGTTTGCGTGCAGCCAGCAGCAACAGCCTGGTTGATCAGGCTCTGATCCACCAGGAGGCCTGGTCTCAGACCGGGCCGCGGGGGCGTTGACCCCCGGAACTCTCTCCAGGTAAACTCCAGGTTACATCTGTCAGAAATGAGGACGAGGAATACTAGAATGGGAACGAGTACTGTACCATTACTGCCTGGGACTTTACTCTGTTTACTATTACTCTTTGTGTTCTATTTATCAGGAAGTTGTAGATCCATCTACCAACTTTTCCCGTTATTCCTTTATCCCGCATTTTGTGTTATTACACCATGGTCACACTTGTCGAAAGCTTTTGCAAAGTCTGTGTATATTACATCTGTATTTTGTTTACCCTCTACAGCATCCAGGACCTTGTCATAGTGGTCCAGTAGCTGGGACAGGCAGGAGCGACCTGTTCTAAACCCATGTTGCCCTGGGTTTTGTAACTGATGGGTATCTATGTGGTTGGCTATCTTGCTTCTTAGAACCCCCTCAAAGATTTTTATGATATGGGATGTTAGTGCTATCGGTATGTAGTTCTTTGCTTTACTGCCACCTTTGTGGAGTGGGGCTATGTATGTTGTTTTTAGTGTGTGTGTGGGATGACTCCTGTGTCCAT
>NC_091347.1:18360039-18367547 GCF_038502225.1 Cherax quadricarinatus | reverse complement strand
GAGAATAAACTTTGAACTTTGAATAACCAAACGACTGGACCATGCTATATTCCCATAACCAGACGACTGGACCATGCTACAAGCGAACATCCTTCATGCCTTATGGCCACTTGGAGAATATTGGAAGGGCAGTCTGGGAAGGCTGATTCATGAATTTTTAACCAGGTTAGTATAGGTGATTTAGAGATTTACCCACCTTTGTTTTAGCATCGCTCGCCTAATATTGAATTTAGGACTTCTGTTTTTATTATGCAAGTTCATTAATATATGTGGTAGCGTGAGCCTATGAGACAAACTATTTTATTTAGGTAAGCATAAAGAAAATGACCCAACCTAAACCCAATCTACCATATCCTAGGTTAAGTTTGGTCGTTAAATTTGGTTACCCCTAAAAAATGTCGATATTTCAGTCTCAAAATATAAAAGGGGAATTTACATAATAAATTCTCGATTAACTCAAAGGAAGCCTAAATATTTATATGCGCTGTACTAACGAGTCGTGGGAAGATGGAGTCATATGTATACGAATATTTCTCGAAGTGTATGTATGCCGAGAGTTTACTTTAATCCCTCTTTTAATTATTAAAGTATTCTTGTCTGGTGGTGAAGAGGTGACATGCAGTCTTAATGGCCCTAGTGTAATCGACAGGCTTTAAGCTCCATTAACCAGATTTGGGAGTCTGCGAGAATTGTTTAAGGTTAAAAAGATTTCTTCATCTCATTGTACTGTACCTCGACAACTGGAGGTCAATAACACAGGTACTTGGATAAACTGAATGCTGCTAGTCAAGGATAACCTTAATCTTTAAAATAGGATAAAATTTTGTAGCTTTTAATTCTTCTTCTTCTTCTTCTTCTTCTTCTTCTTCTTCTTCTTCTTCTTCTTCTTCTTCTTCTTCTTCTTCTTCTTCTTATTATTATTATTATTATTATTATTATTATTATTATTATTATTATTATTATTATTTTTATTATTATTAATATTATATTATTATCTTGGGAGGTGAAATAGTCATACATCGCTTGAGGAATAGTAAATATTCAGAATATACAAAAATACAAGACTATTTACACAAAAACCAGGTGAACCTTAGGTACCGTCCTCCTACGAAGCTGAGTTGTTTACAGATTGGTTTAATTCGTGTGAGGGAGTCCTGAGCAGATTCAGCTGTGACCTACACCAACTTGAAGATGGTGAATTTAGGGTGAAAGCTGGATCAGTCCGCCGCTAAAGTGAAAAGTTGGTCCCTCTGGTGCGTGAGGAAGAGATAAGGTGAGTGACAGAGAGGGAATATTTATCCTAAATTAAATCAGTCTTCTTATCTAATATTTTTTATGGATTTTATTAACAGATCGGCTGTCACCCACAGATGCAGGGTGACCCGAAAAAGAAGAGACCCTTTCATCATCATTCACTCCGTCACTGTCTTGCCAGAGGCTCTCCTGCACTAAAGGAGTGTGTGAATGTGTGTGAATTGTAGTGCAGGAGAGCCTCTGGCAAGACAGTGACGGAGTGAATGATGATGAAAGGGTTTCTTCTTTTCCGGGTCACCCTGCCTCTGTGGGTGACGGCCGATTTTATATATATATATATATAAATATATATATATATATATATATATATATATATATATATATATATATATATATATATATATATATATATATATATATATATATATATATATATGTCGTGCCGAATAGGCAGAACTTGCGATTTTGGCTTAAATGGCAACTCTCATCTTGTCATATAAGACAAACGAAAATTTGTGTATGCAATAATTTCGCCAAAATCATTCTGAACCTAACGAAAAAAATATATTTCACTGTGTTTGTTTAGTATTAAATTATTGTAAACAAATCTAAAATATATTTAGTTGGGTTAGGCTAAAATAAATTGTGATTGTTATAATAAGGTTAGGTAAGTTTTCTAAGTTCCTTTTGGTGCAAAATTATAAATTTTTACACTAACATTAATGAAAAATATATATCTTTAAACGTATAAGAGAAAATTTTAGAAAGGACTTAATTTTAAATGAGTTCTTGCTAATTGGCCAGTTTTACCTATTAGGCACGACATATATATATATATGTATATATATATATATATATATATATATATATATATATATATATATATATATTTTTTTTTTATATATATATAAGAAATCTAAAGAATATCCAGCTGACTACTATTATCAGGATAATGTGATAGTCACTATCTTCTTATCTTTCATATATATATTCTAAATCACCTGTTTACTGTGAATCTTATTGCTATATATATATATATATATAAATATATGCTATATATATATATATATATATATATATATATATATATTGGATATATATATATATATATATATAATCGTGAATACTGTTACTGTTTAATTGGCATATAATTATGACAATGGCCTTATTAACGATTGATATAACCAGGTTTTATTTAGTCATACCGTTTCAAATTAATTATAGTTGTGCGTAGCTAATGTGGAGAGTAAACTGCTACTGGCGAGCAAACTTTGCAGCCCTGAAGTTCACGGGGACTCCTTCCTTGATGGCGCTTCTGTAAATGGTCCCCCACGTAAAACTTCCCCTGCGCTCATTACAGACTTCTCCAGGGAAGTAAACAAATATCTTAATCGTATCATCCTTATTTTTGTTTTGTCTTCTGGACAATCAACCTCAATTTGCATCGTTTTCCTAGTTGGAGAGTCCGCCGCGATGCCGCTGGAACTCGAGCCAGGGAAATTGCTGCCATGTTTTCAACTTAAGATTGTCCAGGAGGTAAACACTCACAGTTAAGAATCTGTTGAGGGTAATTTTCAGTGCTAGAGTTCTTGGCCTACCTCTTCTCGTTGGGTTATTTTCCTGATGATCTGGTTTGGTGCTGGGATGGATGAAATGTAACGGGGTAGAGGATGGAAAGGTGGAAAGAGACGTAGTGAGCGGACGGGTGGATAGTACGGAAGAGACAGGTTTAAGTCTCTAAATTGGGCAATGTTCCACTGAGTGTAGAGTTGTATCAAGTCATTAATTCATGACTTGATAAAACTCAACACAAAGCGAAATGTTGTTCAAGTAAGAACTTTCTTCATAGCCTATGTTTTTCTTTATTTTCTGCAGTATTCCATTTGCTTCCAGGAAGACAAAAAAAAAAAACAGAGACAGGAGGAAACAAAGGAATGAACAGACGGAGGAAACAAGTGTACATTATTTCCAGTTGCTTGGGCTTTAAGGCTATCAACCACACAGACGGTCATCAAGGCTATCAACCACACAGACGGTCATCAAGGCTATCAACCACACAGACGGTCATCAAGGCTATCAACCACTACAAACTAGGGTCATCTGGCTAGGCTCAACCTAGGCACAAGGGAGGGTCATCAAGGCTATCAACCACAGACGGTCAATACAACAGGCATCAACTACAACCACACAGAGGGTTATCAAGGCTATCAACCACACAGGGTCTGGTCAAATCAATCAGGCTATCAATCAACCACAACCAGGAGGGCTCAAAGCTATCAACCACACAAGAGGGTCATCAAGGCTATCAACCACACAGACGGTCATCAAGGCTATCAACCACACAAGAGGGTCATCAAGGCTATCAACCACACAGACGGTCATCAAGGCTATCAACCACACAGAGGGTCATCAAGGCTATCAACCACACAGAGGGTCATCAAGGCTATCAACCACACAGACGGTCATCAAGGCTATCAACCACACAGAGGGTCATCAAGGCTATCAACCACACAGAGGGTCATCAAGGCTATCAACCACACACAGGGTCATCAAAGCTATCAACCACACAGAGGGTCATCAAGGCTATCAACCACACAGAGGGTCATCAAGGCTATCAACCACACAGAGGGTCATCAAGGCTATCAACCACACACAGGGTCATCAAGGCTGCATGTTACCCATTCAACACCAGGCAAGAATACTTTATTTCGTATATATATTCTGAGAGACATACACCTCTAGAGAGAGAGAGAGAGAGAGAGAGAGAGAAAGAGCGACCGCTGACGTATTTCATTCCCATGTCTTCCTGCTACCCAGTCCTGACTAATTCAAGAATTTTCAAAACTCTTTGCACACAACTTTCCGAAACCTGTCACTCTGATACGTGTTAAATCTAGCCACAAGGAGTACATTCTAGGAAAACGAGTGCTTGTTAAATATAGCCACAATGGGAGCATTCCAGGAAGCCAAGGTCCCCAGTGTTATATCAGTGCTGAGAAAATATATAGCAATTGCCTTAGCAATGTTTATTTTCCAGGAATTCCGTTCATTATAACTTGGTAATGTGAATGAGAAGGGAAATGGAGAATGAAATGGAGGTTGAAGAGATTAACTGAGAGACTTAGTGGAGAGAGAAAGAGAGTGAGATAGAGTGAGAGAGAGAGAGAGAGAGAGAGAGAGAGAGAGAGAGAGAGAGAGAGAGAGAGAGAGAGAGAGAGAGAGAGAGAGAGAGAGAGAGAGAGAGAGAGAGAGAGAGAGAGAGAGAGAGAGAGAGAGAGAGAGAGAGAGAGAGAGAGAGAGAGAGAGAGAGAGAGGCAACTGAATGTTGTAATCGCCTGCTTAAGTCATATAGAATCGTTTAAGCAACAAATGGGCCCTGGATAAAGGGAAAGGGCTGTAAGTGGGTCATTAATAAGGGGGTTAAGGGTTGTAAAGGGTAATCATTACCAATCATTAACCAAGGGATAGTAAGAGTCTAGCTACAGGGACGGGAGGTCAGATATCAGTCTTCCACGGAGACATTTTTTCAAAGTTGAGTGTAAATCTTTGAGCACCATCAGCAGTGCTGGCACAGTGCTGGCACAGTGCTGCTCTTTCCCTAGTGTGCAGGAGACGGTCTTCCCAGCCAGGTGGTGCTGGTGCATTTGCTGGCATATGGTGGGAGCTAATGCTGTTTGGTGGTGGTATATGATAGCTGGTAGTGGTGGTGGGTAATGTCGACATTAATTCGCCAGAAATTGTTAGTTTTACGATATATATATAAAAAAGTTTACCGCTATTTCGCAAAACTGATAAAAAGAAGGTCCATGTGGGAAATATGAGCAAGTAACTGTCTCAAGGCTATTAAGCTAGCGTTTGTTGTGTTCGCGACAGTTTATGGATCCACAACTCGAATCCGGATTACGTATTTTGGAATGTTTTATTTAGAGTTTTTCTGAGTGATTCGTCTCCTTCAAGTTATGTAACTGGATGTTAGTAAAGAACTCTCTCTCTCTCTCTCTCTCTCTCTCTGTTTCTCTCTCACTGCGAGACTCATTCTCCGTCTTTATCTCTCCAGGATGCTTCGCTAGTCTCCTTATCTCGCGTCTTTAACATTCATCTCTTAATGTCCCAATATATTTCTGAATGCATTAGAGCCCAAAGCCAGTCTCGTTGTTTATTACACCTTTAATTCTCTCTCTCTCTCTCTCTCTCTCTCTCTCTCTCTCTCTCTCTCTGTCTCTCTCTCTCTCTCTCTCTCTCTCTCTCTCTCTCTCTCTCTCTCTCTCTCTCTCTCTCTCTCGTTCTGCTCGTTCTTTGTCTTATTATGATCTTTCTCCCTGACATCTCTCATTTTCTCCTTTCAGCCCTTTCTTCTCCTAGCTCCGTCTGCCTCCTTTTCTTTCTCCTTCTCTTCTCCTTCCTCCGTCCTAGCCTAGCAAGACGTAAAGGGCCAATTAATCGCAATATTACAGGAGCTTTTATTGCAGCCTGGGCTGTGAGGTGATCACTGCAGCCGTCTGAAGGTTCCTGGGCTCCTCTTTCAGACTGCTGTCACGCCGACTGCCTGAAAGAGCTCAGACCCGGCGACGATTAGCGGAGGATCAAGCCTTCGCCACTTGCCCTGCAGAATGACACACACAGGGACGGAGGATCAAGCCTTCACCACTTGCCCTGCAGAGTGACACACACAGGGACGGAGGATCAACCTTCACCACTTGCCTTGCAGAATGACACACACACTGGGACGGAGGATCAAGCCTTCACCAATCCATCCACTGGATGATGCACACACACACACGCACACACACACGCACACGCACACGAACACACAAACACACACACACACACACACACACACACACACACACACACACACACATGCTAGGAAGTACTTCTTCAGCCACAGAGTAGTCAGGAAGTGGAATAGTTTAGGAAGCGATGTAGTGGAGGCAGGATCCATACATAGCTTTAAGCAGAGGTACGATAAAGCTCACAGTTCAGGGAGAGTGACCTAGTAGCGACCACTGAAGAGGCGGGGCCAGGAGCTTGGACTCGACCCCTGCAACCTCAACTAGGTGAGTACACACACACACACACACACACACACACACACACACACAGACGGAGGATCAAGCCTCCACCTAAGTACTGAGCATCTACTTATTATTATTAAAGATTCGCCGGTATTCTCCCGGCCCGGGCCTTGTCCAAGTGGTGGCCCGGCCTTGGCTCCCTCTTTAGGGAATGTCTGAGACCTAAGTCTCCCATGGGAGGAGGCACAAGCACCCCCTCATCTTCGGGACCAACTGTCCCCAGGCCTAACCACAAGCTAGGCCTCCCTGGTCTACCATCCCCTCCCCAAGGGGGTTATTGGGAATGACAGTCTTGTGAGCTACAAGCTCGGGCACAGGCACCTACCCTACCCTAGAAGGGCTGGGCATGGTGTCGATGAGTTAGTTAGTTAGTTAGTTAAAGATTTGCCGGTATTCTCCCGGCCCGGGCCTTTTCCAAGTGGTGGCCCGGCCTTGGCTCCCTCTTTAGGGAGTGTCTGAGACCTAAGTCTGCCATGGGAGGAGGCACAAGTACCTCCTCATCTTTGGGACCAACTGTCCCCAGGCCTAGCCTGTGGCTAGGCCTCTCTGGTCTGCCATCCCCGCCCCAAGGGAGCAAATGGGAATGACAGTTTTATGAGCTAAAGGCTCGGGCTCAGGCACCTACCCTACCCTAGAAGGGTTAGGCATGGTGTCGATGATCTGTCGATGAGCATCTAAGTGTTGAGTACCTTATTAGTACTGAGTACCTGAGTCCTGAGTACTACGTACTCAGCACCCCAGAGAAAGAAGCTTGTCTGGTCTAACCTCAGAACACCTTCAATCGTTTTAAAAATAAAAATACAGCCCTGAGAAGCATTATAATCTTAACACCCTATCTCAAATCTTTTAAAATAAAGAATTTTTTTTTTTACATCTTGCTACAGAAACAATTTTGAGATATATTAGCTGAAACTGTTATTTTATTACAGGGAAAATTATACCCACGTTTGATGCCAATTTGCTAAATGAAGGGACAGTTATTATTGTAATAAATGAGCCAGCACCAGTAATATATATTACCAGTGTTGTGATAGTTGTAAACGAGTGACACTGACATTACTGCCTTGTGTTCGGTCCGTGTTCATTGTGTTCACATTACTGCGTTGTGTTCAATGTGTTCAAATTACTGCGTTGTGTTCAGTGTGTTCAAATTACTGCGTTGTGTTCAATGTGTTGACA
>NC_091347.1:18345039-18347539 GCF_038502225.1 Cherax quadricarinatus | reverse complement strand
CCCCCTTGGTCTTATCCCTCACCCCCATACTCTCTCCTCTCTCTCCCTCTTTCTACCCTTTCTCTCTCCTCTCTCTCCCTCTTTCTACCCTTTCTCTCTCCCCCTCGCACCCTCTCCCTCCTCTAGCCTTCTGTCTGTGGTAAAAAAAAAAAAAAAAAAAAAAAAAAAAGAAAAAAAAAAAAAAAAAAAAAAAAAAAATGGGTGGCCCTAGAGGACGGAAAACCAGAGATCTGGTAGACGAACCAGGGAGGAAAGACTGGGAGTTAGAGCTCCAAAAAAGGGAGGAAGAGTGGGGAAGGAAGATAGTAGAGCTTGGTAAGAAAATGGAGGAGCGGATAGCTGAAGAGTGCAGGAAGTGGGAAGTACAGGTCTTAGCAGCAGAAGCTAGGATACAGTGCTTAGAAGAGAAACTGCAAAGCCTGAAACAGATTAGAGAGACAAATGACAATTCAGATGTGACATCAGGAAATTCAATGTCAGGCGCAGACAAGGGGACGGTAAGCAACAACGGAGACATGCCGTACACGAAGGCCCTATCAGACCCACGTGGGGCCAGGGAAAAGACGAGGAGCACACTAAGATCAAATGACAGGTCCGAAGACAATGAAGGTATGCTATATGCAGAGATTCTAACAGCCAACTGCAGTAGCAAGGGACAGCTGGTCATGAAAGACAGTTCACTGAGAATAGAAGTTTCAGATATGACAGGGACTGAAGGCAAGAACATGTCAATGGAAGGAAATAAAATGCCTCAGAGGAAGCAGATGGAGACTCAGTGGGAGGAGGAAAGGGCGAGGTCAGTTTTTGTGTACGGGCTCCAAGAAGCCAAGGGGGACAACTTTGAAGAAATAAAACAGGAGGAGAAAAAAATGATTGAAGGCATCATGAAAACAATAGGTGAGGGCGATATGACCCAGGTGACAAATTTTCAGAGAATTGGGTGGTTTGCGAGTGGAAGGATACGGCCTGTCAGAGTAACTTTCAAGGAAGAATCAGTTCGAACCAGGATTCTGCAAGAGAAAGCAAGACTGAGGGACAAACAGGGGTACCAGAGAGTATACCTCGACCGCGACAGAACACAAGAAGAAAGGACTACACTGAAAGAGAGGGTACAGAGACGCAAGGAGGAACGAGAGGCAATGACGAAAATGAGCAGGACCCAGACACAGGAGGAAGGGCAAACACACCCCACAGAATCTCCCACCAAAAGACTCCAACCGCGACATTCCCAACGCAACTGAGCAACCTATACTACAACCCACTCACTGTTCCCTCTGCCACCAACCCCCATATCACAAACCTCACCCCAACAGCTGTCCCTTATGGGCATTCTGACCCCACCCCCATCATCACAAACCCCACCTACACCACAGCCCCATATAGGCCCCCACCAAGGCTCTCGCTCCCCCAACCCCAATATTCTTGCATGACCACAATGATAGAAAAGAAACTGAAAGTTTGGTACACAAACGCGGATGGAATAACGAATAAACATGAGGAGTGGAACGAAAGAATCAGTGAAAAATCCCCAGACATCATAGCAGTCACAGAAACAAAACTCGCTGAGACAATAACAGACACAATCTTCCCAACGGGATATCAGATCCTGAGGAAAGATAGAAGGAGTAGAGGGGGAGGAGGGGTTGCACTGCTCATAAAACACCGATGGGGATTTGAGGAAATGGAAGGCATGGACATGATTGGAGAAAGAGACTACATTGTAGGTACAATTCAGTCCGGAGAACATAAAGTAGTCATTGGAGTGATGTATAACCCACCACAGAACTGCAGGAGGCCAAGAGAGGAGTACGAAGAAAACAACAGGGTGATGGTGGACACACTGGCTGAGGTGGCAAGAAGAGCTCACTCGAGCAGAGCAAAGTTACTGGTAATGGGCGATTTCAACCACAGGGAGATCGACTGGGAAAACCTGGAGCCACATGGGGGTCCCGAAACATGGAGAGCCAAGATGATGGATGTGGTACTTGAAAACCTCATGCATCAACATGTCAGGGACACAACCAGAGAGAGAGGGGAGGATGAGCCAGCAAGACTGGATCTTGTGTTCACCCTGAGCAGTTCAGACATTGAGGACATCACTTACGAGAGGCCCCTTGGAGCTAGCGATCACGTGGTTCTGAGTTTTGATTATATAGTAGAGTTACAAGTGGAGAAGGTAACAGGAACTGAAGGGGACAGGCCAAACTATAAAAGGGGGGACTACACAGGTATGAGAAACTTCCTGCAGGAGGTTCAGTGGGACAGAGAAATGGTAGGAAAATCAGTAAACGAGATGATGGAATATGTGGCAACAAAGTGCAAGGAGGCAGAGGAAAGTTTTGTTCCCAAGGGAAACAGAAATAATAGGAAGACCAAAACGAGTCCTTGGTTTACCCGAAGGTGTAGGGAGGCAAAAACTAAGTGCAACAGAGAATGGAAAAGGTACAGGAGGCATAGGACCCAGGAAAACAAGGAGATTAGTAGAAGAGCCAGAAACGAG
>NC_091347.1:18292539-18332539 GCF_038502225.1 Cherax quadricarinatus | reverse complement strand
ATAACTGTAACAGTAACTACAACAACCATAATAATAACTAATAAAGCATAACAATGACTGTAACAATATTACTTATAATAATAATAAGAATACTATTATTATCCTTTTAATGGGTAAGCGCTAAACACATAGAGGTCATAGAACCCCAGACGAATGGGAGGCAGTTAGGTTTGATCCAAGTCAGTAGAGAATATCTCCAATTCCTTGGATCAAGAGCTCTGTCGTCAAGGCACCTCCCCTGAGAGACTTAGAAAAAGATTTATTAATAGATACGTCATTTGTATGTCTGATTCCGTATGTCTGATTCTGTATGTCTGATTCCGTATGTCTGATTCTGTATGTCTGAATCTGTATGTTTGAATCTGTATGTCTGATTCCGTATGTCTAATTCTGTATGTCTGAATCTGCATGTGTGAATCTATATGTCTGATTCCGTATGTCTGATTCTGTATGTCTGAATCTGTATGTTTGAATCTGTATGCCTGATTCTGTATGTCTGATTCTGTATGTCTGAATTCGTATGTCTGATTCTGTATGTCTAATTCTGTATGTGTGAATCTGTATGTGTGAATCTGTATGTCTGATTCCGTATGTCTGATTCCGTATGGCTGATTCTGTATGTCTGTTACTGTATGTCTGATTCTGTATGTCTGATTCTGTATGTCTGAACTTATGCATATGATTATATCTATGTATATCTAAAGTCATATCTAAAGCTGTATATACATATAATAGTATTTCTAAGTTGTATATCTAATCTAAATCTCTATCACTTAAGGTTACATAGAATTTATGTATTGGCTGTAACAAAACCAGAATAAAAACATACTACAGTATCGTATTTGTAATGTGTTCATAAGAAGATCTAAACCCGTTAAGGTCATATATTATTTGGGAACTGGGAGCTCCAATTCTTCGGATCACGAACCCCCGTAACGCGTGAAGGCAAGCCCCCACCACAATGTAAGGAGGGATACAGATAAGGTAGTTTATGAAGTGTGATAGAGGATATCCTAGCAGTCAGTAGCGTGATGGAGAGGGTATCCTAGCACTCAGTAGTATGATGGAGAGGATATCCTAGAAACCAGAAGTGTGAGGAAGAGGATGTTATAACAGCCAGTAGTATGAGGGAGAGGATATCCTAGCAACCAGTAGTGTGAGTGGGAGAAAATCCTAGCAACAAGTAGTGTGAGGGAGAGGATATCCTAGCGACCAGTAGTGTGAGGGAGAGGATATCCTAGCAACCAGTATTGTGAGGGGAAGAGGATGTCATAGCAACCAGTAGTGTGAGGGGAAGAGGCTATCTTAGCAACCAGTAGTGTGGGGGGAAGAGGCTATCCTTGCAACCAGTAGTGTGAGGGGAAGAGGCTATCCTAGCAACCAGCAGTGTAATGGGAAGAGGCTATCCTAGCAACCAGCAGCGTAATGGGAAGAGGCTATCCTAGCAACCAGCAGCGTAATGGGAATAGGCTATCCTAGCAACCAGCAGCGTAATGGGAAGAGACTATCCTAGCAACCAGCAGCGTAATGGGAAGAGACTATCATAGCAACCAGCAGCGTAATGGGAAGAGACTATCCTAGCAACCAGCAGCGTAATGGGAAGAGGCTATCCTAGCAACCAGCAGCGTAATGGGAAGAGACTATCCTAGCAACCAGCAGCATAATGTGAAGAGGCTATCCTAGCAACCAGCAGCGTAATGGGAAGAGACTATCCTAGCAACCAGCAGCGTAATGGGAAGAGGCTATCCTAGCAACCAGCAGCGTAATGGGAAGAGACTATCCTAGCAACCAGCAGCGTAATGGGAAGAGACTATCCTAGCAACCAGCAGCGTAATGGGAAGAGACTATCCTAGCAACCAGCAGCGTAATGGGAAGAGACTATCCTAGCAACCAGCAGCGTAATGGGAAGAGACTATCCTAGCAACCAGCAGTGTGAGGGAGATGAGATTCACCTCTTTTTTTTTTCAATTATTCCGTAAATAAAAACAAAATAATAATTAATTTGCTTCAATCAATCGTTTCACAGCAAAACAACAAACAAATATTAGAGAAACACTAACATATTGCTGATATTTTTTATGTCAGTCATGATTTAATTAAACCTTTTTATTGTAAATTTTTGGTTTATTAAAACATGTATGTGCCTTTATAGTCTGCTATCATAAAGTAAATAAAATATTAATTGCTTCACCAAGTTTTTTTTATTATAATCATCGGTGTCCTGAAAGAGTAAGTGAATTGATACGAAAAAATGCATAATTTGTGGTTTGGTGGAGCAGAGTTAAAACAGCAAGTCATGAGATGGGTTGCTGTGCTGAACAACAAAGCTGACATCATCAGGGGAGAGGGCGGAGCTTATTTACTGAATACTGAGCTCCTACTGGCTGGATCTAATGTTTACATTCACTCATCGAATCACCGACCGTGTTACAAAATCTAGAAAGATGGTTTAACCCCTACAGTACGCTCCCTGTGATTGGCTGTCATGATGAATATAAACGCAGAGTTTTTACCAATGAAATGCCCCGGGCCGGAAGTACCGGCGAACCTCTACTGAATGACCAATGAAATGCGAGCGCGAGGGGGAAGCGACCTTCAGCGCAACAACCCGTCTTGTGGATGACTGTTGTTGCTTACCTACTCCTTCTCCTTGATGCTACTACATCCATCTATCTACCTGTGCTCGTATTAAAATCGAGCCTTAATGAGCTGTATGATAATTTTATATATATATATATATATATATATATATATATATATATATATATATATATATATATATATATATATATATATATATATATATATATATATATATATATATATATATATATATATATATATATATATATATATATATATATATATATATATATATATATATATATATATATATATATATATATATATATATATATATATATATATATATATATATATATATATATATATATATATATATAAGCTTTAAAATATTAAAGTATTCAAGACGGATCAGCAGTCCTTATTCATTCCATCATAATACAACAGTCAAGATTACATAAGCTTCGCGTTTGCTTAACATATTTATCTCCCTCCTTAGTCGTCTTTAATACAAGTATATATCACCACAAAGGTCACAGAAAAAGTTATAGAAATATAGAAGATAGATAAACAGATGCAGAGTGGAATACGTGGATACAGTCTTTATGTCAGAGTTATCCCTCTTCGTTACAAAAGAATTAACATTCGTGCAGCAAATATCATTGATATCAGTAATGCACTGGTAGACACTGACCCTGAATAAAAGGGTGAAATTATATACTTACTTTTGAAGTGTGAGGGAGGGAGGGGGGATCCTGGCGGACTGTAGTGAAGAACATTATTATTATTGTATTTAAGGCAACGCACTAAACCCCGGAAATTGGCAGCATTCGGGTTCGATCCAAGTAAGTGGGGAAACAAGTCTATTTCCTTAGATTACGCGTCCCTCAACTATCATCAAGGCATCTTTCTTGATGGGTAATGAGGGAGAGGTTATTCTGGCCGACTCTAGTATGATGGAGGAAGCCAGGTATTGTGATGGAGGAGGTCAGGTAGTGTGATGGAGGGTCAGGTAGTGTGATGGAGGGTCAGGTAGTGTGATGGAGGGTCAGGTAATGTGATGGAGGGTCAGGCAGTGTGATGGAGGTCAGGAAGTGTGATGGAGGAAGCCAGGCGGTATGATGGAGGAAGTTAGGTAGTGTGATGGAGGGGGTGAGGCAGTGTGATGGAGATGAGGTAGTGTGATGAAGTCAGGCAGTGTGAAGAGGAAGTCAGGCAGTGTGATGGAGGAGGTCAGGCAGTGTGATGGAGGAGGTCAGGCAGTGTGATGGAGGAGGTCAGGCAGTGTGATGGAGGTCAGGCAGTGTGATGGAGGAGGTCAGGCAGTGTGATGGAGGAGGTCAGGCAGTGTTATGGAGGAGGTCAGGCAGTGTGATGGAGGAGGTCAGGCAGTGTGATGGAGGAGGTCAGGCAGTGTGATGGAGGAGGTCAGGCAGTGTGATGGAGGAGGTCAGGCAGTGTGATGGAGGAGGTCAGGCAGTGTGATGGAGGAGGTCAGGCAGTGTGATGGAGGAGGTCAGGCAGTGTGATGGAGGAGGTCAGGCAGTGTGATGGAGGAGGTCAAGCAGTGTGATGGAGGAGGTCAAGCAGTGTGATGGAGGAGGTCAAGCAGTGTGATGGAGGAGGTCAAGCAGTGTGATGGAGGAGGTCAGGCAGTGTGATGGAGGAGGTCAGGCAGTGTGATGGAGGAGGTCAGGCAGTGTGATGGAGGAGGTCAAGCAGTGTGATGGAGGAGGTCAGGCAGTGTGATGGAGGAGGTCAGGCAGTGTGATGGAGGAGGTCAGGCAGTGTGATGGAGGAGGTCAAGCAGTGTGATGGAGGAGGTCAGGCAGTGTGATGGAGGAGGTCAGGCAGTGTGATGGAGGAGGTCAGGCAGTGTGATGGAGGAGGTCAGGCAGTGTGATGGAGGAGGTCAGGCAGTGTGATGGAGGAGGTCAGGCAGTGTGATGGAGGAGGTCAGTGTGATGGAGGAGGTCAGGCAGTGTGATGGAGGAGGTCAAGCAGTATGATGGAGGAGGTCAGGCAGTGTGATGGAGGAGGTCAGGCAGTGTGATGGAGGAGGTCAGGCAGTGTGATGGAGGAGGTCAAGCAGTGTGATGGAGGAGGTCAGGCAGTGTGATGGAGGAGGTCAGGCAGTGTGATGGAGGAGGTCAGGCAGTGTGATGGAGGAGGTCAGGCAGTGTGATGGAGGAGGTCAAGCAGTATGATGGAGGAGGTCAGGCAGTGTGATGGAGGAGGTCAGGCAGTGTGATGGAGGAGGTCAGGCAGTGTGATGGAGGAGGTCAAGTGTGATGGAGGAGGTCATGCAGTGTGATGGAGGAGGTCAGGCAGTGTGATGGAGGAGGTCAGGAGTGTGATGGAGGAGGTCAGGCAGTGTGATGGAGGAGGTCAAGCAGTGTGATGGAGGAGGTCAGGCAGTGTGATGGAGGAGGTCAGGCAGTGTGATGGAGGAGGTCAAGCAGTGTGATGGAGGAGGTCAGGCAGTGTGATGGAGGAGGTCAGGCAGTGTGATGGAGGAGGTCAGGCAGTGTGATGGAGGAGGTCAGGCAGTGTGATGGAGGAGGTCAAGCAGTGTGATGGAGGAGGTCAGGCAGTGTGATGGAGGAGGTCAAGCAGTATGATGGAGGAGGTCAGTGTGATGGAGGAGGTCAGGCAGTGTGATGGAGGAGGTCAGGCAGTGTGATGGAGGAGGTCAGCAGTGTGATGGAGGAGGTCACGCAGTGTGATGGAGGAGGTCAGGCAGTGTGATGGAGGAGGTCAGGCAGTGTGATGGAGGAGGTCAGGCAGTGTGATGGAGGAGGTCAGGCAGTGTGATGGAGGAGGTCAGTGTGATGGAGGAGGTCAGGCAGTGTGATGGAGGAGGTCAGGCAGTGTGATGGAGGAGGTCAAGCAGTGTGATGGAGGAGGTCAATGCAGTGTGATGGAGGAGGTCAGGCAGTGTGATGGAGGAGGTCAGTGTGATGGAGGAGGTCAAGCAGTGTGATGGAGGAGGTCAGTGTGATGGAGGAGGTCAGGCAGTGTGATGGAGGAGGTCAGTGTGATGGAGGAGGTCAAGCAGTGTGATGGAGGAGGTCAAGTGTGATGGAGGAGGTCAGTGTGATGGAGGAGGTCAAGCAGTGTGATGGAGGAGGTCAGGCAGTGTGATGGAGGAGGTCAAGCAGTGTGATGGAGGAGGTCAAGCAGTGTGATGGAGGAGGTCAGGCAGTGTGATGGAGGAGGTCAAGCAGTGTGATGGAGGAGGTCAAGCAGTGTGATGGAGGAGGTCAAGCAGTGTGATGGAGGAGGTCAAGCAGTGTGATGGAGGAGGTCAGGCAGTGTGATGGAGGAGGTCAAGCAGTGTGATGGAGGAGGTCAAGCAGTGTGATGGAGGAGGTCAAGCAGTGTGATGGAGGAGGTCAGGCAGTGTGATGGAGGAGGTCAGTGTGATGGAGGAGGTCAAGCAGTGTGATGCAAGTGTGATGGAGGAGGTCAAGCAGTGTGATGGAGGAGGTCAGGCAGTGTGATGGAGGAGGTCAAGCAGTGTGATGGAGGAGGTCAGGCAGTGTGATGGAGGAGGTCAAGCAGTGTGATGGAGGAGGTCAAGCAGTGTGATGGAGGAGGTCAGGCAGTGTGATGGAGGAGGTCAAGCAGTGTGATGGAGGAGGTCAGGCAGTGTGATGGAGGAGGTCAAGCAGTGTGATGGAGGAGGTCAGGCAGTGTGATGGAGGGAAGACTCAATTTGTCACTATTTAGCTATCGCTTCAATAAAGACTAACTTACACTAATATCGTTTATTCTTTCAAAATAAAAATAAATGAAATAGCATCATATTTGAGATAAATATGCTGCCGGATTACTAATAAATAAATACATCCTTATTATATATTTATTTTATTAGAATATATTTTAACAGAAATTTAAAAAAAACAAGATTCAGGCATTTTTACATAAATTTACTATTACTACAAGTTATCATTATTTATTTATTGATAGTTTTTTCCACTATATAAAGTGACGTAATTTGTGGTGGTGGATTATTGAGCGCTAAATCCGTAGGGATTATACAACGCCTGTAGAGAGGGGGGGGGGGAATGGAAGGTTTACAGGCTCAATTCAGGGAACTGCAGCACAGATCCAATTCCCTAGATCAAGAGAGCCCCTCACCAGCGTCAAGGAGTGGAGCATAATAGACACAGCAGGTCATAAGATGGGTTGTTGTACTGAACAACCAAGCTGAAGTCATCATGGGGGAGGGCGGAGTTTACTGAATACTGAGCTCCCATTGGCTGGATCTAATGTTTACATTCAGCCATCAAATCGCCGACCGTGTTACAAGCCTGGCAGGGAAACATGCTACCCTACAGTTCCTTCCCTGTGATTGGCTCTTCTGATGGATGTAAACACAAGAGTTTCTACCAATGAAATGTGAGGGCGGGGAAAGTGATATTCAGCTCGTCTTATGGGTAGCTGTTGGCACCTTGATGCTTTAGGAAGAAATTCCTGATGTTTTAGGGGGAAAAATTTATTCAAACATCTTCTCGAGTTGTCAGACTCAATTTATTCATAACAGTCCTTGAAACGTTGCCATGGAATCATTATGAAACTGGAAAAAACAAGCAGCTTGTATTATGTATAGAAAATTATTTTAGCTTAATGCGGTATTTGCAGTAATTTAAAAAAAGGATTATTTCAATTTCAACAAGAAATTATATATGTCACAAAACAACAGATGGGCACATTGATCCGTCTTTCTGGGACACATCTGCAATTCTGTATTTTTATGTACAGGTCATAAATCCCACTATTGTAATAAATATATCGTGATGGTTCAGCAGCTGTGCTGAGAACGGCCAGAGAGAATATTGTATATACCAGAAGATCACATGGAACAACACCTCGGGTGACCATGACCAGGCCTTGAATAATATACCAACAAACTTACATTGACCATTCCTTGGAGCAGATGTGATTTCCTCTCATTCCTCAAGGGTGCGATATAACCACTTGTGGGTTTAGTGCTTCTCCAACAAAGCAATAATCCTAGCTACAGCGGCGACCTCTCCCTTGCAAAGCTCCTCTATATAATGATCTACGAACTTTTTTTGGCCACTTAATATACATTTTCAATCGCACTGTATGGAAGAACTATATACGAGTGCTGACTCCAGTTCATATTGAAAACCCGAAGGTTCTGTTCTGTTTGAGTAATTCACTCAACAAAAAGCCTACAGAAATCAAATGAGAATTTTTCCCTTCAAAATTTCAATTGACCGTTTCTCTGAACGTGGCTGTAATGACCGGACTATTAAAATTCAACGAGAAAGGAAGCATATCGGCTGCTGCAGAGCCAGGCAACAATTTAAAAAAAAAAAACAGAAGAAAGAAAATGATTCAGTATTTGGTTTTTATTCTGAGTTTTGTGAAGTGATGAGTTCAGGTTGGCAGCGTCTTAACGAGGCAAAGTTTTATGTAAGATTCAGTTATACTTCCTTGTATATGAAAATATTCTTAAGTAACGGTTTATAAATCAGTATTTTGCATTAAACACACACATACACGAGCCATAGCTTCTAGCCGGGCCAGGAGCTATGGATCGACACCTGCAACCACAATTAGGTAAGTACACACACACACACACACACACACACACACACACACACACACACACACACACATATATATATATATATATATATATATATATATATATATATATATATATATATATATATATATATATATATATAGTGAGCTTGGCCTAATACTTGACCTCAGGAAAGATGGTCGTCACAGTCATCGACTCGTAGAGACGGCATCAAATCCCCGTGCAGCTTAATTTTCTGAGGAAACAAAGAAAACGTTAATATTTGAAACTACAATTACAGTAATATTAACAATAAGACAGGTAATGTGACATCTTGATGTCAGACACAGGAGACAGGAGCCCCCAGCCAAGAAAACGAAGAGTCTCCGCAAACGCACAGTATTGTGTGACCAATACAGGCTGGTAAACGGATGCTGAGAACAATGGTGAGTGACAGTGGTGACCGTCACACTCTGCTGCCAGAGTTGATGACAGGGATAAAGAAGGTAAACACATGTCATTCACAAGTGTTTGTCTCAGCTGGTGGTGGTGATGGTGGTAGTAGTGATGGTGGTAGTGGTGATGGTAGTAGTGGTGATGGTAGTAGTGGTGATGGTAGCAGTGGTGATGGTGGTAGTGGTGATGGTAGTAGTGGTGATGGTGGTAGTGGTGATGGTGGTAGTGGTGATGGTAGTAGTGGTGATGGTAGTAGTGGTGATGGTAGTAGTAGTGATGGTAGTAGTGGTGATGGTAGTAGTGGTGATGGTAGTAGTGGTGATGGTAGTAGTGGTGAAGGTGGTAGTGGTGATGGTGGTAGTGATGATGGTAGTAGTGGTGATGGTAGTAGTGGTGATGGTGGTAGTGGTGATGGTAGTAGTAGTGATGGTAGTAGTGGTGATGGTAGTAATGGTGATGGTAGTAGTGGTGATGGTAGTAGTGGTGATGGTAGTAGTGGTGATGGTAGTGGTAGTGATGGTAGTAGTGGTGATGGTAGTAGTAGTGATGGTAGTAGTGGTGATGGTAGTAGTGGTGATGGTAGTAGTAGTGATGGTAGTAGTGGTGATGGTAGTAGTAGTGATGGTAGTAGTGGTGATGGTAGTAGTAGTGATGGTAGTAGTGATGGTAGTAGTGGTGATGGTAGTAGTGGTGCTGGGAGTAGTGGGGATGGTAGTAGTCGTGATGGTAGTCGTGGTGATGGTAGTAGTAGTGATGGTAGTAGTGGTGATGGTAGTAGTAGTGATGGTAGTAGTGGTGATGGTAGTAGTTGTGATGGTAGTAGTGGTGATGGTAGTAGTGGTGATGGTAGTAGTGGTGATGGTAGTAGTGGTGATGGTAGTAGTGGTGATGGTAGTAGAGGTGATGGTAGTAGTGGTGATGGTAGTAGTCATGTTGGTAGTGGTGATGATAGTAGTGTGATGGTAGTAGTAGTGGTGATGGTAGTAGTGGTGATGGTAGTAGTAGTAGTGATGGTAGTAGAAGTGATGGTAGTAGTAGTGATGGTAGTAGTAGTGATGGTAGTAGTAGTGATGGTAGTAGTAGTGATGGTAGTAGTGGTGATGGTAGTAGTGGTGATGGTAGTAGTGGTGATGGTAGTAGTGGTGATGGTAGTAGTGGTGATGGTAGTAGTAGTGATGTAAGTGGGCGTGATGGTAGTGGTGGTGATGGTAATGGTAGAGACGGTAGTAGTGTTGATGGTAGTAGTAGTGGTAGTAGTAGTAGTGATGGTAGTAGTGGTGATGGTAGTAGTGGTGATGGTAGTAGTGGTGATGGTAGTAGTGGTGATGGTAGTAGTGGTGATGGTAGTAGTAGTGATGGTAGTAGTGGTGATGGTAGTGGTGGTGATGGTTGTGGGAGTGATGGTAGTAGTGGTGGTGGTAGTAGTAGTGGTGATGGTAGCAGTGGTGATGCAAGTGAAGGTGATGGTAGTAGTGGTGATGGTAGTAGTGGTGATGGTAGTAGTGGTGATGGTAGTAGTAGTGATGGTAGTAGTGGTGATGGTAGTAGTAGTGATGGTAGTAGTGGTGATGGTAGTAGTGGTGATGGTAGTAGTGGTGATGGTAGTAGTGGTGATGGTAGTAGTGGTGATGGTAGTAGTAGTGATGGTAGTAGTAGTGATGGTAGTAGTGGTGATGGTAGTAGTAGTGATGGTAGTAGTGGTGATGGTAGTAGTAGTGATGGTAGTAGTGGTGATGGTAGTAGTAGTGATGGTAGTAGTAGTGATGGTAGTAGTAGTGATGGTAGTAGTGGTGATGGTAGTAGTAGTGATGGTAGTAGTAGTGATGGTGGTAGTAGTGGTGATGGTAGTAGTGTGATGGTAGTAGTAGTGATGGTAGTAGTTGTGATGGTAGTAGTGGTGATGGTAGTAGTAGGTGATGGTAGTAGTGGTGATGGTAGTAGTAGTAGTGATGGTAGTAGTAGTGGTGATGTAGTAGTGATGGTAGTAGTAGGTGATGGTAGTAGTAGGTGATGGTAGTAGTAGTGATGGTAGTAGTGGTAGTAGTAGTGTGATGGTAGTAGTGGTGGTATGTGGTAGTAGTAGTAGTAGTGATGGTAGTAGTAGTGGTGATGGTAGTTGTAGTGATGGTAGTAGTAGAGGTGGTAGAAGTTGTGGTGGTAGTAGTGGTGATGTAAGTGGTAGTGATGGTAGTGGTGGTGATGGTAGTAGTGGTGATGGTAGTAGTAGTGATGATAGTAGTGGTGATGGTAGTGGTCGTGATGGTAGTAGTGGTGATGGTAGTAGTGGTAATGGTAGTAGTGATGGTGGTAGTGGTAGTAATAGTAGTAGTAGTGATGGTAGTAGTGGTGATGGTAGTAGTAGTGATGGTAGTAGTGGTGATGGTAGTAGTAGTGATGGTAGTAGTGGTGTAGTAGGTAGTAGTAGTGATGGTAGTAGTAGGTGATGATGGTAGTAGTAGTGGTGTATGGTAGTAGTGGTGATGGTAGTAGTAGTGGTGAGTGTAGTAGTGGTGATGGTAGTAGTGGTGTGGTGGTAGTAGTAGTGATGGTAGTAGTGGTAGTGATGGTAGTAGTGGTCATGGTAGTAGTTGGTGAGGGTAGTAGTGGTGATAGTAGTAGTGGTATTGGTAGTAGTGGTGATGGTACTAGTGGTGAAGGTAGTAGTGGTGATGGTAGTAGTAGTGACGGTAGTAGCGGTGATGGTATTAGTGGTGACGATAGTAGTGGTGATGGTAGTGGTAGTGACGGTAATAGTGGTGATGGTAGTATTGGTGATGGTAGTAGTTGTGTTGGTAGTAGTGGTGATGGTAGTAGTCTTGATGTCAGTGGAGGTGATGGCAGTAGTGGTGATGGTAGTAGTGTTGATGGAAGTAGTGGTGATGGTAGTAGTGGTGATGGTAGTAGTAGTGAGTGGTATGGTAGTAGTGGGTGTAGGTGATGGTAGTAGTGGTGATGGTAGTAGTAGGTGATGGTAGTAGTGTAGTGATGGTAGTGGTGGTGATGGTAATGGTAGAGACGGTAGTAGTGGTGATGGTAGTAGTGGTGATGGTAGTAGTAGTGATGGTAGTAGTGGTGATGGTAGTAGTAGTGATGGTAGTAGTGGTGATGGTAGTAGTGGTGATGGTAGTAGTGGTGATGGTAGTAGTGGTGATGGTAGTAGTGGTGATGGTAGTAGTAGTGATGGTAGTAGTGGTGATGGTAGTAGTAGTAGTAGTGGGTAGTAGTGGTGATGGTAGTAGTGGTGATGGTAGTAGTGGTGATGGTAGTAGTGGTGATGGTAGTAGTAGTGATGGTAGTAGTAGTGATGGTAGTAGTGGTGATGGTAGTAGTGGTGATGGTAGTAGTAGTGATGGTAGTAGTGGTGATGGTAGTAGTAGTGATGGTAGTAGTAGTGATGGTAGTAGTAGTGATGGTAGTAGTGGTGATGGTAGTAGTGGTGATGGTAGTAGTGGTGATGGTAGTAGTGAGTAGTGGTGATGTAGTAGTGGTAGTAGTGGTGATGGTGGTAGTAGTGGTGATGGTAGTAGTGGTGATGGTAGTAGTATGGTAGTAGTAGTAGTAGTGATGGTAGTAGTGGTGATGATGGTGGTAGTAGTGTGGTAGTGATGGTAGTAGTGGTGATGTAGTAGTGAGTGAGTGGTAGTAGTGTAGTGGTGATGGTAGTAGTGGTGATGGTAGTAGTAGGTGATGGTAGTAGTGGTGATGGTAGTAGTGGTGATGGTAGTAGTAGTGTGATGGTAGTAGTGGTGATGGTAGTAGTAGTGATGTAGTAGTAGTAGTAGGTGATGGTAGTAGTGGTGATGGTAGTAGTAGTGTGATGGTAGTAGTAGTGGTGATGGTAGTAGTGGTGAGTGAGGTAGTAGTGGTGATGGTAGTAGTAGTGGTGATGTAGTAGGTGGTGATGGTAGTAGTGGTGGTAGTAGTAGTGATGGTAGTAGTAGGTGATGGTATGGTAGTAGTAGTAGTGGTGGTAGTAGTGGTGATGGTAGTAGTAGTGATGTGGTGATGGTAGTAGTGGTGATGGTAGTAGTAGTGGTGATGGTAGTAGTAGTGGTGATGTGATGGTAGTAGTGATGTGTAGTAGTAGTGGTGAGGTAGTAGTGGTGGTGGTAGTAGTGGTGTTGGTAGTAGTGGTGGTGGTAGTAGTAGGTGATGGTAGTAGTAGTGATGGTAGTAGTGTAGTAGTGGTGATGGTTGTAGTGGTGATGGTAGTAGTGGTGATGGTAGTGGTAGTGATGGTAGTAGTGGTGATGGAAGTGGTGGTGGTGGTAGTAGAGGTGATGGTAGTTGTAGTGATGGTAGTAGTTTTGATGGTAGTAGTGGTGATGGTAGTAGTAGTGATGGTAGTAGTGGTGATGGTAGTGGTAGTGATGGTAGTAGTGGTGATGGTAGTAGTGGTGATGGTGGTGCTGCTGCTGCTGTTGTTGCGAGTCATGGGTAGCAAAATTCCGACCATCACTGAAAAACATAAATAAATAATTCAGAAATACATGATGATGATCATTACATTTTAAAGTTACAAAAATACATACATATTTAAATGCGTGAACGCATTATACATTATATACATACACAAATAAATGCATTTATAAACATACCTGTATACATGCCTACCTGTATACTTTCACATAAAAATTCACACATATATCCATACATATGTACATACACAGTAAATCTTTACTGAGAGAATATGAGCCAACATAATATTAATTCTGACAGAGAATAATGTATTAATCTTCCTAAGGAAGCTCATGAATATTCTCTTTACAGGGATAATATTCAAAATAAAATAATCTCGTTAAGTACTATTGTAGAATAGATCACAATCTACTGTATAATTCAGACGAGATAAATTTGCTCCATTAAGCTGGTATCTGAGTATTGGAAGAACTTTAGTAAGTAATATAACTGGGAAGCGTGTATGTGTGTGTGTGTGTGTGTGTGTGTGTTCATTGAAGCGTCCGCAGCACGGAACGAGTGGAATCTGCTCCTTAGAGGAGAGATATGGTGAGGTAATTGCATAGTTTGCTGGTGGTAGTGATGTAGTGTTGGTGGTGGTGATGGTGGTGGTGATATGGTGTTGGTGGTGATGTAGTGTTATATATATATATATATATATATATATATATATATATATATATATATATATATATATATATATATATATATATATATATATATATATATATATATATATATATGCAAAACAACCACTCTGAAAGAATAGAGAAATTCCAAGCGCTTTCGTGACTACTCACATTATCAAGGAACTTGATAATGTGAGTAGTCACGAAAGCGCTTGGAATTTCTCTATTCTTTCAGAGTGGTTGTTTTGCATATTCTGAAATCACCTGTTTACTGTGATCTTATTGCATATATATATATATATATATATATATATATATATATATATATATATATATATATAAGGAACTATATATATATATATATATATATATATATATATATATATATATATATATATATATATATATATATAGTTTAGAAATAGTAAATAAAGAATAAGTAATTTTAGAAAATACATTAAACATTTAAACAAACAGCGTTTGTTATGGGATTGAAGACAACACATCGCTCAGGGTAAAAGCTCTGTCCTGAGCGAAACGTGCTACAAGTTAAAGCTTGTAGTGCATATTGTGTGTATATAGCGCTGCCTATTGCTATTACGCCTCTACTCAACTTTTGTTATGTTGCAAGAAACTGTTAAACGTTATGAAACGATATAAACCGTATATGAATATGCTAATACCCAATTCTGCCAAGAAGCATAGTGTGAGAGGCATAGTGTGTGAGGCATAGTGTGAGAGGCACATCATGTGAGGCAGTGTGAGAGGCACAGCATGTGAGGCAGTGTGAAAGGCGCAGCATGTGAGGCAGTGTGAGAGGCACAGCATGTGAGGCAGTGTGAGAGGCACAGCATGTGAGGCAGTGTGAAAGGCGCAGCATGTGAGGCAGTGTGAGAGGCACATCATGTGAGGCAGTGTGAGAGGCACAGCATGTGAGGCAGTGTGAAAGGCGCAGCATGTGAGGCAGTGTGAGAGGCACAGCATGTGAGGAAAGTGTGAGTGGCACAGCATGTGAGGCAGTGTGAGTGGCACAGCATGTGAGGCAGTGTGAGAGTATCGATATTTCATTTAATCGCATATTCCGAGAAAAGGGGAAACAACTCCAGTTCCTTGGATCAGAGGAAAGGAAGGCAGGTCCAGATCCTTGGATTACGCTTGCAACAGCATGTAGGCATACATGCTGGTGCAAGACGGTAGAAAGCACTAGCAGCATCCGGCCGAGTTGAGAGGAGCATCCTAGTCTCGAGGGAGATGAGTCTGCCAAGCAGGCGAAGGAAGATCTTTACATAAAATTACCATAACTAGGTTCAAGAGAGGCTGGACACTGGTGTGTGTGTGTGTGTGTGTGTTACTGTAATTATGTGTAGTAGAGTTATGAAGCCCCTGGAGTCCACCAATTGGTCAATTAGTAAGAACTCATTTAAAATTAAGCCCTTTGTAAAATTTTCTCTTATACGTTTAAATATATATATATATATATATATATATATATATATATATATATATATATATATATATATATATATATATTTTTTTATTTTATGTTAATGTAAAAAATTATAATTTTGTGTCAAAAGAACCTTAGAAAACTTAACTAACCTTATTGTAACAAGCGCAGTTTAATTTAGCCTAATTCAACTAAATATATTTTAGATAAGTTTACAATAATTTAATAATAAACAAACACAATGAAATATTTTTTCGTTAGGCTCAGAATGAATTTTGCGAAATTATTATATACATGAATTATTGTATACATAAATATCTATATATATATATATATATATATATATATATATATATATATATATATATATATATATATATATATATATATATATATATATATATATATATATCGTTTAAAAACCTTAATTTTCTATGTTACAAATTTTTAACTGAGACAGCAACAGAAATTTGCTTACGAGAGTTACAAACACTTAAACAGATAACGACGGAACACCAGCAGAACATATACAATAACAACGGTACGCCAACAGAACAAACAAACAATAACAACGGTACACCAACAGAAAGACAGTGTCGATGATACATCTACATTAACATTTCCGTCTCGTTTAAATATAAGACTGTGAGAACTTGAAACAGAAGATCAACCAACATTTAACTTCAGTCTTTCAGCCAATTCCAACTTGAACGAGACAGTGTGCAGCCATAAAACTTGTCCTAAGTAAACCCAACTCTCTCAACGACCCAGCTGTTCTCTCTCTGTGTCCAGCTGTTCTCTCTCTGTGTCCAGCTGTTCTCTCTCTGTGTCCAGCTGTTCTCTCTCTGTGTCCTGCTCTATTTCTCCGCTTCCGCTTTATATATATATATATCTATATATATCTATATATATATATATATATATATATATATATATATTTATATATATATATATATATATATATAGGTAGTAGGTTGGTAGACAGCAACCGCCCAGGGAGGTACTACCGTCCTGCCAAGTGAATGTAAAACGAAAGCCTGTAATTGTTTTACATGATGGTAGGATTGCTGGTGTCTTTTGTCTGTCTCATAAATATGCAAGATTACAGGTATGTCTTGCTGCTTCTACTTACACTTAGGTCACACTACACATACATGTACACGTTTATTTATACACACTCATCTGAGTTTTCTTTGATTTTATCTTAATAGTTCTTGGTCTTATTACTTTTCCTTTTATATCCATGGGGAAGTGGAATAAGAATCTTTCCTCCGTAAGCCATGCGTGTTGTAAAAGTCAACTAAAATGCCGGGAACAATGGGCTAGTAACCCTTTTTCCTGTAAAGATTACTAAAAAGAATAAGAAGAAGAAAATTGTCAAAGTGGGAAGTCTGAATGTGCGTGGATGTTGTGCAAATGATAAGAAAGAGATGATTGTGGATGTTATGAATGAGAAGAAGCTAGATGTCCTGGCTTTAAGTGAAACAAAGCTGAAGGGGGTGGGAGAGTTTCAATGGAGAGGAATAAATGGGATTAGGTCAGGGGTTTCAAATAGAGTTAGAGCTAAAGAAGGAGTAGCAATAATGTTGAAGGATAAGCTATGGCAGGAAAAGAGGGACTATAAATTTATTAATTCAAGGATTATGTGGAGTAAAATAAAGATTGGATGTGAAAAGTGGGTTATAATAAGCGTATATGCAACTGGAGAAGAGAGAAGTGTAGAGGAGAGAGAGAGATTTTGGAAAATGTTGAGTGAATGCGTGGGGAGTTTTGAATCAAGTGTGAGAGTAATAGTGGTTGGGGATTTCAATGCTAAAGTGGGTAAAAATGTTATAGAGGGAGTAGTAGGTAAATTTGGGGTGCCAGGGGTAAATGTAAATGGGGAGCCTTTAATTGAGCTATGTGTAGAAAGAGATTTGGTAATAAGTAATACATATTTTATGAAAAAGAGGATAAATAAATATACAAGTTATGATGTAGCACGTAATGAAAGTAGTTTATTAGATTATGTATTGGTGGATAAAAGGTTGATGGGTAGGCTCCAGGATGTACATGTTTATAGAGGGGCAACTGATATATTGGATCATTATTTAGTTGTAGCTACAGTTAGAGTAAGAGGTAGATGGGAAAAGAGGAAGGTGGCAACAACAAGTAAGAGGGAGGTGAAAGTGTATAAACTAAGGGAGGAGGAAGTTCGGGTGAGATATAAGCGACTATTGGCAGAAAGGTGGGCTAGTGCAAAGATGAGTAGTGGGGGGGTTGAAGAGGGTTGGAATAGTTTTAAAAATCCAGTATTAGAATGTGGGGCAGAAGTTTGTGGTTATAGGAGGGTGGGGGCAGGAGGAAAGAGGAGTGATTGGTGGAGTGATGAAGTAAAGGGTGTGATAAAAGAGAAAAAGATAGCTTATGAGAGGTTTTTACAAAGCAGAAGTGTTATAAGTAGAGCAGAGTATATGGAGAGTAAAGGAAAGGTAAAGAGAGTGGTGAGAGAGTGCAAAAGGAGAGCAGATGATAGAGTGGGAGAGGCACTGTCAAGAAATTTTAATGAAAATAAGAACAAATTTTGGAGTGAGTTAAACAAGTTAAGAAAGCCTAGGGAAAGTATGGATTTGTCAGTTAAAAACAGAGCAGGGGAGTTAGTAGATGGGGAGATGGAGGTATTAGGTAGATGGCGAGAATATTTTGAGGAACTTTTAAATGTTAAGGAAGAAAGAGAGGCAGTAATTTCATGCACTGGTCAGGGAGGTATACCGTCTTTTAGGAGTGAAGAAGAGGAAAATGTAAGTGTGGGGGAGGTACGTGAGGCATTACGTAGAATGAAAGGGGGTAAAGCAGCTGGAACTGATGGGATCATGACAGAAATGTTAAAAGCAGGGGGGGATATAGTGTTGGAGTGGTTGGTACTTTTGTTTAATAAATGTATGAAAAAGGTGAAGGTACCTAGGGATTGGCGGAGAGCATGTATAGTTCCTTTATATAAAGGGAAAGGGGACAAAAGAGATTGTAAAAATTATAGAGGAATAAGCTTACTGAGTATACCAGGAAAAGTGTACGGTAGGGTTATAATTGAAAGAATTAGAGGTAAGACAGAATGTAGGATTACGGATGAGCAAGGAGGTTTCAGAGTGGGTAGGGGATGTGTAGATCAAGTGTTTACATTGAAGCATATATGTGAACAGTATTTAGATAAAGGTAGGGAAGTTTTTATTGCATTTATGGATTTAGAAAAGGCATATGATAGAGTGGATAGAGGAGCAATGTGGCAGATGTTGCAAGTATATGGAATAGGTGGTAAGTTATTAAATGCTGTAAAGAGTTTTTATGAGGATAGTGAGGCTCAGGTTAGGGTGTGTAGAAGAGAGGGAGACTACTTCCCGGTAAAAGTAGGTCTTAGACAGGGATGTGTAATGTCACCATGGTTGTTTAATATATTTATAGATGGGGTTGTAAAGGAAGTAAATGCTAGGGTGTTCGGGAGAGGGGTGGGATTAAATTTTGGGAAATCAAATTCAAAATGGGAATTGACACAGTTACTTTTTGCTGATGATACTGTGCTTAAGGGAGATTCTAAAGAAAAATTGCAAAAGTTAGTGGATGAGTTTGGGAATGTGTATAAAGGCAGAAAGTTGAAAGTGAACATAGAAAAGAGTAAGGTGACGAGGGTATCAAACGATTTAGATAAAGAAAAATTGGATATCAAATTGGGGAGGAGGAGTATGGAAGAAGTGAATGTTTTCAGATACTTGGGAGTTGACGTGTCGGCGGATGGATTTATGAAGGATGAGGTTAATCATAGAATTGATGAGGGAAAAAAGGTGAGTGGTGCGTTGAGGCATATGTGGAGTCAAAAAACGTTATCTATGGAGGCAAAGAAGGGAATGTATGAAAGTATAGTAGTACCAACACTCTTATATGGGTGTGAAGCTTGGGTGGTAAATGCAGCAGCGAGGAGACGGTTGGAGGCAGTGGAGATGTCCTGTTTAAGGGCAATGTGTGGTGTAAATATTAGGCAGAAAATTCGGAGTGTGGAAATTAGGAAAAGGTGTGGAGTTAATAAAAGTATTAGTCAGAGGGCAGAAGAGGGGTTGTTGAGGTGGTTTGGTCATTTAGAGAGAATGGATCAAAGTAGAATGACACGGAAAGCATATAAATCTATAGGGGAAGGAAGGCGGGGTAGGGGTCGTCCTCGAAAGGGTTGGAGAGAGGGGGTAAAGGAGGTTTTGTGGGCAAGGGGCTTGGACTTCCAGCAAGCGTGCGTGAGCGTGTTAGATAGGAGTGAATGGAGACGAATGGTACTTGGGACCTGACGATCTGTTGCAGTGTGAGCAGGGTAATATTTAGTGAAGGGATTCAGGGAAACCGGTTATTTTCATATAGTCGGACTTGAGTCCTGGAAATGGGAAGTACAATGCCTGCACTTTAAAGGAGGGGTTTGGGATATTGGCAGTTTGGAGGGATATGTTGTGTTTCTTTATATGTGTATGCTTCTAAACTGTGTATTCTGAGCACCTCTGCAAAAACAGTGATAATGTGCGAGTGCGAGTGTGGTGAAAGTGTTGAATGATGATGAAAGTATTTTCTTTTTGGGGATTTTCTTTCTTTTTTGGGTCACCCTGCCTCGGTGGGAGACGGCCGACTTGTTGAAAAAAAATATATATATATATATATATATATATATATATATATATATATATATATATATATATATATATATATATATATACATATATATATATATATATATATATATATATATATATATATATGTATATATATATATGTATATATATATGTCGTGCCGAATAGGCAGAACTTGCGATCTTGGCTTAAACAGCAACGCTCATCTTGCCATATAGGACAAGTGAAAATTTGTGTATGCAATAATTTCGCCAAAATCATTATGAACCTAACGAAAAATATATATTTCACTGTGTTTGTTTAGTATTAAATGATTGTAAACAAATCTAAAATATATTTAGTTGGGTTAGGCTAAAATAAATTGCGCTTGTTATAATAAGGTTAGGTAAGTTTTCTAAGATTCTTTTGGTGCAAAATTATAAATTTTTACACTAACATTAATGAAAGAAATATATCTTTAAACGTATAAGAGAAAATTTCAGAAAGGAATTAATTTTAAATGAGCTCTTGCTAATTGACCAGTTTTACATATTCGGCACGACATATATATATATATATATATATATATATATATATATATATATATATATATATATATATATATATATATATATATATATATATATATATATATATATATATATATAATTTCTCATCTAAGGTATTGAGCGCCGTCTCTGATGACTTGTTGGTTAATGAGATTTAAAGGTTATAGAGAAGTGTAGGGTAGTTAAGGACATATGATAACCTTATCATCACCAATCAAGGACACCTTGATTATTAAAACATGGATTACAGTAATCCCTGAGGATATATACGCAAGAAATAAACACCTTTCACTGTTATTACCCACCTCGCCCACTTGTGTCCACTTTCTTACCCACTTCGTCCACTTGTGTCCACTTTCTTACCCACTTCGTCCACTTGTGTCCACTTTCTTACCACTTCGTCAACTAGTGTCCATTTTCTTACCCACCTCGTCCACTTGTGTCCACTTTCTTACCCACTTCGTCCACTTGTGTCCACTTTCTTACCCACTTCGTCCACTTGTGTCCACTTTCTTACCCACTTCGTCCACTTGTGTCCACTTTCTTACCCACTTCGTCCACTTGTGTCCACTTTCTTACCACTTCGTCAACTAGTGTCCATTTTCTTACCCACCTCGTCCACTTGTGTCCACTTTCTTACCCACTTCGTCCACTTGTGTCCACTTTCTTACCCACTTCGTCCACTTGTGTCCACTTTCTTACCCACTTCGTCCACTTGTGTCCACTTTCTTACCACTTCGTCAACTAGTGTCCATTTTCTTACCCACCTCGTCCACTTGTGTACACTTTCTTACCCACCTCGTCCACTTGTGTCCACTTTCTTACCCACCTCGCTCACTTGTGCAAACTTTATTACCCACCTCGCCCACTTGTGTACACTTTATTACCCACCTCGCCCACTTGTGTGCACTTTATTACCCACTTCGCTCACTTGTGCACACTTTATTACCCACCTCGCCCACTTGTGTACACTTTATTTCCCACCTCGCCCACTTGTGTGCACTTTGTTACCCACCTCGCCCACTTGTGTACACTTTATTACCCACCTCGCCCACTTGTGTGCACTTTGTTACCCACCTCGCCCACTTGTGTACACTTTATTACCCACCTCGCCCACTTGTGTGCACTTTGTTACCCACCTCGCCTACTTGTGTACACTTTATTACCCACCTCGCCCACATGTGTACACTTTATTACCCACCTCGCCCACTTGTGTGCACTTTATTACCCACCTCGTCCACTTGTGTACACTTTATTACTCACCTCGCCCACTTGTGTACACTTTATTACCCACCTCGCCCACTTGTGTACACTTTATTACCCACCTCGCCCACATGTGTACACTTTATTACCCACCTCGCCCACACTTAAGTTCTGTAGTGAAAGTTGAAATTGCATCTGAAGTCTCTTTTAAAGAGAGAATTTTTTTCTCTTCTTGCTGCAGAAACAAAGACGTTCCGAGACTAAACAAAATTCCTTTATTGAATTTTTTTGTTAAGCTTAACTGGATGGGAGCGCATCCTGGGGGCGGCTGTCTGGATGACTGTTGTGGGGTGACTGTGTGGATGACAGTGTCGTGGGGGCGGCTGTCTGGATGACTGTTGTGGGGTGACTGTGTGGATGACAGTGTCGTGGGGGCGGCTCTCTGGCTGACTGTTGTGGGGTGGCTGTCTAGATGACAGTGTCGTGGGGGCGGCTGTCTGGCTGACTGTTGTGGGGTGACTGTGTGAATGACAGTGTCGTGGGGGCGGCTGTCTGACTGACTGTTGTGGGGTGATTGTGTGGATGACAGTGTTGTGGGGGTGGCTATCTGGATGACTGTTGTGGGGTGATTGTGTGGATGACAGTGTTGTGGGGGTGGCTATCTGGATGACTGTTGTGGGGTGATTGTGTGGATGAGTGTTGTGGGGGCGGCTGTGTGGATGACAGTGTCGTGGGGAGAAGTAAGCAAGAGTTCTATCTCTCCATCACTAACCAGACTGAGGTTCGAGCCTCCACCACTCTCTTTGCTGAACGACTCCACACAGGTTTGACATTATATTTGAAATACTAATATACGTAATTGCAATTCATCACAATTTTATTGGGGTGAAGCTGGGTGGGAGTGGGTGGGGAGCTTGGGTGTGTTGGGTGTGTAAGGGGGCACCGACCCCTTGCAAGAAGGGGGAAGGATCAAGAGAGAAGAGATTGGGGCTCAGTCACGACCGTTGGGAATATCCGTTTAAGCCGCATTTTGCTCTGCTGATCTAAATGTGATCACATGTGTGTATGTGTACATATAAATACACACACATGAACACATACGCAAAGAACATATAACCCGCACATGAAGAGACGAGCTTACGACGACGTTTCGGTCGGACACAGTGTGAAGTCATAAGCTCCTCTCTCCTATGTGCGGGTTATATACGTGAACATGTGTGTCTGGCACTCAGATGTTACTTAATTTTCAGTAACCATTGAGGATAACTGTATGGCAGACAGCAACCACTCAGGAAGGTAATACCGTCCATTCGTAGGAGTATAAAATGGAAGCTTGTAAAACGTTTTGCACTCTGGCAGGATTCCCGGTCTTTTCTCTCAGATGAACACATAACTAAATTTTAAAATCCCATATAGACAATTATTGTACTTTGAAATATTTTTGCCTTCCCGTTTGTTTGTTAATGTATTTTTTTCTGCTGTGTTTTCCTGTTGTTGTAATTTGTAATTTGTTGTTGTAATTTCCTAGAGAAAGTAAGTTAAAATTATTGAGATTCGGTGTCATCTGTCTGTGGTCCTGTGAGGACCGAAAATTGTGGTCTTCACGCAGAGGAAACTCGGTTACGTGTCTATCAGTCACAATGCTTGTCCTCTCCAGAATTCTTCCCTGACTACGATTGTTCTACTAGCATCTGGCTAGTAACCACTTCAATCAAGACCCCTTCCCTAGCATTAAGGCACCCGTACGGCCTTTGAAAAGTCACCACTTTTAAAACTCCCTACCATCCCTTCTCACACTCTTCGTCCCTACACATTATCTGAGACGCTATCAACAAGGCTAATTGCTTATGAGCGTTTCTCTTCCCCACTGAGGTCCTCTGTCTCGTCTGGTACATCGCTGTCACCCACCTGCATGAGGTACTTTCGCCAAGCACTCTTCAGGCCCTGGCTAATGAACCTCTCGCTATCTCTCGGACATAAACAGTGGAAAAACTGCAATTGTAGTCACAGAAACATTGTGTCCCTGGGAGCGGGGGTCGAGGCACCTCCCCTTGTTTACGCTTCCAGCTGAACCGTGCAGAGAAATTGAAAACTTCTGGCTCATTGTCTTTCCAAAATGTTCTTTCAGCATTTCCTCTTGTCAGTAAAGAATTTTTGTTTCTCCTAGGTAGAATTATTGAAATATTTAAGTAATCAGTGACACTGGGAGGTAAAGCTATATTTCGGAACTACTTCCTGAAAATATCTAGACTTCAAGTTTATAAGATAAATGTTCTCCTGTTGTGGGTTATGGTTATGGACGGAACGAAGTGTAATCTGTGGGATATTTGTGATTTGATGCAGCCACGGTGTTATGAGTTATTTGCGAATTGTTCCAGCCATGGTAGTGTGACTTTAATCCTTCAAATAACACATGTTAAATTAAGAATATCATGCATAAAGGACGAGCATGTACCAAGGTGTTCACTGCCATCCAAGAGGTCTGACCAGCGCCACGAACACAAAACTGTGTATGGGGGAGGGGAGGGGGATTCTGAAGATAAATTAGGCATACGACAGGTAATTCTAGTGTCGTATCCGGGACAAACCTGTATCTCAGTAGCAAACTTTCCCAAATAAGACACCCAACAACTAAGACTGGGCAAAAAACAGAAACAGCCAATCTCTTGCAAGCACAATAACAAGGCAGCCATATGATTCTCTCTGGCTGACGTGGGCGCCTTTAAATCCACGCCTAATAAAGCCATCCATCCACCAATCCTCCATCCGTGTGGACAGCTGGAGGCAATGAACATCCAACATCCTCCGCAGCATAAAACGAACCATCTGTACCATCGATGGAGGCGGATAATTCCTCCCTCAAGAGAGCACTAACCATCTCAACACAGTTGTTCAGTAAGCGTCGCGAGCAAGGTCACTGAGCCAGGGATCCGCCTAGTGACAACTACTGAATTAATAATAAATTGTATCGAGGGAGGAATGGGCATTGTGTAGCCCGCAGTGAGTAGCAACACGCAGTATGAACCCAGACTAGAAAGGAATAGGCAGTGTGGACCTACACTGGAAAGGCACAGGCGGTATGAACCCATCCTGATGGCTGGAATATTTCACAAGTTTAGTTTTATCTCGAAGTTGTTGGTCCTCTCTCTGTCTCTCTCTGTCTCTCTGTGTCTGTCTCTGTCTCTGTCTGTCTGTCTGTCTGTCTGTCTGTCTGTCTCTCTCTCTCTCTCTCTCTCTCTCTCTCTCTCTCTCTGTTCTTCTTTTCCTAGGTTCCTCATCTTCTCCTTCCTCTGTGTATGAGTGTGTGTGCCCGCGCGCGTGCATTAATATTCAGATACCATAGTCGAGGCTGCAAGCAAGGCTTCACATCGAATACAGGTGTTGAAGAGGGTGTTGGAGAAGGTAGTGGAGACAGTGTTGGAGGAAGAGGAGGAGGAGGAGGAGGGTAATGAAGGAGAAGCTGCTGAAGGAGGTGAAATTTACTAAATCATATTGGCTATAATTATGTGTTTTCAACTTATGAATATACTAGTACAGAATAAAGAATTTTCTGAGCAAATGATAAAACAATATATACATATATATATATATATATATATATATATATATATATATATATATATATATATATATATATATATATATATATATATATATATATATATATAATCGCAAACAGAACAAGACACATAGGGATGGACATTTTTAGCTGTAGATCTTTCGCACTCTCGTATGTCGTCAGGAGCTAAACAATGTTGCAAGGTAGCAACAGAGAGGAGGAGAAATTATGTGAGTCAAGGCAGAAGGTATCCATGACGGCCCATGATAATATGAGACATCACAAAAGCGCTGGACTTTCACTATATTTTCACAGTGGTAGTTTTGCATATTGTGATATCACCTGTTTACTGTCATCTTAAATACATAACCAAAAAAAAAAAAAGGAGAGAGGTGTAGAGAACTGTAACAGTGTTAAAATAATAATAATAATAATAATAATAATAATAATAATAATAATAATAATAATAATAATAATAATAATAATAATAATCATAATACGACATGGTAACTTACTGTGTGTCATGATAACTTTAAACACCTAAATGCTGACGATAATAATAACTTCACTCGCACAGTTACTACCGTCTCTCTGAACCACAGTTCAAGTCAGTGATAAAATTTACTTACCACTGTAATCACTGGCTGCAATTATCCAAATTATAGTAATTATTACATTTTTGATTTGGGAAGTTAGGTCAGGAATTATTTTTAGTCAATAAAGCATGGATTTCAATTAAAGTTATATTTTTTTTTAGCTTAATGGTCGTTTAGCCTGGGATTTTAATGGGAGGGTTTTCAGTCGAGTGAATTAGGATTGAAAAAGGAGGATTTTGGGATATCTTGCATGTAGGATGTCTGCAATATCCTGCCTGAAGGATTACTGGGATACATTGCCTGAAGACTCTCTGAAGAAGAGTGATGACATCCTTTTAAGGGAGGGACTTATTCTGTTAGGTAAGATGGATACAGTCTTAAGGTGGGGTGAAGGGGCGTGACTGTCTTGATAAGGTGATGGTGGTGGTGGTGTTAGTGGTGGTGATGGTGGTGGTGTTAGTGGTGGTGATAGTGGTGGTGTTGGTGGTGTTAGTGGTGGTGGTGTTAGTGGTGGTGATGGTGTTAGTGGTGGTGATGGTGGTGGTGTTAGTGGTGGTGATGGTGGTGGTGTTAGTGGTGGTGATGGTGGTGGTGTTAGTGGTGGTGATGGTGGTGGTGGTAGTGGTGGTGGTGGTGGTGGTGGTGTTAGTGGTGGTGATGGTGTTGGTGGTGGTGGTGGTGGTGGTGGTGGTGGTGGTGGTGGTAGTGGTGGTGGTGGTGGTGGTGGTGGTGGTGGTGGTGGTGGTGGTGGTGGTGGTGGTGGTGGTGGTGGTGGTGGTGATGATGATGGTGGTGGTGATGGTGGCGGCGGTAGTGGCGGTGGTGATGGTGGTGGTGGTGGTGATGATGGTGGTGATGGCTGCGGTTGCTGTTACGGTGATAAAAGTGGTGATGTCGGCAGTAGCCCAATAACAACACTGCGACTAGCCAAGGGCTCGAACCCATGTTGTTATTGATCAATACCACTTGTTCGTGGGCACAATAATATAAAATACTGCTCGTAAGACTAGTACACCAAACAGGGACTAAACTGAAATTAGCCTAGAGTCACCCACATCAACGTATGTCCTTGGGTAGCGAGTACAACATCCAGTTCCGCTGGGTGCGCTACTCTTAAGGAGTGTTTGGTCCCGTGGATTAAGGCATCATGAGTTTTCGCCTACCATGAGGCAGGCCAAAGCAGCATGGGTTCGAGCCCTTGGCTAGTCGCAGTGTTGTTACTGATCAATACCAATTGTTCGTGGGCACAATAATACATATACTATATATATATAAATATATATATATATATATATATATATATATATATATATATATATATATATATATATATATATATATGTCGTGCCGAATAGGCAGAATTTGCGATCTTGGCTTAAATAGCAACGTTCATCTTGCCATATAGGACAAGTGAAAATTTTTGTACGCAATAATTTCGCCAAAATCATTCTGAACCTAACGAAAAAAAATATATTTCACTGTGTTTGTTTAGTATTAAATTATTGTAAACAAATCTAAAAAATATTTAGTTGGGTTAGGTTAAAATAAATTGTTCTTGTTATAATTAGGTTAGGTAAGTTTTCTAAAATTCTTTTGATGCAAAATTAAAAATTTTTACATAAACATTAATGAAAAAAATATATCTTTAAACGTATAAGAGAAAATTTTAGAAAGGATTTAATTTTAAATGAGTTCTTGCTAATTGACCAGTTTTACATATTCGGCACGACATATATATATACATATATATATATATATATATATATATATATATATATATATATATATATATATATATATATATATAGAGAGAGAGAGAGAGAGAGAGAGAGAGAGAGAGAGAGTGAGAGACAGACAGAGAGAGAGAGAGAGAGAGAGAGTCATCTTAACACAACTAACTAAGCTTGGCCCACTCAAAGCTAATCTAACATAACTTAGCACTTCTAAAACTACTTTTTTCGTAAGTTAAACCATTCAGTACATCGTTACAACAAGTTATCTTATGCTAACCTAACCTAACCTATTCTCTCCTTTTCTTCCCTCATGTGTTGTCCCTACGTGTCACTGACGCGGCTGTTCGTTACAGTTTTCTTCAAAAACGCAACAGTAAATAGGTACCTGGGTGTTAGCTGTCAGCTGTGACTGGCATCCTGAGGAGGACGCAGTGTTCCCTAGGTATTTCTGGCTGTAAATTCATCTGAAGATGCAAAACAACCACAGGAGTTGACTGTTAACTTTAGGTCTTTCGTGTTGCAATCAACACATCACCAGGAGCTTGCAATGTTGCAGAAATGAGTACGAAGTCCATTTAGTTTCATTCAGGGGAACGATTCTATCTAGAATGAGATAGATGATGAGGCCAGGCAGACCACTGCCGAGTGTCAGACAAATGAAGGAAGAGTAATTATACTGAAACGGGAGTTCGAGCCCACAGTGAAGACAGCGAAGTAAATATGTGTTGCTGGAGTATCAGACGTGAAAGTTTTTTCCCTGGCCAGGATGTGGTTGGCCAGTTGAGTACTTGGCGAGTTGATGATGGCCAGTTTTATAATGTAGTTGTCTGCAGTGGAGGGAGAGGCCGGTCATCAGTATTCTGGCGCTGCTTCGACCTCTGTCCTGCGCCCACTGCTCTCTCTGCAACACTCTCTGCAACGATAACCACACAAGCAACAATAACAGCATCCAAACAAGCAACAGCAACATCTAAACAAGCAACAGCAGCAACCACACAAGCAACCATAAAAGTGATAGCAGCAACCACACAAGCAACCATAAAAGTGATAGCAGCAACCACACAAGCAACCATAAAAGTAATAGCAACAACCACACAAATAATAACAAACACACGACCGGTACCAGCCACTTAAACATGTTGCAAAGCAAACATTTAGTGAGACAACATTTCGCTTTGTCTTTAATACTTTTCAAATAATGGCTTGATAAAAGTTCAACACAGAGCGAAACATTACTAGACAAACTTCCTAAACAGAGAGAAACGTAGTTCCGACACAACCTGGTCCAGCAACATAACTTGTATCATTTATATCTCTGGTTAGTACGACTTTCCATTTACTGTTATCATCATTGTCTCCAAAAACACATATTTCACGCATTCGAGACAGGTACTACTATCCCTGTAATAAGTATTACTATCTCAGCAATAGGAACTACTATCCCAGCAATAGGCACTACTATCCCAGTAATAGCTACTACTATCCCAGCAATAGGTACTATTTCAGCAATAGGTACTACCATCCCAGCATTAGGTACTACCATCCCAGCAATAGGAATTACTATCATAGCAATAGGTACTTCTTTCTCATCTCACAGGTTAATGGGACCTATCGACTACACGAGGCTGTATATCACATGTTCACGTCTAGCCAAGAAGACTCTATTTCTTGAAGCATATATACACATCACGATGTATACCGGTATACACATCACGGTGTATACCGGTATACACATCACGGTATATACCGGATCTCAGGGAACGGAAAAAACACACACACACGAGACTTATCGGTAAATATTCAGAAGATTGAAGGTTGAAATTATATGTATACTGAATCTAGATTTGTAAAATTAATTTGGGTTGAATGAATACGAAGATATGAATGTGTGTGCTCTGTGTTCATGTGTGTGTGTTCCTTATGTTTGTGTTCTCATATATTTATGTCAGTGTTAGCAGGTGTTAGCGTATGTTCATGTATTTTCTCGCAGGTGTTCCTCCCTATTCACGTCTGTGTTCTTTTAAACGCACGTTTGTGTAAACATCTGTGTCTGTCTCTGTGGCTGTGCACGAGTCTGTGGTACATAACTGTGTTCCAAAAATGGCACGAAACCCTTCGTATCTGCACGCCGAAAATTACAATTTATTATAACCCCTCAAAAAAAATTATGACCAAAATTTTTATTTTATTTTCCTTTTCAAAATTCCTGTTTATTTTGTCATGAACGACTTTACCCTTCATTTCCATTATTCATTTTTTCATAAAACTTTACAGTAGACGCTTAGGTTTATTATCCCCCCAAAAAATTACATTAACAAACTCCTTCCTGGTAATAAAATAAAAATAAATGATTGAAAAATAGTTGAGGGATTTTTTTTGGGCCAATAATATGAGAATATTTAAGAAAAAATAACAATAACTCTGCAGCTAAACACACACAAAAAAAACACATGCTTAAATATGCAAACACAAACATTTACACATACACAGTTCATTTATCCAGTTTGCAGCTGCTGGGTTGGAGAGAGAGAGAGAGAGAGAGAGAGAGAGAGAGAGAGAGAGAGAGAGAGAGAGAGAGAGAGAGAGAGAGAGCAGCTATGTCAACCAGGGGAAAAACGATAGCAGGTTACATATGTTTCTTAGAAAACACAAATAATGACAGTCTCTAGGAAGCATGATGTTAATGCTGGATCAGTGGTAAGAATGAATGGAAGCATGTTAGAACCTGAGGCTGAGGTGGATTATCCAGGGGTGAAATATGAATCCAAAATGGCTATGAAGAATCACGTGGTGAATCTTGCAAACAAGGCAGTCATAAAACTAACGGCACTAAGGTGCATCTCGTACCTGCTCAACAGCAAAATTCTGTATGAGGCACAACTGCACTCACGCCTTGAGCATGCTCCACTTGTCTGGGTTACCCGTACTATGTCTTATCTATGACGACAGAGTGCTGTGCAAAACGACTTCTCTCTCGCCTGGACTCGACCTGGACGGATCTGTCAACTCAGCAGAACCTTCAACACCTGAAAGATGTGAGTGCCCTCACTCTTATGTACAAGGCCAATACTGTCAAGATACCTTAAGATGCTACATTGAACTCTGTTTTGTGTACAAGAAGAAGACAGCTTCTATACCACAAGACGGACAGCAAACGCCAACAATACTCTTGCTGTACCTTTCTCAAGAACATCCCTTCATCTAAGATTATTTATTCCTAGAATAACTAGAGTCTGGAACAAGTTCGTACAGCATAACAACAATAAAAGAAATAAACTCAGTTGATCAAAGAAAATCTCTGGTCCGCAATTAGCACTAATATGCAGTTCCTTATTTGATTCTTTCATATCTATACAGATTCAGTAAAGATAATGTTGGAGAAGAAATTTATTGATGCCGAGGTAATTAACAGGTCTCAGCTTCTAAATAAAGGCAAGAACTCAGTAAAGAACACTGTCTCATCAAGGGACAGATGAAGGTGAAGGGTTCCTGCTCCAAGGAATTACGAGCAACCTTCCCTTTTCTGGCATCAAACTTCATTATCTTATTCCCTAGACACTTTTAACTCCTGTGGGTTTACCGCAGCTACAACTACTACTACAGTTCCCAATAATAATAATAATAATAATCCATGATAATCGTTATAAATGAGATAATCAGGTTGGTGTACATCACAGAGCGCTCAACCCGTGAAAGGTCGATCCTCCGTCACAATTATCAAGTCTGGTCTCTGACCAAACATTATTAATACTGTTACATTCAAGAGAGAGCGCTAAGCCGGCAGTGGGTCTCACAGCGCTTGGAGGTAACTGGGATTCAATCAGGTTTGTTCAAGGGAAGTGGGGAAAGGGTATCTCTACCTCCTTGGATCAAGAACCCTTCACCAGCAACCTTGTGGTCATAGCTACAAGATTATTTTTCCAACTGAAACTACTCAGAATTATTTTTTTTCTTTTAAAGATTCGCCGGTATTCTCCCGGCCCGGGCCTTTTCCAAGTGGTGGCCCGGCCTTGGCTCCCTCTCTAGGGAGTGTCTGAGACCTAAGTCTCCCATGGGAGGAGGCACAAGTACCCCCTCATCTTTGGGACCAACTGTCCCCAGGCCTAGCCACAAGCTAGGCCTCTCTGGTCTGCCATCCCCGCCCCAAGGGGGCTAATGGGAATGACAGTCTTATGAGCTGAAGGCTCGGGCTCAGGCACCTACCCTACCCTAGAAGGGCTGCCTTGCCTGTCCGCTGAATGGTCTGCCGCCGAGTGAGGCCGGGGCAGAGGTATGAGCCTACACATCTGTATCCCGTGACGTCACACAAAGCCACAGGCCTACAAGGGATCTCGTATCTAAAACACATGGATGATACTAATATGCTATGCTATATAATACTGGGAATACAGGGATCAGCAACTATGCTGACAGCTCGGTCATGTTACGTATGTCGTCCCGACATACACTACTATACTATAGGCTGAACAGGCAGGCGGATCTGGGCTGATTCTATACAATAACAAATTCATATATAACTTAGAACTAATGGATGGTATCATAATGGATTTTACGTAATGGGTGTTAACGTATTCATTACAAACTATAAGAACAAATCATTATACAATATGGATGGAATTGATCGATCGATCTGTATTCATGCACTCTACGGATTCTGAGGAAGAATAAATATATACAAAGAAGTGTTTAACAGAAAGGCAGATTCGGTGCACTCAAATCTAGACTGTTAATTCTCAGAATACGGAGGGAACGTGAACACGAAAATTTCTGACAAACTGATCAGCTAATAACAAAACACACAGTTGACAATTTCATTCATCTCGGACATCTAATTATACAGACTATGTACATTTAAACCCAATTCTGCGAGGGTAAGGTTTACATATGCAGAATGGTTATCATCTCTGGGAGGATCGAATTCCTCTGCAATGGCTAACACATGCCTTGGAGGGAACATTTAAAATTGGTTAACAAATCAAGGGCAACTCTTTCCCACGGTTCGCTAGTGGTTGGGTACACTTGGATTGGGTTAGGACCATTGACATTTCCTTTATGCTGCATACAGACACTACATTTCTTAACATACTCGGAAATGTCAGTTGCCATACGTGGCCAAAAGTATTTCATTCTGGCTTGTTTCACAGAACGATCCATACCAGGGTGTGCAACACCTGGTGCATCATGAACTAGCTGTAGAGCTACGTTCACTAGTGACTGTGGAATTACTAACTGGTAAACTCTTCTGCTTGGAGTACCCAACTCGGCTGTTCGATACAGTAATTCTTGGCTCATTACAAAGTCACTAATGGGTGCTGGTGGCTTCACAGTAAGAATGATTTCTTCCTGGAGCAGGAATCGAATCACACCAGACCACATGGGATCTGTTCTTTGTGCAGTTTTGACATCCTCAACAGTAAATGGAGGATCTGCAGTAACTACACTAACGTGTCGCAATAAAGCATCTGCGACTACATTTGACTTGCCAGGTAAATGTTCAAAAGTGGGATTGAACTCTTGGATAGTCAAGGTCCATCTGGCTAACCTGCCAGTAGGCTGTTTGTTCTGGAATAAAGGTAACAGTTCTTCCTTACTGGAGGAAAGAACAAACTCGGTGGAGTGGATGACTCCCCCCTGGTTGAAAAAATTAACGCTATAACACGCAATATGAGCAAGGGAGAACGAATCTACTATCTCAAACTGCAAGAACAGGAGAAAATAAATGAACACGGTCAACAATACTGATATTCAATCTGAGTCGCACACAGTGACACGAGGTATCAGCTATAAAGAAACTACACTTACAAACGTTAACATATGAAAGTTATTCGAGAAATAACTTCTTACAATGCACTGATTACTGTCAACTAGGATGGGATCACCATCTGGAACATTAGGAACAACAACAGACACTCTAGTGAGAACACTAGCTGTAACAGAGACGTCTTTCTGCAGACAGCATGTCACATCAACAAGAGATGGCATTACTAGTTGCAAGTAATCGTTTTCTGACAAGGCATCCCCTGTGGAGAAACTACTACTCGAACTAGCAGTCATTGCAGGGATAGGCTGTGCACTCAAGGCAGTCTGAGTGTCCCTGAACACTTGAGGTAACGGAACACTATCCTGCAAGTCTGAAGGTATAGGTGGAACACAGACGGGAGTGACAGAATTACTAGTGCCTGACCGCTCGGCTACGTTAATAAGTAATTCATGGATCTATAGGAACTTAATCTGAACTTCACATTTCGCAGCACTTTAACAAATCTCAGATACAAGCTGTGAGAACAAACACATTGCTCAAGGGCTAGGTATTGTCTTTCAGTCAGTAAGGGAATGTTGGTACTGTGGACTGATTCATATTGACTTTGACTGGAATGATACACTAAGTGAACGTTCAAAAGTGACTGGGACATCTCAGTGAACTTACTGAAGGACATAAAGACAAGAAAAATGGAGAGAATGACACAATAAGCTTAAATGGAAGAAAATGCTTAACTATTCTGCATAAGTAATTAAAAATTGACAAGTTACACAGTAAGCAAAGAACTCACACAAGAAAAATATGCAACTTAACAAACACTGAAAATCAAGAGAACTTGTACTTTGCTCAAATCTAATTTGCTCAACTTTTACTTTAAATTGAAAGGATGGCACAGTGAGTTATCTTTACTTTCAATGCAACAAGGAAATACACAATAAAATGATAAAATGGACTCAATAAACTTGTGCAAAAATTAAAACAGACACACAATTCACTGAAATAAAAATAAAATGACACAGACAGAATAAAATACTATGCACAGAACAGAGCATAAGAAACTGCACTGTAATAAACTGTAGCAATATATCAAATTAACAATTGCTAATCAACAAGTATTGCACAACACTGCATAAAATTTTCTGCAAGAAAAAACTTTAATAGCAACACAATATTTGCACAAGAATTATTGCAAAATGAGTCAATGTGCAATAATAAAAATTATAACACACAAGAAAAGAAATATATCAAGGAATGAACACTTTAACTCTTAACTGCACTTAAACAACACTTAACAAGCAAAAGAACAATTTACTTTAAAAGGAGAACTTAAAAATTGCACTAAGAGTGAATTTGTTCAATAAAACATGAAAAATAATAGGTGCTAAAAACACATAACAAAAAAGAGGGTTGAACACTTACAGTGATGCAGAACACAACACATCAATATAAACACAGTACTAGAATTTTCTTGCAATGAAACTTGGTGTGAAAAATTTTGTAAAAAATTATTTCTTGCTTGGACTTTAAAAATGGCACTATTGTCTGTGGAAATAAGACAAATTAAACACTGGCTAAATGAAAGAATATGAACACAAGAATGTTCAACACACAGGGAACAAAATAAAAATACACAAATGCTGGGAAGAAAAAAAAATAACAGACAACACTGAGTTGTGATGCAGAATATGAGGTGAAAAATTTACTGAAATACTTCACTGGAATACTGAGAACACAAGGTGATTCTGAAGTGTAACACAAGTTCTATATTGCTCATATGTTGCACACACAACAAAGGAAAAACACTAAGTACTTACTTCAAGTGTATAAAAAGATACACAACACAACAGATATAAAATAATGCACGAAAATTAACACTGAATTAAGGAGATTAAAAGAAATTAATGCAATCAGTACATGATAAACACTGAGTCTGATCAAGAGTCACTGAATGTCACTAAGAGAAAAATCACTGGGAACACAAAAGAAATGTCTCAACACTCGCAAATGTCTCTAAAAAAAATATTATCGCTGTAACACTTGAAGAATGAGATTGATGGATTGTTTATATCGTCTTGCTGCTGTCCTCTGCACAGATGATCGTAGAATTGCGCTTAAATAGGCGAAGACAAACACACAGGAGGCTTTTTAAAGATGGCGCGAACACACTCTAGCTCTTGACCCCCTATGTGGTCCTTAAAATATGGTGCTACAACCCTTAGCAGTGCACCAAAACACTGAAGAAGTAGGTGAGTGTGTAATGGCTGACTGTAGTTGGGTTTGTGGCTTGACAGGTCTGAGACCGGCAATGATGCGACACACGTGATCGTGAGTGGCTGGGCTTATGGGTTGAACGTCGTAAGTCTCACTGAGAACACCCACACTGCCGCGAAGATAATTCTAAGCCGGCTGGCTTAAAATAAACCCACGAAATACTACAACACCACAAGGATGAAAAAGAGCACTCAGAATGCTTGGAGCTTGAATCACAAGCGATGAAGACTACTCACGTGGCTTGCTCGAGTACTGGGGTAAGACACCTGGGTTAGTTGCTAGCTGGCTTATCTTAACCCTTCACACAGAATGGCTTGATAACTTCACACGATGAGCACAGCAGGGGTGGAAGCTGGCTTGGCAGGCAAAGGAATTGGATGGAGTAGACTAGGCTCGACTGGGCTCGGTTGTTCTGACTCCCCCACCACAGACTGGAAGCTGGCTTATTTTGCAAACTCGGGTCAACCCCTCGGGAGTGATGCAAATAAGCAGATAAACACTAATACAAAGAGACTGACCAGTGAATAATGTAGAAGCTGGTAGAGTAGCTGGCTTGAGGTAGCTGGCTTGAGGTAGCTGGATGGGGTGAACCTCGGTAGGCCTACTGGTGACACGAAATGGCCGTCTTGCTGGTCGAAATTTTATCTCCAGAAATCGATGTAATCGTCAGAATTACAGGCCCTCCGATGCCACCATTTCTCGTAAAGGGTTCTTTAATGGAGATATCGTAGGTTGAAGGTAGACACACTTGTAGGATGGTAACTATATTGTCAGACTGAGATGAGGGATGGAGCCCAGCTGCCTTGCCTGTCCGCTGAATGGTCTGCCGCCGAGTGAGGCCGGGGCAGAGGTATGAGCCTACACATCTGTATCCCGTGACGTCACACAAAGCCACAGGCCTACAAGGGATCTCGTATCTAAAGCACATGGATGATACTAATATGCTATGCTATACAATACTGGGAATACAGGGATCAGCAACTATGCTGACATGGTGTCGATGTCAGGATTAATTTACATACCGAAATAATATAGTATATAACTACTCGTTGTATTAACGTTGACTCTACGTTACTTATGGTGCTAATTTATGAAGTTAATTAAAATTATTTAACACGAAAAATATTATTTTCCTGTATATTTCGCCTGCTCTCGAAATATATATATATATATATATATATATATATATATATATATATATATATATATATATATATATATATATGAGAGAGGGGAGAGGGAGAGAGAGACAGAGAGACAGACAGAGAGACAGACAGAGAGAGAGAGAGAGAGACAGAGAGAGAGGCCAATATTGTCAAAGTACCACACTTGAATCCACTTCGAGGACAGCGAGAAACAAGCTTTTATGCCACAAGACGGGCAGAAAGCAGCAACTTCACTCTGGCTGTACCCTTCTCCAGAACATCACTCCATCTGAGATCATACATACCCAGGATGACTCGAGTATGGAACACATTCGTACAGCATAATGATGTCAACGAGATAAAGTCAGTTGATCAAATGAAAATGCTGGCCCACAGATGGCTCCAACTTCATCCTGTTCTCTACTTGTATGTCTCATAACAATAAAAATGCTTTCAAATGAGCTGATGTAGGTAACAGCTCTTAGCTTGTCAATAAAGTTAGGAATCCTTAACCTGTAAATAGCTTGTTAATAAATTTAGGAATCCTTAACCTGTAAATAGCTTGTCAATAAAGTTAGGAATCCTTGCCCTGTAAATAGCTTGTCAATAAAGCTAGGGATCCTTAACCTTGTCAAACCCTGTGTAAAAAAAATAGAGAGAGAGAGAGAGCGAGAGAGAGAGAAAGAGAGAGAGAGAGAGAGAGAGAGAGAGAGAGAGAGAGAGAGAGAGAGAGAGAGAGAGAGAGAGAGAGAGAGAGAGAGAGAGAGAGAGAGAGAGAGAGAGTATATTGTATCTAATGTTTTGTGTCAAGTGTGTTGTGTCAAGTGTGTTGTGTCTAGTGTATTGTGTCAAGTGTGTTGTGTCTATTGTGTTGTGTCTAGTGTGTTGTGTCAAGTGTGTTGTGTCAAGTGTGTTGTGTCAAGTGTGTTGTGTCAAGTGTGTTGTATCTAGTGTGTTGTGTCAAGTGTGTTGCGTCAAGTATGTTGTATCTAGTGTGTTGTGTCAAGTGTGTTGTGTCAAGTGTGTTGTATCTAGTGTGTTGTGTCAAGTGTGTTGTGTCAAGTGTGTTGTGTCAAGTATGTTGTATCTAGTGTGTTGTGTCAAGTGTGTTGCGTCAAGTATGTTGTATCTAGTGTGTTGTGTCAAGTGTGTTGTGTCAAGTGTGTTGTGTCAAGTGTGTTGCGTCAAGTGTGTTGTGTCAAGTGTGTTGTGTCAAGTGTGTTGTCTCAAGTGTGTTGCGTCAAGTGTGTTGTGTCAAGTATGTTGTGTCTAGTGTGTTGTGTCAAGTATGTTGTGTCAAGTATGTTGTATCTAGTGTGTTGTGTCAAGTGTGTTGTGTCAAGTGTGTTGTGTCAAGTGTGTTGTGTCAAGTGTGTTGCGTCAAGTGTGTTGTGTCAAGTATGTTGTATCTAGTGTGTTGTGTCAAGTGTGTTGCGTCAAGTATGTTGTATCTAGTGTGTTGTGTCAAGTGTGTTGTGTCAAGTGTGTTGTGTCAAGTGTGTTGCGTCAAGTGTGTTGTGTCAAGTGTGTTGTGTCAAGTGTGTTGTGTCAAGTGTGTTGCGTCAAGTGTGTTGTGTCAAGTATGTTGTGTCTAGTGTGTTGTGTCAAGTATGTTGTGTCAAGTATGTTGTATCTAGTGTGTTGTGTCAAGTGTGTTGTGTCAAGTGTGTTGCGTCAAGTGTGTTGTGTCAAGTGTGTTGTGTCAAGTGTGTTGTGTCAAGTGTGTTGCGTCAAGTATGTTGTGTCTAGTGTGTTGTGTCAAGTATGTTGTGTCAAGTAAGTTGTATCTAGTGTGTTGTGTCAAGTGTGTTGTGTCAAGTGTGTTGTATCTAGTGTGTTGTGTCTAGTGTGTTGTGTCAAGTGTGTTGTGTCAAGTGTGTTGTATCTAGTGTGTTGTGTCAAGTGTGTTGTGTCAAGTATGTTGTGTCAAGTGTGTTGTGTTAAGTGTGTTGTGTCAAGTGTGTTGTATCTAGTGTGTTGCGTCAAGTATGTTGTATCTAGTGTGTTGTGTCTAGTGTGTTGTGTCAAGTGTGTTGTGTCAAGTATGTTGTTTCTAGTGTGTTGTGTCAAGTGTATTGTGTCAAGTGTGTTGCGTCAAGTATGTTGTATCTAGTGTGTTGTGTCTAGTGTGTTGTGTCAAGTGTGTTGTGTCAAGTGTGTTGTGTCAAGTGTGTTGTGTCAAGTATGTTGTATCTAGTGTGTTGTGTCTAGTGTGTTGTGTCAAGTGTGTTGTGTCAAGTGTGTTCTGTCAAGTATGTTGTATCTAGTGTGTTGTGTCTAGTGTGTTGTGTCAAGTGTGTTGTGTCAAGTGTGTTGTGTCAAGTGTGTTGTGTCAAGTATGTTGTATCTAGTGTGTTGTGTCTAGTGTGTTGTGTCAAGTGTGTTGTGTCAAGTGTGTTGTGTCAAGTGTGTTGTGCCAAGTGTGTTGTGTCAAGTATGTTGTGTCAAGTGTGTTGTGTCAAGTGTGTTGTGTCAAGTGTGTTGTGTCAAGTATGTTGTGTCAAGTGTGTTGTGTCAAGTGTGTTGTGTCAAGTGTGTTGTGTCAAGTATGTTGTATCTAGTGTGTTGTGTCTAGTGTGTTGTGTCAAGTGTGTTGTGTCAAGTGTGTTGTGTCAAGTGTGTTGTGTCAAGTGTGTTGTGTCAAGTGTGTTGTGTCAAGTATGTTGTGTCAAGTGTGTTGTGTCAAGTGTGTTGTGTCAAGTGTGTTGTGTCAAGTATGTTGTGTCAAGTGTGTTGTGTCAAGTGTGTTGTGTCAAGTGTGTTGTGTCAAGTATGTTGTATCTAGTGTGTTGTGTCTAGTGTGTTGTGTCAAGTGTGTTGTGTCAAGTGTGTTGTGTCAAGTGTGTTGCGTCAAGTATGTTGTGTCTAGTGTGTTGTGTCAAGTATGTTGTGTCAAGTATGTTGTATCTAGTGTGTTGTGTCTAGTGTGTTGTGTCAAGTGTGTTGTGTCAAGTGTGTTGTGTCAAGTATGTTGTATCTAGTGTGTTGTGTCAAGTGTGTTGTGTCAAGTATGTTGTGTCAAGTATGTTGTGTCAAGTGTGTTGTGTCAAGTGTGTTGCGTCAAGTATGTTGTGTCAAGTATGTTGCGTCAAGTGTGTTGTGTCAAGTGTGTTGCGTCAAGTATGTTGTGTCAAGTATGCTGCGTCAAGTGTGTTGTGTCAAGTGTGTTGTGTCAAGTATGTTGTATCGTATGTTGTGTCAAGTGTGTTGTGTCAAGTGTGTTGCGTCAAGTATGTTGTGTCAAGTATGTTGCGTCAAGTGTGTTGTGTCAAGTGTGTTGCGTCAAGTATGTTGTGTCAATTATGCTGCGTCAAGTGTGTTGTGTCAAGTGTGTTGTGTCAAGTATGTTGTGTCAAGTGTGTTGTGTCAAGTGTGTTGCGTCAAGTATGTTGTGTCAAGTATGTTGTGTC
>NC_091347.1:18257539-18287539 GCF_038502225.1 Cherax quadricarinatus | reverse complement strand
CCTGTGTGTGGAGTGTGTGTGGCTAGGTCCTGTGTGTGGAGTGTGTGTGACTAGGTCCTGTGTGTGGAGTGTGTGTGACTAGGTCCTGTGTGTGGAGTGTGTGTGACTAGGTCCTGTGTGTGGAGTGCGTGTGGCTAGGTCCTGTGTGTGTGGAGTGTGTGTGACTAGGTCCTGTGTGTGGAGTGTGTGTGACTAGGTCCTGTGTGTGGAGTGTGTGTGACTAGGTCCTGTGTGTGGAGTGTGTGTGGCTAGGTCCTGTGTGTGGAGTGTGTGTGGCTAGAACCTGTCAACTGTGTGTGGCTAGGTCCTGTGTGTGGAGTGTGTGTGGCTTGGACCTGTCAAGTGCGTGTGGCTAGGTCCTGTGTATGGAGTGCGTGTGGTTAGGACCTGTGTGTGGAGTGCGTGTGGCTAGGTCCTGTGTGTGGAGTGCGTGTGGCTAGGTCCTGTGTGTGAAGTGCGTGTGGCTAGGACCTGTGTGTGGAGTGCGTGTGGCTAGGACCTGTGTGTGGAGTGCGTGTGGCTAGGACCTGTGTGTGGAGTGCGTGTGGCTAGGTCCTGTGTGTGGAGTGCGTGTGGCTAGGTCCTGTGTGTTGAGTGCGTGTGGCTAGGACCTGTGTGTGGAGTGCGTGTGGTTAGGACCTGTGTGTGGAGTGCGTGTGGCTAGGACCTGTGTGTGGAGTGCGTGTGGTTAGGACCTGTGTGTGGAGTGCGTGTGGCTAGGACCTGTGTGTGGAGTGCGTGTGGTTAGGACCTGTGTGTGGAGTGCGTGTGGCTAGGACCTGTGTGTGGAGTGCGTGTGGTTAGGACCTGTGTGTGGAGTGCGTGTGGCTAGGACCTGTGTGTGGAGTGTGTGTGGTTAGGACCTGTGTGTGGAGTGCGTGTGGTTAGGACCTGTGTGTGGAGTGCGTGTGGCTAGGACCTGTGTGTGGAGTGCGTGTGGTTAGGACCTGTGTGTGGAGTGCATGTGGCTAGGACCTGTGTGTGTAGTGCATGTGGCTAGGACCTGTGTGTGGAGTGCGTGTGGTTAGGACCTGTGTGTGGAGTGCGTGTGGCTAGGACCTGTGTGTGGAGTGCGTGTGGCTAGGACCTGTGTGTGGAGTGCGTGTGGTTAGGACCTGTGTGTGGAGTGCGTGTGGCTAGGACCTGTGTGTGGAGTGCGTGTGGTTAGGACCTGTGTGTGGAGTGCGTGTGGCTAGGACCTGTGTGTGGAGTGCGTGTGGTTAGGACCTGTGTGTGGAGTGCGTGTGGTTAGGACCTGTGTGTGGAGTGCGTGTGGTTAGGACCTGTGTGTGGAGTGCGTGTGGCTAGGCCCTTTGTGTGGAGTGCGTGTGGCTAGGACCTTTGTGTGGAGTGCGTGTGGCTAGGACCTGTGTGTGGAGTGCGTGTGGCTAGGACCTGTGTGTGGAGTGCGTGTGGCTAGGACCTGTGTGTGGAGTGCGTGTGGCTAGGACCTGTGTGTGGAGTGCGTGTGGCTAGGACCTGTGTGTGGAGTGCGTGTGGCTAGGACCTGTGTGTGGAGTGCGTGTGGCTAGGACCTGTGTGTGGAGTGCGTGTGGCTAGGACCTGTGTGTGGAGTGCGTGTGGCTAGAACCTGTGTGTGGAGTGCGTGTGGCTAGGACCTGTGTGTGGAGTGCGTGTGGCTAGGACCTGTGTGTGGAGTGCGTGTGGCTAGGACCTGTGTGTGGAGTGCGTGTGGCTAGGACCTGTGTGTGGAGTGCGTGTGGCTAGGACCTGTGTGTGGAGTGCGTGTGGCTAGGACCTGTGTGTGGAGTGCGTGTGGTTAGGACCTGTGTGTGGAGTGCGTGTGGCTAGGACCTGTGTGTGGAGTGCGTGTGGTTAGGTCCTGTGTGTGGAGTGCGTGTGGCTAGGTCCTGTGTGTTGAGTGCGTATGGCTAGGTCCTGTGTGTGGAGTGCGTGTGGTTAGGACCTGTGTGTGGAGTGCGTGTGGCTAGGACCTGTGTGTGGAGTGCGTGTGGCTAGGTCCTGTGTGTTGAGTGCATATGGCTAGGTCCCGTGTGTGGAGTGCGTGTGGTTAGGACCTGCGTGTGGAGTGCGTGTGGTTAGGACCTGTGTGTGGAGTGCGTGTGGCTAGGACCTGTGTGTGGAGTGCGTGTGGCTAGGACCTGTGTGTGGAGTGCGTGTGGTTAGGACCTGTGTGTGGAGTGCGTGTGGCTAGGACCTGTGTGTGGAGTGCGTGTGGTTAGGTCCTGTGTGTGGAGTGCGTGTGGCTAGGTCCTGTGTATTGAGTGCGTGTGGCTAGGACCTGTGTGTGGAGTGCGTGTGGTTAGGGTCCGGTGTGTGGAGTGCGTGTGGCTAGGACCTGTGTGTGGAGTGCGTGTGGCTAGATGAGAATTGGTTTATAATAGGCTGTGCTGGGCGAGTTGCCATGTAAGTGTTGTTATAGAGGCGTCAACTGTGTTTACCAATGATTTGTTGTGTTCATCTGTGTTCATAGTTATGTTAGAATGAACTTAATGTAGATTTACGAGATTTGGTTGAATATAACCTCAGTATAGGTCTCTCTCTCTCTCTCTCTCTCTCTCTCTCTCTCTCTCTCTCTCTCTCTCTCTCTCTCTCTCTCTCTCTCTCTCTCTCTCTCGCTCTACCTCTCTCACCCCCTCTTTCTCTTTCCCAGTTATTCTGCCTTACTTTATATTCATTATTATTACGACTGTAAAAAAAAGAGAAATATTCATTTTAGGATGGTGACATATTCCTTCAGCCCAGAGAGTAGCTACTCTCCATGCAAATTACCCCTTTCCTCCTCTTCCTCTTCTCCCTCCTCCTGCTCTTCTTCTCCCTCCTGCTTTTCTTCTCCCTCCTACTGCTCTTCTTCTCCCTCCTCCTGCTTTTCTTCTCCCTCCTACTGCTCTTCTTCGACCTTCTCCTGCTCTTCTTTCTACTCTTCCTTCCTCTTCCTCCACCACGTCTTCCTCTTCTTCCTCTCGTTCCTCCAAGACTCAAGTTGAAATGGTCACCTGAATGCATGTCACTGACACACACACACACACACACACACACACACACACACACACACACACACACACACACATACACACAGCCCTCAAGCATATTATTTATATTACAATAACGAGGAAGCATTAAACCAATAAGTGTTTATCTTCTTTATCGTTTCTAGGCTCGTGTTTTATTTCATTTTATCCCGAATATCTCAGTAAAACCTAGTGTTTTATTCAGTTTCATCTCAAATATTTCAGTAAATCACGCTTCTTATCCTGTTAATCTCAATAAACGTCGACTCTTCTCTCGTTTAATCACGGCAGACTAAATAAACCAAACCTGTTATCCCGTTTTATCGCTGTAATCTCACTAAACCAAATATCGTATCCCATTAATCTCAATAAACCAATAATCTTATCCCTTCATATCCCGGTAACCTTAATAAACCAAGTTTCTTATCCAATTAATCTCAATAAACCAAGCTTCATATCTCTTTTAATCACGCTTATCTCTAAAAACCAACCTTCTTATCCCTTCTTATTACAGTAATCTCAATAAATCAAACTTCTTATCCCTTTTTATTACTGTAATCTCAATAAATCAAACTTCTTATCCCTTTTTATTACAGTAATCTCAATAAACCACGTTCCTTTATATCGTTCTAATGTTCGTTTTCCTGCGCATCTGCAATCTCCCCATCTTACTTTACTCATCTCCTTGACTCTTTCATCTTACCAACGTATTTCTTGCAGCTACACCAGCTTCTTTGCTGGCATCTTTACTGCCTCAGCTTCATTTTCTCTCCCGTTCATTCTCACCTCTTCTTCACGCCTCATCTTTTTCCCTTCTTTTCCCCCTTGTCGTCTGTTCCACTCTGTAATTGGAGAATTCTCTTTCACTCTGTTCCATCTTTATTGCATCCTCGTTATTGCATTCTCATCAATCCACATTTTCCTTCTGTCTCTCTACGTCTCCTACACTCTTCAACGATTCGACGCTTCTTCCTCATTCGCTTTCTACTCCCTTGTTCATCACCTTTCGCAGATTCCCTTTCCGCCTGTGTAATTTCCTCTCTTCGTTTATAAGTCCAGCATCTTCAGTGACGTTAGTTTTATCTTGAACTGGTTTCAGGTCTTCCCAGATCTCAGGTCACGTCTCCGGCTTTTCTTAGGTAATTACTGGCCAGGTTGACGGTGACTTCTTATTGGCCTCACTCAGTTTCTCTCGGAAACTAGCATTTTTTTGTCTCCCGAGAGCATCAGGAAGCGTGTACGTTACAGCATCGGAGATGCTGTATATTACAGCATCAGAGATGCTGTATATTACAGCATCAGAGATGCTGTATATTACAGCATCAGAGATGATGTATATTACAGCATCGAATGTGCTGTATATTACAGTATCAGAGAGGCTGTGCCTTACAACATCAGGGAGGCTGTAGCTTACAGCATCAAGAAACGGGTATGTTACAGCAACAGGAAACGGGTATGTTACAGCAACAGGGAGTGGGTATTTTACAGCTTCATGGAGATTGTATCTTACAGAAACAGGGAGCGTGTATTTTAACCTGTCTCTCAGTGGATCACAAAGAAAGTAAAATTCGACCTTTTGGTCTATACAGAGCATCACTAAGTTCTACACAGAGCGAAACGTCGTCTCAATAAAACCCGCAAAAATCTTCACTTCACTTAACTGCTCTTTCTGGTTTTGAGCTTTTTTTTTTCGTCCCAGCATCTCTGAGTGGGCCACACAACTTATCCCTTTTAAGACAACATGTCCTCTTATTTTATCTTAATCTAAATATTATTCGAGTTGTTTTAGGGAGTCTGAAGCTGGGTATAATTGCTCCTTATATATATATATATATATATATATATATATATATATATATATATATATATATATATATTGTAACCACGGACGAGCGGTATTGATAAATAACAACAGCGCGCTAGCCAAGGATTCGAACCCATGTTGTACTGGCCTGCATCATGGTAAGCGAGAACCACATGACGCTTTAAACCACAGGACCACCCAACCCTACAAGAACGGCGCAGCCAGCAGAGCTAGCTGTTGGGCGGCCATCTGAGGGCATACGGAGGTGTGGGGTGGGGTGGGGTGGGGTGGGTGGTGCTGTGGTTTAAAGCGTCGTGTGGTTCTCGCTTACCATGAGGCAGGACAGTACAACATGGGTTCGAATCCTTGGCTAGCTCAGTGTTGTTATTGATCAATACCACTCGTCCGTGGTTACATATATATATATATATATATATATATATATATATATATATATATATATATATATATTAGTTTATTTATATAACACAACCAGAGTATTCTAATGAATAGGTTTTACTGTGCTCTTGTCCTGATTAAATCCCAGTAAAAAAAGAGAGAAGTCTTTTCAACGGGACATCGAGGCACAGTTCTCTACCTTGATTAATGCACGGTGAAAGACGAGAAATCTTTTTTCAACAATGTTTCGAGAATACGGGAAAAATGTCATGAGCCAGATAAGAGGAAAACGAACTACAAATCACCCGCGTCGTCTCTATTATTGTGGTCGAGATAAACAAAATTCTATCTGCGTTGACTGGCTGAGTGGAACTAGGCGAGATGTATTTCCGTGGGAGGCGGAGAATCTGACTGACGCCGAGAACTTCCAGGTAGAAGTTTCTCTCAACAGAGGAAGTACTAGTTGGTTAAGGGCTTAACGCCTATCATCTACACTTTATGGTTGCACGTCACCTGTTCACCCTGTCAGGAACATTTTAATCCCTTGAAAACGGGATATAAGTAAACTCTCGCTGTGTATATTGTTTTATTTGTCAGCAGATAGGACAAGTGTCTCCTGATATGGGTCTTAATTATTTAGACGACCCATTATTATACATATTCAGTTCGGTGAATATGGGAATACCATGGTAGTGTAGTAGATCCTCAGAAGGGAGGACCACAGTGGAAGTTCATCCCAGCAAGAGAAAATCTTCTTCAAGCCGTATTAACTCAAAATAGCCCAACCATAACAAGTATTATGGTTTAATGCCACTGGGTTGCTACCCCTGTTGTGAACAACCAACAAGTGGATAAATGAGTCACATGTGGAGCACTTGGGTATTTATAAGATACCCATGTGTTACAAATGTGAACACTTGGGTATTTACAAGATACCCAGGTGTTACAAATGTGTCTTAGTCATCCTAAAGCGGCAGGAGTAAGGCGACTTGCTCGCACATCTCGCCCAACCTAGGAATCGAGTACGAGTCCTTTCTCTTATCCCTCAACAAATCTTTTCTGGGCAGCAGAGCAGAAGTGCAAATCTGATTATGTCATCAAAGCTTCAATGGAGTTGGAACGGCGCAAATGAGTGGTGGGTGAGTTCTAAACTCACAGGGATTCCCAGCTGGAATCTCACAGGGATTCCAGCTGGAATTCGGACGCAGTTATGAGAGTTTGACGAGATAAGTTCTTAGATTTACTATACAGCCAATAGCTATTTGAACACCATTTTCTGCGTACATGGCTGCAATAGTGGTATGCAAGGGGCACTTTTTAAAATTGTTTCATGGAGTAGCAGAGTGCCAGAATTTTCTGAGTATGTCGTGTGTGGAAATGTAATTACCTATTTGTAATTATCTATTCGTAGTTATAGGACAGAGTCCTGCTCGCGTTGACCTAATTAAATGGTTTAGTGTGTCATATAACTTCTCAGTATATTGCAGTGGTTACAGAACATAAATACGTCTTCTTGAATTTCATTCCAGATGTCCAACACTCATTCTTTTTCTTTAAAAATGTATTTTGGTATTTCTTCGCTACCGATTTTTTTCGATTGTTAATTCTAGCAGTATTTCCCAGATGGTGCTAAAATATTTTGCCCTAGTTTCTCGTTTAATTCTGTAATGTTACATACAGTTACTATATCTCCTTGTCTCTTCCCTATTCCAACGAAGGTATTCATTATCGTGTTTTTCATCTACTATAGTAACCCATGTTTCTTCGTTCTAAGTTCCTCTTTAGTGGAAAATGTTTGAATTTTGTATCACTTGGCTACGTGTTGTGTTTGGGGCGGATACTACGCTACCATTGACCATTCTAAATGTAGCCTGGTATTGTTGTGAACAGTTTTTGGGCATATATCCGTCCACATATCCGATGATTTATGGGGAAGTTTATGTGTAAACTTGTGAGGTGATCTTTAATACGAGGTGGTTACTACTTTTGTAGACTGATGCAATAACCGTACCCTCACAAATTCACTGTGTGCACTTGTGCTTTCTGAATTAAAGTGGATCAAAGGCCAAGAGACCAGAGTCACTTACGAACAACAAGGATCACTTACTAGAGATGCAGTGACTGTCTCTAGCTTAGGCCTCCTAGCAGACTAGCCCCACGGCTAGCCAGTTGGGAAGCTCTATTCTAAGGTTTTCCTAGCTAACTAGTTTACCCTTGCAAGCTCGGCTCTAAGGTCTGATTCACTGCGAGGCCTGGTCCCGGACCCCGCCGCGGGGGCGTTGACTCCTTGAAACACCCTCCAGGTATTTAGTAAGCTGAGTGATCCGTGCTGCTGTCACACACTCGGAGCTACCTGTTAGGTGGGTACAGTTCGCGTCTACCTCATATCTGAAGGACGGAGGATCGAGCCTTCGCCACTAAGACTTAGCCAGAGACACAAACATTTCCTCGAGGAAAAAAAAAACGCTTTTACCCAAAAGTTCCTTTCATTATTTTGGATAACGAAGCCTCAAGAAATAACTTCAGGAAAGTCTAACACAAAAATAAGTCTCACTTAGTCTCGTTAGTAACTTTTGGGGAGAGTAAATCAAAGGAAATTCTCATTCTAGATGTCATTCTTCCCTGTTTGGGAAGTGCTAGACGAGGCAGAGGGACTGTAGTTCCCAGTTAATATGCTATCTTGATTTTTTTCTCCCTTTCTCTTTAGGAAATTAGAGATTTTCTTTTTTTTCTTTTCTTGGAATTAACTCTCAACATTAGGTCCCTCTTGTGAAAAATATATATGCAGTGTTGGAGAAAAAGATCTGAGAGAGAGAGAGAGAGAGAGAGAGAGAGAGAGAGAGAGAGAGAGAGAGAGAGACTAGTTGTGAAATATCACTGGACTTAGCCGGCGCTTTCGACCGGGTAACGCACCGAGGACACTTGGTTAAACTGCACTACACCTCCTTAGTGTAGAGCAGAGCTACACTGTTAGACCTTCAAGGTCTAACAGTAATTCTCAATGGGACAATGTCAACAGGACACTCAATCAGTGTCAGTGTTCCTCAGGAAAGTGTGCTTGGGTAGCTTAGGAATTGTTATGGAATGTCTACTTCAAAGACTTTCAACTCCTCCCAGAATCTCATGCATGTGCAGATGACTGTACTCTGGCATTTACTTATCCAAAATAGGAAATGCCAGCTGCTCTCAGTTACATCAATCATCAGCTATATCATTCTAGGGAAAATGATGGCAGATTACATTTGCTTCTGAGAAAACACAAATAATCGTCTTTAGAAACCATGTTGGTAATGCTGGATCAATGATAAGAATTGAATGGAAAGTGTTGGAACCTGGTGATGAGGTTGATATCCTAGGGGTGAAATTTTATTTCAGACTGACTATGAAGAACCACATAGTAAATCTCGGAAACAAGGCGGCCAAAAAACTAAGAGCACTTAGGCGTATCTCGTACCTGCTCGATAGCAGAGGCTGTAAGACAGTCTGAGGCGCAAGTAAGCTTACACCTTGAGTATGCTCCACTTTCTTGGTTTGCCTGCCCCCCGACTTATGTACGACTTCTTCGCAGAATAGAAAACAGCAAGATAACTTATCTCTTACCTGGACCCAGTCTGGATAGATCTGTCATATCAGGAGAACCTTCAACACAGGAGGGATGTGGGTGGCCTTACTGTTATGTATAAGGCCAATTCTGTCAAGGTACCACACTTGGCTCCACTATGCGAAGAGCAAGAGAACAGCTTCTACACAACAAGACGGGCAGCAAACACCAACTACATTCTGGCTGTAACCTTCTCGAGGTACTTCATCTGAGATCATTTATTCCTAGAATGACTCGAATCCGGAACATGTTCGTACAAGATAATGAAATCACTGAAATAAAATCAGATGACCAAATGAAATCGTTGGCCCACAGATGGCTCCAACTTTATGCTAGGCCCTACTTGAATGTCTCCTAACCATGAAAAGGCTTTCATATGAGCTGAGACTGGTAACAGCTCTTAGCTTGTAAATAAAAGCAGGAACTCTTAACCTGACCCTGTTAAACCCTTGTGTCAATAAGAGGGAGAGAGAGAGAGAGAGAGAGAGAGAGAGAGAGAGAGAGAGAGAGAGAGAGAGAGCGAGCGAGACATCCAGTTAAAAATCTTTACGTTAATAATTTTCTTCCTTTTCCTTTTCATCATTTTCCTCTTTTCTTGTTTATCGTCATTTTCTACGTCTTTGTTTTACCTCCATTATTCTGCTTGTTGCTCTTCCATCTTCTCACAGCTCGGTGCACAAGCCATCATTTATTTCCCATAAGTCTTGGCACTTTTCAATACTGTGTTCATTATATATCATGTAAAAGGCTCGACTTTTTTTGAAGTATCGTACGATTTTATGTATAATTATGAGTGGATGAGTTATTTATCCCTCAGGAGATACCTTTCAGTGGTTGTCCGATTTTTCCCCTTTCTCTTCTTCATCTTCACATTCTTCAACATCATCTTCGTATTTTTTATCACCTTTATCTTCTTCGTATTCATCATCATCATCTTCGTATTCTTCATCATCATCTTCGTATTCACCATTATCATCTTTATATTCTTCATCATCATCTTCGTATTCATCATTATCATCTTCATCATCATCTTCGTATTCATCATTATCATCTTCATATTCATCATTATCATCTTCGTATCCATCATTATCATCTTCATATTCATCATCTTCCTTCTTCATCGCTTCTCGAATATTTCTGAACAATAACTTCGCAATACTTCTTTTTACGCTTCAAATTTTCCGCACTTGTGTATTTTACTATGATGAATTTACTTTTTTGTTTATATGTGATAACTTGTGAATATCTCTTCTGGTCGGGTTCAAACCTTCATCACTGAAGTACTTTGCATAAGGCCAAATTTGGGTTGTTACTGGACTGTTTAGATGTCAAACTGCCCAATTACAGCTCAACCTCGGATGTTAGGTTAGATAAAATTATTCAGGACACAGGACAAGTGTTTACTGACGCGGGTCTTAGGTCATCTGACCGAAGCCTTCCACTGGCTTACCCTTCCACCCATTTAAAAATTAAAATTACGTATCTATTATTTATTATTAAATATTAGCCGGTATTCTCCCGGCCCGGGCCTTTTCCAAGTGGTGGCCTGGCCTTGGCTCCCTCTTTAGGGAGTGTCTGAGACCTAAGTCTCCCATGGGAGGAGGCACAAGTACCTCCTCATCTTTGGGACCAACTGTCCCCAGGCCTAGCCACAAGCTAGGCCTCTCTGGTCTGCCATCCCCGCCCCAAGGGGGCAAATGGGAATGACAGTCTTATGAGCTAAAGGCTCGGGCTCAGGCACCTACCCTACCCTAGAAGGGTTAGGCATGGTGTCGATCAATTACGTATCGTTAGTTAGTTAGTTAAAGATTAGCCGGTATTCTCCCGGCCCGGGCCTTGTCCAAGTGGTGGCCCGGCCTTGGCTCCCTCTTTAGGGAGTGTCTGAGACCTAAGTCTCCCATGGGAGGAGGCACAAGCACCTCCTCATCTTTGGGACTAACTGTCCCCAGGCCTAGCCACAAGCTAGGCCTCTCTGGTCTGCCATCCCCGCCCCAAGGGGGCTAATGGGAATGACAGTCTTATGAGCTAAAAGCTCGGGCTCAGGCACCTACCCTACCCTAGAAGGGTTAGGCATGGTGTCGATGAATTACGTATCAAACTGTAAGATGTGAATACTAAATATGGTACTTGAAATTTATAGTTTTTGAGATTAATAGGAAACTCAAATTAACGTATAACTATGAAAACAAAACTTAAAATAAGGAAAACTTGCTTTTTTCTGTCATTTTTTTTAGTTTGGCAAATTTAATATAGTTACAGCATCGAGAACTTTAAAAACTCTTCGTTGAAAATAATCTCATCAAAAATATTTAAAAAATAAAAGTCCCACCACCAAAAATTATTAAAAACTATACATTTTGAAACGGTCACTCGTAAAAAAAATAATAGAAACCATATAATTTAAAAAAGTCACTCCATCAAAAAATATTAAAAAAATATATAAATATTTAAATAGTTACACAAAAAATATTGAAAGCAATTTACTCTTTCTAAAAACAATATCTTTTTTTCTTTCTTGTTTCATCACTGTTTATAAATTTTAACAACTTAATTAACAATTTTATTTTGTATTAAATTTTCAAGATGGTTTAGGCTGTGAAACATGAGCACACACACAATGTGTACTCTCTTACTGCATAAATAAACTGGTGGAGTCCTAGCTCCTGGTCCTCGTAAGTGTTGATCTACAGCTCCTGGGCCATTTGTACCGACGGGTCGGTCGAAAGATTTAGACCCGTGTCAGGGCTCTGTCCTCAAGAATATTACAATAAGCTCCTGGGCCTTCTGAATGTCTCAAATTACAGGGGGGTTAGAATTCTTGAATGAGCTGACCTAAAGCTCCTGATCCTCTTGGAGGTGTTGATCTCCAACTCCTGGACCTCTTGGGAGCTACATTAGAAGCTTATACTCGACCCTGTGCTAGTCCTCTAGCGTGGGATAACGTGGCTGGAGTTACGGGATACCTGGCATACTTTTGTTTTGCGTTGTATCGTGCAACAACTGGAATATCTGTTTACATTTATAATTAAAGCACATTAAAAGAAAAGTGTAAATGATGAAATGAGATATGCACGGATGGAATGCCACACTTTCTGACTGGAATGAGATACATTCTGGCAAGATTGAAAATCTGAAGGGAATGAAATATATTCAGGCTGGAATGGGATTTTGTTTAGGTTGGAATGATATGTATTCAGGCTGAAATGAGATATATTCGGGATGGAATTAGATATATATTAGCTGCAATGAGATGTATTCGGGTAAAAGTGAGAAATTTTCAAAGAGAAGTGAGATATATATTCCCTCAGTCATACCTTCGACAGAGAGCCTGATAAGAGCAACAAACGTGAGCCTCGCTTGTACAAACATCCTGGTGACCGTCTCACCAATAACACCCTCAACCACATGCTGAGAGAGAGAGAGAGAGAGAGAGAGAGAGAGAGAGAGAGAGAGAGAGAGAGAGAGAGAGAGAGAGAGAGAGAGAGAGGATACTCCACTCTGGATGTCAGAGAGGTTTAATGGTTTATTTCAGAATAAGTGTATTACAAATTCCAGCAGCTACCACCATCACCACCACTACTACCACCAATGCAATCGTTATTCACAGAAATGCTCACAGGTCGATCATAAGGGCGGAGGAGGACTGATATAAACGAAGGTGCTTCGAGTCTGCCGCTATTACAACTTCATGCACAAGACGCGGGTAGTTTCGACATCTTCGGGACACATCAATCAGGTTACTCCAAGTCTACTCCTGACGGCTCTCACCCATTTGTACCTGACAATTAAAAATTTTACCCTAGTGTTGCATGGGTAGCTCAGTTTCATAGTTTTTTCTATTGAATAGCCTTATTAATATCTCTATTGACTCTCCTGGCTGGCTAGCTCATGCTGTTGTATTACTGGTAATGAAGCCTAGGAGTACAGACTCACAAAGACTACTATTGATGAACAATGTGTAACCGGGGAACCGGTCAGCCGGACTTGAGTCCTGAACGTGGTAAGTACAGTGCCTGCACTCTGAAGGAGGGGTGGAGATATGTTGCAGTTTTTGAACTGTAGTGGCAAGATAGTGATGGACTAAGTAATGATGAAAGTGTTTCTTCTTTTACAGGTCACTCTGTAATATATATATATACACACACACACACACACACACACATATATATATATATATATATATATATATATATATATATATATATATATATATATATATATATATATATATATCTTCAAATTGAGATATATTTATTATTCTAGTCAGTCTAATACATATTATCTATATAATTGTTGGCTTTGTTAGTTTGCTAGTCTTGTCTTCTCTGTTACTTCATTAGTGACTCTGATAATGACCACAAGATGTCATTAGTCTCAACTTCAACTATTACTCACTCTCGCCATTATTCACTCCCATCATTAATTGCAAAACGATCAATACCGCCCTTAACTGTGGATGTTTTTTTTCCAACACTGCACTTCTTTACGGTGTTTCAAGTAAAAGCAAATGTATGTTTCCTGGTCGTAGATCGGCCGAAGTTTGCGGACATAGGTTCGAGCATACACCACTACGTGTATACAATGACATATACGGGTTTCGCGCTTTATTTTCCACGTTTTGGGGATTTGACGTGCGGTTGGAGTGTGAGTATGATAACATTTAAGGATTCGGTGTAATGGGTTAGTCGGACTTGAGTCCTGGAGGTGGTAAGTATAGTGTTTACACTCTGAATGATGAGCGGGGATGTTATGGTTCTAGAAGTGGGAAGTACAGTACCTGAATTCTGACGGAGGGGAGGGTAACTACAATTCCTTGGATTAGGAGCCCCTCACCATCATCAAGTCATATTTCTTTGAAAGGGCAGCCACTCTGAGTGTGAGTGTGTGAGCATCTAGTTCTACTCCAGAAGTACTTGTGGAAGTGGGAAGTGAGGTGACTCTCCAAGACTGTGGACCTCAAGTGTGTGTGTCTGTGAGGTTGTCGTACAGCTCCTGACCCTCAGGACAGCCACTTGAGTGTTAGGAGAAGAGGACAAGGAGTTGCTAAGTTGTTTGAAGAGGTTGTAGCCCTGGAGGGAGGGAGGAGAGAGAGAGAGAGAGAGAGAGAGAGAGAGAGCAAGAGAGAGAGAGAGCAAGAGAGAGAGAGAGCTAGAGAGAGAGCCAGAGAGAGAGAGAGAGAGAGAGAGAGAGAGAGAGAGAGAGAGAGAGAGAGAGAGAGAGAGAGAGAGAGAGAGAGAGAGAGAGACCTGCTGTCTAGGCTCCCATAAAACATGGTAATGCTTCTTCCAGTGTGTGTTAGTGCGTCATGCATGAACACTGGTCCGAGACGCAACACTCAGGTACAAACAATCATCAGTCATCAGTCTGAGCTGCGTATTATGCTCTCTTACGCAATTCGTCTAATATTTCTCAACGCCCACCATAACTCACAATTGTCACAACAAAACAAACGAATAAACGAAACTATAAACAAATACGCAATAATTACGAAATGAACAATTTAATGTAGGTTAGGTTAGGTGAGGTTTGTCAGGAAATAGGAGAACTCTTTCCCGACGCGGGTCTTAGTCATATGACCCGCAGATAGAGCGTCGGTCATCTGACTGAGGCCTTCCACTGGCTTGCTCTTCCATCCATTTAAAAATTAAGATGTGGGTCTGGCAGACATGCAACAACAAATTTTTGTTTTTTTGAGATTTCTAGGAAATTCAAATTGCTTTTGGTCATCTGACTAAGGCCTTCCTCTGGCTTACTCCTCCACCCCTTTAAAAATTATGGTTATATGTAATTATAACCATTTCATTCTTGTAAATAAATATAAATGTAATGTAAATTAATATAAATTTATCGTAAATATTTATAAACTTAGTATAAATAAATTAAATTTAAAGCAAATAAATGTGTAAGTCCCATTACTATAATAACTCCAAATGGTTATAATCAAAACTATGATTTTTAAAGGAGTGGACGGGTAAGCCAGCGTGAGTCCTCGGTCAGGTGACCAAAAGTTCCAGCTGTGTCATCATAAGACTAAGACGCGCATCTGGAAACACTTGTCCTGTTTCCTGACAAACATTATACCTACCACAAACAAAGCCAACACCTCAGTGTGGTTATTAGTAAGTTCCAGAGAGAGGAAAGGAGAGGTTTCCAGCGAGATTAGTCCTGAAGCTGAGGGGAATGCGTTACTAGGGGAAACTAAAGGTATTTACGATCCTAAAGGAGAGATTGACCACAGAAGACATGGCGATGACGTAGAAGATTAGAGGGAGAGACAGGGAGAATAAATAGCAACAGCCTATTTGACGTCCAACGAAGGTGAAAAAAGACATGGAAGACGTCAGGAACTAGTTATTCAGCTTCAAGACGACTACACCGCTTCAGAAGATAAGAGAAAGGCTAGGAATTACTATTTTCTTTTATGTTGTTTTTCCATTCTTTTCTCTTTGCAGTATTTCATCTGAATTTAGGCTTCAAAAAGTGCAGTCTTGTTCATAATTACACACAGACACACAGACACACAGACACACACACACACACACACACACACACACACACACACACACACACACACACACACACACAACAATGTGTCAGAATGAAACATTACATCAGTAACTCTGCCCCAAAACGTATATTTAAGTCATAAATATGGACAGGTCATCACACAGAATGCTTTCACAGTGTTGTGAATGTTGCAACAACGCAAGCCGTTGCAACAAGCGTAACTGTTACAACAAGGATATCAGTTACAGCAATGGTAAGTGTTACAGCAACGGTAACTGACACAATGATAGTCTTACAACAACAGTATCTGTTACAGCAACGGTAAAGTCTTACAGCAACGGTAACCGATATTAATCAGGATGACTGTTAAAAAACCTGTCTTGAGAGACAGGAACACCTAGGCAGCCTTGAGAGATCCATACGTAGCCACACACTGAGAGAGACAGGGACACCTAGACTGACAGCCTTGAAAGAGACACACATACGTAGCCAGACACTGAGACAGGGACACCTAGTGACAGCCTTGAGAGACACTTACGTAGCCAGTCACTGAGAGACAGGGACACCTAGATTGACAACCGTAAGAGAAAGACATACTTAACCAGACACTGAAAGAGACAGGGACACCTAGATTTAAAAAAACACACGCACACATCCGGGACAATTATTTACACGGTGTGGGACCACGAACAGCCAGTGTGTGTGTGTATTTCCAGAGGCGAACCTCGTAGACTCCCACACACTGTTTTATGAGAGAGAGAGAGAGAGAGAGAGAGAGAGAGAGAGAGAATTAACGAGTTTTCCTTACCTATGTCAAACGTGGAAAAGAAAGAAAAGGCGAATCAGAATCAGAAGGTATTCACAGATAAGGACCCACTAGGATTTATTATTATTATAATCAAGGGGGAAGGGCTAAACCCGGAGGATTATACAGCGCCTTGGGGGGGGGATGTGGAAGGCATTCAGGCTTAATTCGGGGAACTGGAGCACAGATCCAATTCCCTAAATCAAGAGCCCCTCACCAACATCAAGGAACCTTCCTTGAGGGGTAACCCACTAGGAGAATCGACTTAACACAGCGAGTTCCGTAACACCTAATGTTAAGATTAATCCATTCGTCATGACTGTTTTTTCTATGCTAACACTATTATAAATATTAAAAACTTTTTTTTTCTAAAAAATTATATAAATTTCAGTTTTGTTATTAAATTTAATTTTAAAATTTACAATTTGTTTTGTATTTTTAAAGTTATTGTTACTTTTAGAAGAGGTAAACCATTCTTTAATTATTTTTGCTCTGATTATTATACGCTTTCTTGAATCAATTCCTTTTTTCAGCTCCTTTTTCTTGTATTATTATATATTTATTTTCCAAATTTTATATATTTGCTTTAGTTTCTTAGGCATCTCCATATTAGGAGAGGCCTAACACCTACTTTGTAGCCTGATACTACAATACCTTCTACCTTGTAGCCTGATACTACAATACCTTCTACCTTGTAGCTTGATACTACAATACCTTCTATCTTGTAGCCTGATACTACAATACCTTCTACCTTGTAGCTTGATACTACAATACCTTCTATCTTGTAGCCTGATACTACAATACCTTCTACCTTGTAGCTTGATACTACAATACCTTCTATCTTGTAGCCTGATACTACAATACCTTCTACCTTGTAGCTTGATACTACAATACCTTCTATCTTGTAGCCTGATACTACAATACCTTCTACCTTGTAGCCTGATACTACAATACCTTCTGCCTTGTAGCCTGATACTACAATACCTTCTACCTTGTAGCTTGATACTACAATACCTTCTATCTTGTAGCCTGATACTACAATACCTTCTACCTTGTAGCCTGATACTACAATGTCTTCTGCCTTGTAGCCTGATACTACAATACCTTCTACCTTGTAGCCTGATACTACAATACCTTCTACCTTGTAGCCTGATACTACAATACCTTCTACCTTGTAGCCTGATACTACAATACCTTCTACCTTGTAGCCTGATACTACAATACCTTCTGCCTTGTAGCCTGATACTACAATACCTTCTACCTTGTAGCCTGATACTACAATGTCTTCTGCCTTGTAGCCTGATACTACAATACCTTCTACCTTGTAGCCTGATACTACAATACCTTCTATCTTGTAGCCTGATACTACAATACCTTCTACCTTGTAGCCTGATACTACAATACCTTCTGCCTTGTAGCCTGATACTACAATACCTTCTACCTTGTAGCCTGATACTACAATGTCTTCTGCCTTGTAGCCTGATACTACAATACCTTCTACCTTGTAGCCTGATACTACAATACCTTCTGCCTTGTAGCCTGATACTACAATACCTTCTACCTTGCAGCCTGATACTACAATACCTTCTACCTTGTAGCCTGATGCTACAATACCTTCTACCCTGTAGCCTGATACTACAATACCTTCTACCTTGTAGCTTGATACTACAATACCTTCTATCTTGTAGCCTGATACTACAATGTCTTCTGCCTTGTAGCCTGATACTACAATACCTTCTACCTTGTAGCCTGATTCTACAGTACCTTCTACCTTGTAGCCTGATACTACAATACCTTCTACCTTGTAGCCTGATACTACAATACCTTCTACCTTGTAGCCTGATACTACAATACCTTCTACCTTGTAGCCTGATACTACAATACCTTCTGCCTTGTAGCCTGATACTACAGTACCTTCTACCTTGTAGCCTGATACTACAATACCTTCTACCTTGTAGCCTGATACTACAATACCTTCTACCTTGTAGCCTGATACTACAATGTCTTCTGCCTTGTAGCCTGATACTACAATACCTTCTACCTTGTAGCCTGATACTACAATACCTTCTGCCTTGTAGCCTGATACTACAATACCTTCTACCTTGCAGCCTGATACTACAATACCTTCTACCTTGTAGCCTGATACTACAGTACCTTCTACCTTGTAGCCTGATACTATAATACCTTCTACCTTGTAGCCTGATACTACAATGTCTTCTGCCTTGTAGCCTGATACTACAATACCTTCTACCTTGTAGCCTGATACTACAATACCTTCTGCCTTGTAGCCTGATACTACAATACCTTCTACCTTGCAGCCTGATACTACAATACCTTCTACCTTGTAGCCTGATGCTACAATACCTTCTACCTTGTAGCCTGATACTACAATACCTTCTACCTTGTAGCTTGATACTACAATACCTTCTATCTTGTAGCCTGATACTACAATACCTTCTACCTTGTAGCCTGATACTACAATACCTTCTATCTTGTAGCCTGATGCTACAATACCTTCTACCTTGTAGCCTGATACTACAATACCTTCTACCTTGTAGCCTGATACTACAATACCTTCTACCTTGTAGCCTGATACTACAATACCTTCTACCTTGTAGCCTGATACTACAGTACCTTCTACCTTGTAGCCTGATACTATAATACCTTCTACCTTGTAGCCTAAAGTCAGTTTCTTATCCATTTTCCTTCGCTTTTGATGAAATAATCGAATATTTCAGCTTGGAAAATGTGCTAACATTTTTCCATGTGGGATTACAAAGTTGCCCGACTCGGGCAGGTGTTCGTAAGAAAAATTAGAAAGTGCTTAATGGTGTGGGAAGTAAAATAAGCTTTACACACACACACACACACACACACACACACACACACACACACACACACACACACACACACACACACACACACACACACACACACACACACAAACCTGAGAATAGCGTTCCGATACCTCAGTAAGGAATCGTTCAAGACTGTACACTGTGTACGACAGGCCCATACTGGAGTATGCAGCACCAGTTTGGAACCCACATCTGGTCAAGCACGTCAAGAAATTAGAGAAAGTGCAAAGGTTTGCAACAACATTAGTTCCAGAGCTAAGGGGAATGTCCTACGAAGAAAGGTTGAGGGAAATCGGCCTGATGACACTGGAGGACAGGAAGGTCAGGGGAGACATGATACCGACATACAAAATACTGCGTGGAATAGATAATTTGGACAGAGATAGGATGTTCCAGAGATGGGACATAGAAACAAGGGGTCACAATTGGAAGCTGAAGACTCAGACGAGTCAGAGGGATGTTAGTAAGTATTTCTTCAGTCATAGAGTTATAAGGAAGTGGAATAGTCTAGCAAGTGATGTAGTGGAGGCAGGAACTATACATAGCTTTAAGACGAGGTATGAAAAAGATCAGGGAACAGAGAGAGAGACGACCTAGTCGCGATCAGTGAAGAGGCGGGGCTAGGAGCTGAGTCTCGACCCCAGCAACCACAAGTAAGTGAGTCAAATTAGATGAGTACACACACACACACACACACACACACACACACACACACACACACACACACACACACACACACACACACACACACACACACACACACACACACACCTGACAGGGAGGCAACAACGAGTCATGGTACGTAATGATGTATCACAGTGGGCACCTGTGACGAGCGGGGTCCCACAGGGGTCGGTCCTAGGACCAGTGCTATTTTTGGTATATGTGAACGACATGACGGAAGGGTTAGACTCAGAAGTGTCCCTGTTTGCAGATGATGTGAAGTTAATGAGGAGAATTAAATCTGATGAGGACCAGGCAGGACTTCAAAGAGACCTGGACAGACTGGACACCTGGTCCAGCAAATGGCTTCTCGAATTTAATCCTGCCAAATGCAAAGTCATGAAGATAGGGGAAGGGCACAGAAGACCACAGACAGAGTATAGGCTAGGTGGCCAAAGACTGCAAACCTCACTCAAGGAGAAAGATCTTGGGGTGAGTATAACACCGAGCATGTCTCCGGAAGCACACATCAATCAGATAACTGCTGCAGCATATGGGCGCCTGGCAAACCTGAGAACAGCATTCCGATACCTTAGTAAGGAATCATTCAAGACACTGTACACCGTGTATGTCAGGCCCATACTGGAGTATGCAGCACCTGTTTGGAACCCGCACTTGATAAAGCACGTCAAGAAACTAGAGAAAGTACAAAGGTTTGCAACAAGGTTAGTTCCAGAGCTAAGGGGAATGTCCTATGAAGAAAGATTAAGGGAAATCGGCCTGACGACACTGGAGGACAGGAGGGTCAGGGGAGACATGATAACGACATATAAAATACTGCGTGGAATAGACAAGGTGGACAAGGACAGGATGTTCCAGGGAGGGGACACAGAAACAAGAGGCCACAATTGGAAGTTGAAGACACAAATGAGTCAGAGAGATAGTAGGAAGTATTTCTTCAGTCATAGAGTTGTAAGGCAGTGGAATAGCCTAGAAAATGACGTAGTGGAGGCAGGAACCATACACAGTTTTAAGACGAGGTTTGATAAAGCTCATGGAGCGGGGAGAGAGAGGGCCTAGTAGCAACCGGTGAAGAGGCGGGGCCAGGAGCTAGGACTCGACCCCTGCAACCACAAATAGGTGAGTACAAATAGGTGAGTACACACACACACACACAAGAAAGAATCAATGAGAAGTCCCCAGACATCATAGCAGTTACAGAAACAAAACTCACGGAGACAATAACAGATGCAATCTTCCCACCAGGATACCAGATCATGAGGAAAGATAGAAGGGGCAGGGGGGGAGGTGGGGTTGCTCTGCTCGTAAAAAACAGATGGAAATTCGAGAAAATGGAAGGCATAGATGAGACAGGAGAAAGAGACTACATAGCAGGTACACTTCAGTCTGGGGAGCACAAAGTGGTCATTGCAGTGATGTATAATCCACCACAGAACTGCAGGAGGCCAAGAGAGGAATATGAAGAGAGCAACAGAGCAATGGTGGACACACTTGCTGAGGTGGCAAGAAGAGCTCACTCCAGCAGAGCAAAGTTGCTGGTTATGGGGGATTTCAACCACAGGGAGACTGACTGGGAAAACCTGGAGCCACATGGGGGTCCCGAAGCATGGAGAGCCAGGATGTTGGACGTGGTGCTGGAAAACCTCATGCACCAACATGTTAAGGACACTACCAGAGTGAGAGGGGAGGATGAACCAGCAAGATTGGACCTTGTGTTCACCCTGGGCAGCTCAGACATTGAGGACATCAAGTATGAGAGTCCCCTAGGAGCTAGCGACCACGTGGTTCTGTGCTTTGAATACATAGTAGAGCTGCAAGTGGAGAGAATAACAGGAATAGAATGGGAAAAGCCTGACTATAAAAGAGGGGACTACATAGGGTTGAAGAACTTCCTGCGGGAGGTCCAGTGGGACAGAGAACTGGCAGGAAAGCCAGTAAATGAAATGATGGAATATGTAGCAACAAAATGCAAGGAGGCAGTGGAAAGGTTCATTCCCAAGGGCAACAGTAACAACGGGAAGACCAGAACAAGCCCCTGGTTCACCCGACAGTGTAAGGAGGCAAAAACAAAGTGCAGTAGAGAATGGAAAAAGTACAGAAGGCAGAGAACACACGAAAATAGGGAGATCAGTCGCAGAGCCAGGAATGAGTACGCACAGATAAGGAGGGAGGCCCAGCGACAGTATGAAAATGACATAGCATCGAGAATCAAGACTGACCCGAAACTGTTGTATAGCCACATCAGGAGGAAGACAACAGTCAAAGACCAGGTGATCAGATTAAGGACAGAAGGTGGAGAACTCACAAGAAATGATCAGGAGGTATGTGAGGAGCTGAACAGGAGATTTAAGGAAGTTTTTACAGTAGAGACAGGAAGGGCTGTGGGAAGACAGCACAGAAGGGAACATCAAGAGGGAATATACCAACAAGTGTTGGATGACATACGAACAACTGAGGAGGAGGTGAAGAAGCTCTTAAGTGACCTTGACACCTCAAAGGCGATGGGACCGGACATCTCCCCATGGGTCCTTAGAGAAGGAGCAGAGATGCTGTGCGTGCCTCTAACCACAATCTTCAACACATCCCTTGAAACTGGGCAACTACCTGAGAAATGGAAGACAGCTAATGTAGTCCCCATATTTAAGAAAGGAAACAGAAACGAGGCACTAAACTACAGACCTGTGTCTCTGACATGTATTGTGTGCAAAGTCATGGAGAAGATTATCAGGAGGAGAGTGGTCGAACACCTGGAAAGGAACAAGATTATAAATGAAAACCAGCATGGGTTCATGGAAGGCAAATCTTGTATCACAAACCTACTGGAGTTTTATGACAAGGTAACAGAAGTAAGACACGAGAGAGAGGGGTGGGTAGATTGCGTTTTCCTAGACTGCAGGAAGGTCTTTGACACAGTTCCCCACAAGAGATTAGTGCAGAAGCTGGAGGATCAGGCGCATGTAAAAGGGAGGGCACTGCAATGGATAAGGGAATACCTGACAGGGAGGCAGCAACGAGTCATGGTACGTGAAGAGGTATCACAGTGGGCGCCTGTTACGAGCGGGGTCCCACAGGGGTCAGTTCTATGACCAGTGCTATTTTTGATATATGTGAACGACATGATGGAAGGAATAGACTCTGAAGTGTCTCTCTTCGCAGATGACGTGAAGTTAATGAGAAGAATTAAATCGGACGAGGATGAGGCAGGACTGCAAAGAGACTTCTTGACGCGCCTGGACAGGCTGGACATGTGGTCCAGTAACTGGCTTCTCGAATTCAATCCAGCCAAATGCAAAGTCATGAAGATTGGGGAGGGGCAAAGAAGACCGCAGACAGAGTATAGGCTAGGTGGACAAAGACTACAGACCTCACTCAGGGAGAAAGACCTTGGGGTGACCGTAACACCAAGCACATCACCGGAGGCACACATCAACCAAATAACCGCTGCAGCATACGGGCGCCTGGCAAACCTGAGAATAGCATTCCGATACCTTAATAAGGAATCGTTCAAGACACTGTACACTGTGTATGTTAGGCCCATACTGGAGTATGCAGCACCAGTCTGGAACCCACACCTGGTCAAGCACGTCAAGAAGTTAGAGAAAGTACAAAGGTTTGCAACAAGGCTAGTCCCAGAGCTCAAGAGAATGTCGTACGAGGAAAGGTTAAGGGAAATCGGACTGACGACACTGGAGGACAGAAGGGTCAGGGGAGACATGATAACGACATTCAAGATACTGCGGGGAATAGACAAGGTGGACAGAGATAGGATGTTCCAGAGAGGGGACACAGGGACAAGGGGTCACAACTGGAAGCTGAAGACTCAGACGAGTCACAGGGATGTTAGGAAGTATTTCTTCAGTCATAGAGTTGTCAGCAAGTGGAATAGCCTAGCAAGTGAAGTAATGGAGGCAGGAACCATACATAGTTTTAAGAAGAGGTATGACAAAGCTCAGGAAGCAGAGAGAGAGAGGACCCAGTAGCGATCAGTGAAGAGGCGGGGCCAGGAGCTGAGTCTCGATCCCTGCAACCACAATTAGGTGAGTACAATTAGGTGAGTACACACACACACACACACACACACACAAAATTACCAGAGGTCCACATTAAGCACTTAATATCCATTAAGACAGTAACCTAGTGCTCTGATACACAGATTATCTTACACACACTAAGTACGTCACCGTACACCTTGCAAGGCTCCATCACACTCAAGATCACACTTAAAAAGGTTATGCAGCGAGTCTAAGCTGTTCCTTTAGATTACGTTCATCTCCAGTTCCCTTAGCAAGAATTAAAAAAATAAATAAAAAAATATCCCTCCACTTCCTTGGATCAAAGAGCCCTTTACCATCATCAATCGGCCACAGGAAAACAACCACTGAGGAAAAAAATAGTAAACTTCCGTGATTTCTCACATAATCGTGAGAAATCACGAAAACTCCTGGAACTTCATTATTTTTCCACAGTCGTTGGTTTACATATCGTGGTTTACATATTGTGGTTTACATAGTGTGGGTTACATATTGTGGTTTACATATTGTGGTTTACATATTGTGGTTTACATATTGTGATTAAGTATTCGTGACTCCTGGTATACAGGAGAGGTGCAGCCTTAATGACCGTCGTGTAGTCGATAACAACCCAACTCATTCAAGCTTACCTTCTGAAGGTGTGCACAGCTTGTAGTGGCTTCAAGCTTACCTTCTGAAGGTGTGCACAGCTTGTAGTGGCTTCAAGCTTACCTTCTGAAGGTGTGCACAGCTTGTAGTGGCTTCAAGCTTACCTTCTGAAGGTGTGCACAGCTTGTAGTGGCTTCAAGCTTACCTTCTGAAGGTGTGCACAGCTTGTAGTGGCTTCAAGCTTACCTTCTGAAGGTGTGCACAGCTTGTAGTGGCTTCAAGCTTACCTTCTGAAGGTGTGCACAGCTTGTAGTGGCTTCAAGCTTACCTTCTGAAGGTGTGCACAGCTTGTAGTGGCTTCAAGCTTACCTTCTGAAGGTGTGCACAGCTTGTAGTGGCTTCAAGCTTACCTTCTGAAGGTGTGCACAGCTTGTAGTGGCTTCAAGCTTACCTTCTGAAGGTGTGCACAGCTTGTAGTGGCTTCAAGCTTACCTTCTGAAGGTGTGCACAGCTTGTAGTGGCTTCAAGCTTACCTTCTGAAGGTGTGCACAGCTTGTAGTGGCTTCAAGCTTACCTTCTGAAGGTGTGCACAGCTTGTAGTGGCTTCAAGCTTACCTTCTGAAGGTGTGCACAGCTTGTAGTGGCTTCAAGCTTACCTTCTGAAGGTGTGCACAGCTTGTAGTGGCTTCCTAGCAAGTGAAGCAGCACCTTTAAACGCTCAAGCACAAGCTTGCTTATAAACAAAAAAATATTTCCGTGAAAATTCTGAATATGAAAAATCTTCGTAAATGTTTGGTCATTATGGTGTATTGTAAGAACAAAACTTAAAAAAAAATGGAAAATTACCTGAAGGGAGAGACTGAGGCTCGATCCTCCGTTCACTAAGATTCATACACATGTTCTCAAGATCCAACTTCACCTGGTAGCCAGAGGAACCAACCATCCCTGGTGTCTTCAGGTGTCTGTCTTCCACCGAGTTGGAGAATCATCAATCGTTGATTAGTGTTGCGTGTAGACGTGTGCCACAGATACATCTGGCTTTCAGATGGCACCACCTTTATCCTGTTCCATATATGTATGTCTCTTAACAATGAAAAGGCATTAAAATGAGATGATCTAGATAACACCTTATAGCTTGTAAATAAAGGTAGGAACCCTTAACCTTGTAAAACACTTGTGTAAAGAGAGAGAGAGAGAGAGAGAGAGAGAGAGAGAGAGAGAGAGAGAGAGAGAGAGAGAGAGAGAGAGATCATCCCTTATATATACCCCAGGAAGTTGCATTGTGGTCTGACGTTGGGTCATGTCCTCAGTTTCCCGTGCGTTTCTCTCTCTCCGGAGCCTCTTCAGAATCTCGTACACCTTTAAACTAAAGTTTTTTTTCAAATCATTTCCTAAAATGTACAATCATCAGAAAGCCCCATTTTCACTAACATCTGTTCTGAAGTCTTAAATCGATGTGGCAAATTGTTCACAGCTTCAGAAAAAGCGCAAAAAAGTGGTCCGGATATCTTACCTAATATCCTAAGATTACTTTTACTAACTGCAATGTCATCACAGCAGCAGACACTATAACATAACAACGTATGAAAGGTATAGGTTGAATATCTCTCAGGGCTACCAGCAATGGAATCAAGTTGGACAAATTTAGATTGAGAAAGGGAATAGGGAAGGACTAGTTTGGCAATAGAGTTGTAGAAGAGCAGAACAAACTCCGAGGTGGCGTGAACTCAGATTAAGTCGTAATAAATGGCTGTAAACTAATAAGGTTGCGTCACTGAGACGAGAACTTTGGGCTAGTTTTAAATAATAAGTTAGACAGGTTTATGAGTGGGTGTAGCTGGGCGTGAGATAGACTTACGAAGCATGGGCCAGTGGGATTCCTACACAGTGTTCCTTTATTCTCGCGTTCTTAAGACCCTTCAAGAAAACATTTTAACTCAAGACGGATGATAAGGTAGAATTCTCTTTATCTTACTGTTTGAAGACGAGAGCAGCTTAGGAGAGACAAGTATTTATTTTTTTTTTTGGGGGGGGGGGAACGCCACACCATTTTTAGAACTAAAATAGATTGACACCAACACACTCCAGTAAGATTCCCAATCTTTCTTTTATTTTAAGAATAACTCACAGGTGCTGGAAGTTTGAAGCTTTCCAGAAGGAGCACATTCCAGCTATTTCATGGAAAATAACGCTGCAACTTTTTTGAAACTAAAACTGACAAAATGGCATTTAAATACTCAAGTAACAGCAACCTGGGCCTTTTTCCTTAAATACAGGAAACCAGTATTAAAAGATGACAGCTGATCAAGAGGTTTTCTCAGATTAACACAAGAAAACTAAAAACTTTACCCTAGTCGGAGTACAACAATGCTGAGAGTTTGAACTCGATCGAGTGAAACATTCTCAAGTGATAATCAAAGAGCTTGCAGGACGAAAACATCAGGCAAATTACAGGAGACACCTCAGGAGACCTAGTAAATACATAGTTGAATAAAAAATTCGACTTTTTTTTCAGAAATATTGACGGGAGGGTAAAACAGCGTCTGGGCCGAGGATAAAATACAAGGCTCCACTGGAGGAGGGGGGAGAAGATGGAAAAATGGAAAACTGTCGCCACATATGTTGTGTGTGGGCGCCCCCATAACATTAGCATAGTCTGGCAACGTTGCTTGATATGTGTGTGTGTGTGTGTGTGTGTGTGTGTGTGTGTGTGTGTGTGTGTGTGTGTGTGTGTGTGTGTGTGTGTGTGTGTGTGTGTGTGTGTGTGTGTGTGTGTGTGAAGGGGGTTCAATAGCTTAGTTGTAATCGTAATAGTCAGGTTATTTTGTAATTCATCCAATTTCTGACTTATAAATTTATTATCATAACACACAAATGCAAATACATTATATACATTATACATTATATATATATATATATATATATATATATATATATATATATATATATATATATATATATATATATATATATATATATATATATATATATATATATATATATATTGTAGTGGTTTCAGTACCAAGAACTGTTTCAGTTCTTGTATTCTGCCTCATCATGACTTGACTTGATACAATTCTTGACCGAAATGTTGTCTTAATAAGCATTAGACCCAACTCTTTGGGCGAAACATTGCCTTAATCAAATCTTAATGAAGCCTACCTTGAGCGAAAAGTTGCTTTAATAAGGTTTTCCCTCTAGTTAATGTATGTATCACCCTCCAGGCCTTCACTGCTTTCCAACAGTAATTGCACGAGCAGTAATTGCAGGCTCGACCTTCCGTCCGCCCAGTGCGAGGCGGCAATCCCTCTGCCAGAGCTCAACTTTTTTGGATGTGATGGAAACAGAGTGCAAAGACTCGGCGAAGAAAACGTTGAAAAAAAAAAAATAGCAGAATAGAGTGTGAAGGAAGGTGGTGGACTAAGATATGTAACATCCTGAGACATGTTTACGAAATAGTGTTAAGTGATGGAATTTAAAAAGTATAGGCGTATTACTGTTTTTATCAGTACTTGAGACGTTGCGTTATAGCCGTGATGGTGCTATGATTACCTTGAAGATGCCATTACCTTGGAGGTGAAATTATATGGAGGTGCCGTGATTACCTTGAAGGTGACATTATTTTGGAGGTGAACTTATCTGGAGGCGCATTGATTACCTTGAGAGTGATATTATTACCTTGAACATGCCATGATTGCCCTGGAGGTGCCATTACCTTGAAGGTGCCATTATCTTGAAGGTGCTATTACTACCTTGAATGTGGTATTATTATCTTGGAGATGCCATTATTACTCTGGAGGTGCCATTATTCTAAAGGATGTGCCATTATTGCCCTGGAGGTGCCATTATTAGCTTGGAAGTGTCATTATTACCCTGGAGGTGCCATTATTAGCTTGGAGGCGCCATTATTACCTTGGAGGTGCAGTCATATTTCATCTTAATACGCCACAGAGTTGCATCGCCCTTGAACTCATTACTGTCCTCTTAATATTCCTGGCTACACCTGCAAGATGATCCCCAGCAAAACTAGGCACCTAGCACCGTCGTCCTAGGCATCTGTTGTCACTTCATTTATGACAGCACTCAGACACACACAGACACACACACATAGACACAGACAGACAGACACACACACATACACACACAAACACACACACACACACACACACACACACACACACACACACACACACACACACACAACTTCCTATAGAAGCCTCCCAACCAGGTCAACCCCAGTGCAACCAAACACTCTAAATCAAAACACCCATGCCACATCCAATGCCCCCACCCACTACATTACAAACTTCACCCCCACAGCAACAACCCATAGTTCCTTACCAGGTCTCCCACTTCCCCAACCCCAATATACTTCCCTGAACACAGTCTTAGAAAAGAAGTTGAAGGTGTGGTATACAAATGCAGATGGAATAACAAACAAGTATGAGGAGTGGCACGAAAGAATCAAAGAGACATCCCCAGACATAATAGCACTCACAGAAACAAAACTCACCAGAATAATAACAGATTCAATCTTTCCATCCGGATATCAAATCCTCAGGAAAGATAGAGGGAGGAGAGGGGGAGGAGGAGTTGCACTGCTCATTAAAAACCAGTGGGGTTTTGAGAAAATGGAAGGAATGGATGGCATGGGCGAAAGGGACTACTTAGTAGGAACAATCCAGTCTGAGGGACATAAGGTGATAATTGCAGTAATGTACAACCCACCACAGAACTGCAGGAGGCCAAGAGAAGAATACGATGAGAGCAACAGAGCAATGATCGACACACTAGCCGAGGTGGCCAGGAGAGCACACATGGGGGGAGCAAAGTTACTAGTTATGGGTGATTTCAATCACAAGGAGATTGACTGGGAAAACCTGGAGCCCCATGGGGGTCCCGAAACATGTAGAGCCAAGATGATGGATGTGGTACTGGAGAACCTCATGCATCAACACGTTAGAGACACTACCAGAGAGAGAGGAGAGGATGAACCAGCAAGGTTGGACCTTGTATTCACCATGAGTAGTTCGGACATCGAGGGTATCATGTATGAAAGGCCCCTGGGAGCTAGTGATCATGTGGTTCTGTGCTTCGACTACATAGTTGAGCTCCAAGTGGAGAGAGTAGCAGGAATAGGCTGGGAAAAACCAAACTACAAAAGGGGGAACTACTCAGGCATGAGGAACTTCCTTCAAGACATTCAGTGGGAGAGGGAACTGACAGGAAAACCAGTACAAGAAATGATGGACTATGTGGCAACAAAATGCAAGGAGGCAGAGGAGAGGTTTGTTCCCAAGGGAAACAGAAATAATGGGAAGAACAGAACGAGTCCTTGGTTCACCCAAAGGTGTAGGGAGGCAAAAACTAGGTGTACTAGAGAATGAAAAAGGTACTGAAGACAGAGAACTCAGGAAAATAAAGAAATCAGCCGAAGAGCCAGAAACGAATATGCACAGATAAGAAGGGAGGCTCAGAGACAATATGAAAATGACATAGCATCAAAAGTAAAGACTGACCCGAAGCTGTTGTACAGCCACATCAGGAGGAAAACAACAGTCAAGGACCAGGTAATCAGACTGAGGAAGGGTGATGGGGAATTCACAAGAAACGACCGAGAGGTATGTCAGGAGCTCAACACAAGATTTAAAGAGGTATTTACAGTGGAAACCAGTAGGACTCCAAGAAATCAGAACAGGGGGGCACACCAGCAAGTGCTGGATGAGGTAC
>NC_091347.1:18217539-18247539 GCF_038502225.1 Cherax quadricarinatus | reverse complement strand
GAAGCTAGGCCAAAAAGATGCCGCTTTTGCTTTGTTCTTATGCTAATTTTTTTTTTTTTTTGCTATCTATATTTTGCTTTATTATATAAATATTCAATATTTTCAAAATACTTTTCTATTTTACAGAAACATTATTTGACAATTATAAAATCGAAATTTTCCAAACTGTCAATTTATTTATTTATTGTTTTTAACTAATTGTTTTATATAGAATTGGTGACTTTTTCATTTATCGTTTTTCTTCGCAATGTAACGTAAACTATTTTATTTACGTTACACATTGTAAAAAATTCGGTATCCTTTGAAACGTCCAAAAAAGCATTCAAAATATGCTTTTTCTTGTTTTTTTTCATTAACAATAATAATGAATATAATAATAATAATAATCTTCATTATAGTAATGGATCTTGATACAAGGAACTGGAGTAATCCTCCCTTTCCTTGGATCCAACATACTTAGCCTCCCTTTCAACCCCTAGGCGTTGTATGACCCTTGAGAATTTAGCGCTCCCACACGAAGATTATTACTCAGGTTTTCCCTTTACATTATATATATAGTATATGTATATATATAATATATATAATATATAATATATAATATATATAATATATATAATATATATATATATATATATATATATATATATATATATATATATATATATATATATATATATATATATATATATATATATATATATATATATATATATATATACTCACAATAAAAAGACAGTGAAATAGCTCTCATCAAATCTTTATTACCAAAATCAATCACGAGACAGTCTCTCTCTCTCTCTCTTTTGTTACTCCTTTGTACTTGCAATATAGAAAATGATTGTCTCTCTCTTTCTCTCTATCTTTCAAGTGTCTCTCACTCCAGCGACACAAAAGGCCTTAGTACAAATGTTACAAAAGTATTATATATTTTTTTCTATGTAGCCATCAAAAAAGTACACCTGTGTCCAGTATAATATAGGAATTATGTATCAAAAAGGTGTTTATTTTTAACTCCCCTTTCACTCATACTGTGTATCATACTGAGCTCATACTGTGTATCATACTGAGTATTATACTGTGTATCATACTGAGTATCATACTGTGTATCATACTGAGTATCATACTGAGTATCATACTGTGCATTATAATGAACCCACACTATGTATCATACTGAGTATCGTGCCTAGTATCATACTGAGCTCATACTGTGTATCATACTGAGCTCATACTGTGTATCATACTGAGTATCATACTGTGTATCATACTGAGTATCATATTGTGCATTATAATGAACCCACACTATGTATCATACTGAGTATCGTGCCTAGTATCATACTGAGCTCATTCTGTAATACTGTGTATCATACCGAGTATCATACTATGTATATTACACTGAGCTCATACTCTGTATTATTCTGAATATCATACTAAGTATCATACTGAGCTCACACTGTGTATATTATACTCAGCTCATACAGTATTATAACGAGTATCATACAGAATATCATACTGAGCTTTCTCGCTTGGCTAGGAGTGGAGTGGTGGGAGTGTCCTCGCAGGCCGGGTGACTACCACACAAGGACCCGCGCTTACTCCTGGAGTTCTGGTACTCTACCGGAGGCGGGGGAGGCAGGAGACCCCCTTCTATCCCCACTGGGGGGAATTGGTGGGGATTGACGGTGGTAGTCTGGCGGCACTTTCTCCCCGGCGGGTGTGGCATGGCTCTGGGCAGCGTGGAGACCTGTACGTGCCGGCACTTGGCACTGTACGTCTCCGCCGTGTCGTAAGGCAAAGGGAAGCTAGAAGGGGTGTCCCCTATCTTGGTTCCTGCAGCAGGGGATGCCGTCCCTACCCCGCCGTAACGAGGGATAGCCTGGAGGGATAGAATGGGTTGCTGATCATTTAATGATAGTACAATGCATAGATAGAAAAAAATATAAAGGACTGTGTATACAATATATATACATGTATATATATATATATATATATATATATATATATATATATATATATATATATATATATATATATATATATATATATATATATATATATATATATATATATATATATATATATATATATATAATTTGTATAGAGAGAGAGAGAGAGAGAGAATAGAAGATACTCACAGGAACGCGGGCGGGGATGGGAGCATACTGGTATCGGTCGGGCGGTAGCAGGATAGACGCCGCCGAATCGGTGTCGGGCGGTCTGCAGCCTTCCTGCAGCGGGATCACGTCAGGGTCAGCGTCGCTCTCAGACTCAACCTGGTGGGGAGGCAGGAGCTGTGACTCGACCTCCCCGCGGCAAGCACAACTCGGTGACACACACACACGCACACACACACACACACACACACACACACACACACACACACACACACACACACACACACACACGCGCGCGCGCGCACACACACACACACACACACACACACACACACACACACACACACACACACACGTCAGGCAGTATTTCGGCATCTTCAAAGTGTCCACAGAGTGGAACGATTTGAAGAATCAAGTGGTAGAGGCAAGATTCATGAACAGCTTCAAGAATACGTACGCTACTGATACCACTTAATAGACAGGAACATACACAGTAACTATAAACTGGCGAGCACATACAAAACAGGACCAAGAATTAGAGGCTGTTCACCACAAGTCCAAATATGTAATTAAAAATAGTTAAGTTTACCTCTAAATAAATTATAACAAAAAGGGAAAAAAAACTCGAGTTTCGTGTCACGAAATACAAATAAAAGTATTTTTAACTGCTGAAAGTAAACCTTTTTTTTTTTTTTCTTGTCCCATAAAAAGAATTTACTGAAACCTATTTTTCCCGCTACTGAAAAAAATAATCGTCCCAGAATTTTAATTTGCTTCAGTTGGAACCGTTAATGTAATGGAAATCTGATGACTTTAATGGGTGGGCAGTCATCCCTTAGACCATTACACAGCTGAATACTGGTCAATTAGATCTTGTCTAATGGGGGTTTGCATGCTGGTCATTTGCATATTGTCCATTCCCCCATCTGCCGTCTCGTGTGTAAAGGCAGTTACTGGCGATTGTTCTGATGGGCATCAAATTTCCCTGCCCTGGTGGGAAATCAGGTACACTGCTGAAAGTAATGTGTTAGAAGCTACTCACACTCATGTACTCAGGTAACGGAGACTTATTTAAACCATCTCTATCGTTAGTTAATTCGTCAAGGAAAAAACAGTCCCCTGGCATGAAGCTTTGTCAGAGGAGTCGTTAAATAACAAAAAGGCACAATACCGTGACTGGATCAATACACAAATAACCCGCACATAAAAGAGAGAAGCTTACGACGACGTTTCGGTCCGACTAGGACCATTGACAAAGTCACAGTGTGACTGTCAATGGTCCTAGTCGGACCGAAACGTCGTCGTAAGCTTCTCTCTTTTATGTGCGGGTTATTTGTGTAGAGGAGTCGTTCATTGTTGACGACTAACTCTAACGTCAGGTAAAGTTACCTTTTCAAAGTGAATGTTAGTTTGTGAATTGTTGCACCCAGGGTATTGTGACTTTGCAGGGTTAGTCGTGAATTGTTGCAGCTACGGTATTGTGACTGAGGGTTAATCGTGAATTGTAGCAGTTACGGTATTGTGACTTTGTGGGTTAGTCGTGAATTGTAGCAGTTACGGTATTGTGACTCTGTGGGTTAATCGTGAATTGTAGCAGTTACGGTATTGTGACTTTGTGGGTTAGTCGTGAATTGTAGCAGTTACGTTATTGTGACTTTGAGGGTTAATCGTGAATTGTAGCAGTTACGGTATTGTGACTTTGTGGGTTAGTCGTGAATTGTAGCAGTTACGGTATTGTGACTCTGTGGGTTAATCGTGAATTGTAGCAGTTACGGTATTGTGACTTTGTGGGTTAGTCGTGAATTATAGCAGTTACGGTATTGTGACTTTATGGGTTAGTCGTAAATTATAGCAGCTACGGTATTGTGACTGTGAATTAGTTGTGAACTGTAGCAGCCACGGTATTATGACTTTGTGGGTTAGTTGTGAATTGTAGGATTGTGTGTACCTGTGTGTCTCGCTCGAGACAGCTGTGGCGGTGACTGAGTGAAGGAGACTTGGACAACTTCGGCGAGTCCTCTTCTGGTTCGGTCTCTTGGGTGGGTGTGTCCGGGTGGCAGGGCGGGGACGGCGGCGGGTGGCGGCAGTGAGGGTGGTGACCGCGGCGGGGTAGCCGCGTGCGGAACGTGATGAGGACGATGAGGACGATGATGATGATGACGAGGCCTGCCCCGACGCCCAGAGCGGCGGGCACTAGCGAAGGCATAGCCAGGACGCTCAGGTATTTATTGTTGCCGCTGCTGATGCTGCCGCCGCTGACGCCGCCGCCGCCGCTGCCGCCACCACTGACGCCACTGCTGCTGCCGCCGATGGCGCTGCCGCCGCCGTTCTTGCCGCCGTCGCGAACTTCCGCTTCGGAAGGTCCGTCTGAGGGCAGGTAAAAAAGAATTTTCTCTAGGGATTTTCTCTCGCTTAACAAAAAATAGCAAAAATAAAATAACAGTGAAAAACTAAAATGAACATAGAAAACAATAGAAAATATATTTTTTAATACATATTTAACCTTCCAGAGCAACGTGAGGTTTTATATTTTGACGTTTTAATTCTCAGTTCTTGAAATTCCAAAAAACAAAGATAAAAGGCTTGAGCTTGCTACCATCTGCAGCTCATAAGGCTGCCATCCCCACGAGCCCCTTCGAGGCGGGGTAGATGGCAGACCAGAGGCCTAGCTTCTCCCTACGAGCCCCGTGAGGGCGGGGACTGTGGCTAGGCCTGGGGACACTTGGTCCCAAAGATGAGGAGGTACTTGTACCTCCTCCCATGGGAGACTTAAGTCTCGAGACACTCCCCAGATAGGGAGCCAAGGCCGGGTCACCACTACTTGGAAAAGACCCGGGCCGGGAGAATACCGGCGAATAAAAAAAAAAAAAAAAAAAGAAATTCCAACAATACTTTCGTAAGGTAAACAAAATAATAATAATTATAACTATAATTTTTAATGGTGTGGACGGGTAAACCAGTAGAAGGCTTCGATCAGGTGACCAAAACCTCCTGCTGCGGGTCATCATATGACTGAGACCCGCGTCAGGAAACACCTGTCCTGTTTCCTGATGAACTTAACCTAACGTGTGGTAAGGTAACCATGGCACTAACTCACCGTGTGGCTGGTAGACAGAACCGTTCGCACCGGTGCTGGAGACGGTGACATGGGCGGGGACACTAGAACCTTTCTCATTGTAGGCGGTGATAATAAGATCATACTTGCGTCCAGCCTGCAGTCCCTCCACCTGTACAACAACGCACAATGTTATTACACACAGTGTGCCATGTGTGTTTACAGATTAACATTAAAAATAGTTATAATTATAGTTATAATTTTTAAAGGGGTGGATGGGTAAGCCAGTGGAAGGCCTCGGTCAGATGACCAAAATCTCCAGCTGCTGGTCATCCTATGACTAAGACCCGCGTCAGGAAACACTTATCCTGTTACCTCACTTATGTGTTCAATATTAAATGGGTCGTCTAAATGATTCAGACCCGTGTCAGGAGACGCCTTTCCTGTCCTCTGTCGAATATTATATAAAACCATACCACGGGTGGGGATAGAACCCGCGATCAGAGAGTTTCAAAACTCCAGACCGTCGCGTTAGCCACTGGAGTTTTGAGACTCTCTGATCGCAGGTTCTAACCCGGCCCGTGGTATGGTTTGTTTGCAATCGTGTCATTACGAGTTCGTAAGTCAATATTATATGATTTAGTATATTTTAGAATACCTACCATTATATATATATATATATATATATATATATATATATATATATATATATATATATATATATATATATATATATATATATATATATATATGCGTGTGTGTGTGTTTAGGGCAGAGGCGAGACCAACACAACTGTAAAATAAGAATGCTTTTCAAGGTCGCCCATGTGTAAAGATCGCCCATACGGCTGAAGGAACCTCTTCCCTTCCATGTAACTGGAGAGGCTTACCTCCCACACCATCAACGTGTGTGTGGGTGGGCGAGTGTGTGGAAGGGCGAGTGTGTGGGTTGGCGAGTGTGCGGAAGGGCGAGTGTGTGGGTTGGCGAGTGTGTGGGTTGGCGAGTGTGTGGGTTGGCGAGTGTGTGGGAGGGCGAGTGTATGGGTGGGCGAGTGTGTGGAAGGGCGAGTGTGTGGGAGGGCGAGTGTGTGGGGCGTCGCTGCTGCTGCTTCAAATTCCCACACATCGATTAGCCTCTGTGTGTGGGGGGGATTATGGTGGGGGTTGGGGTGGGGGTGTGTGTCTTGGGGGAAAGGAGCTTGGCTACTGGAGTAGTGTTTCTCTTACTCAGCGGACGGAGGATCGAACCTGCACTGCTTCTTGCGCTGAGTGGCCCACATAGGTTTAGAGCTTCACTTGTATTAAAATGATTGGGGGGAGAGGGTGAGACGGTCAGTAGGATGATATTCTGTGTGCTCTCCCCCGAAGAAGTGCACACAGTGTATGGGGTGCACTGCTGTAGACGGTGTCTGTTTAAGACGGTGGTGTCTGCTATAGATGGTGGTGTCTGCTGTAGACGGTGGTGTCTCCTATAGATGGTGGTGTCTGCTGTAGGCGGTGGTGTCTGCTGTAGGCGGTGGTGTCTGCTGTAGACGGTAGTGTCTGCTGTAGACGGTAGTGTCTGCTGTAGACGGTAGTGTCTGCTGTAGACGGTAGTGTCTGCTGTAGACGGTAGTGTCTGTTGTAGATGGTGATATCTGCTGTAGATGGTGGTATCCAGTGTAGATGATGGTATCTCCTGTAGATGGTGTCTACTGTAAACGGTGGAGTCTGCTGTAGACGGTGGAGTCTACTGTAGACGGTGGAGTCTACTGTAGACGGTGGAGTCTACTGTAGACGGTGGAGTCTACTGTAGACGGTGGAGTCTACTGTAGACGGTGGAGTCTACTGTAGACGGTGGAGTCTACTGCAGACGGTGGTGCCTACTAACATAGCTACGGATGTATTGCATGATGATCCGTATCAATTTACTAATGTTACACAATACCAAACAGTCGATGAATAAGACAATAAGTCAATAAGACACATGTAACAGCAGCTCTTGGGCTATCTCCAATGGCCAGACATTTCGCCCGCGCGATAGCCTTCTTCAGTCGAATGACAGACCCACACTCGACTGAAGAATGGCCCTGTTAGTCCCCTAACTGGCCAGGCCTGAGCGGCCGCTTGCTGCCGGAGGGACTGAGGCAGGACTGGTGCTTGACAGGTTAATGGTGCAGCTAGCTCCAAGATGATGCCATTTATGTCAGTGGGACGTGAGCTGCACCACAACACTTTCAACAACACTGAGGAGGAAGTTAATGTCTGCTGGTAAGGAGAGAGAGAGAGAGAGAGAGAGAGAGAGAGAGAGAGAGAGAGAGAGAGAGAGAGAGAGAGAGAGAGAGAGAGAGAGAGAGAGAGAGAGAGAGAGAGAGAGAGAGAGAGATGGGTTACAACAATTACGGTTCCTCTTTAATCAAGGTCGAAGGACAAATTTTGTTTAAAGACGCACATAGAGTTGAGACTTCCGCGAGGTAGAATGTTAGTCTCGCCTCTCAGGGCTTCAGGGACATGCTAAGCGGTCCAACCCTTAATCCCCTGACCGTTGTTGCGCACTACGACAGTCAATTGAATTCTTGATCATGGCGACGACACTTGCTACCGAGGGAAGACACTAACCCCCTGGGGCCAAACGTCAACAATTTGCTAACCTCTGTCGCGCCAAACAGTTGGGTAATCGACTGTGAAGCTAAAATGCGAAACGTCTGGGTTTTTACGTTCACTCTTTCTGAGTCTCCTGTGGTCGAAACAGCGTCTCACATTTTTGTCTGTATTTTGCCTTTTATTCGTGTTAAAGTAACTTTTACAATTTATTTAAGTTAACCCAACTTAATCTAATTTTAATTAGTATCTATAGAAAAAAATGACTTCAATGGAGTGGAAGAGGAACATAAAAAAATATATATTACCACAGAAACTCTCAAAGTACAAAATAAAAATGAGCTTGGGATCGAATCTGTGTCCTTCGCTTTGCGAGAGGAAGGAAATCTGACCACAAAGAAACGAGGGGGATATAAAGAGACGAACTCACGAGGAAGGCCGGGGAGGAGGCCGTGAGGTTGAGGAGGTGGTGACCGTCATGTTGCCTAGCCTGCAGCAGAAATCTTTGCAGGAGGCCACCGCTGCCTCCAGCCACACACTTCACTCTGACGGAGGTGCGTGTCCTGCCTCCCACCGTGCAGTTACCTGGCGCCTCCGGCTTTCCTGTAGACCACGAGATAACCTGTTAGTGGCCGCCTGATCCAGGTCTCAGACCAGGGCTTCAGATGGAAAGGAAATGGTCTAGCCCAGGTGTTACAGTAACTACATACAACAGCTAATGAAATATTATAGTAATGGCGTATTGGGGGTAATAATACAGGAAATAACAGTATTACTGCATACGGGAGGAGGGAGCGGGAAAGACAGTGATAAAATGAATGATGGTGAATGCGTTTTCTTCTTTGGGTCGCCCTGTCTTGACAAGACACAGACGTTGATGTAAAATAAAATGAATGGTAATAATAATAATAATAATAATAAATAGTAAAAGTTATAAATAGCATATTATTTACGCTGGTTTAAAATTTACACTATATTAAGAACTCACTATAAATACTTCTATCTGAAAGTTATATGACTGGAAATTAAGACCCGTGTCAGGACTCCGGTCTTGGCGCACATTAAACAAGTTATTACATAACTAAGATCCGCGTTAGGAAATACTTGTCCTATTTTCATGACAAACCTAATACCTATATACCAAGAAATTACCACGAAAGGTTAAGATTCGTTTCAGGATGGAGAGACTTTTAAAAGTTATGAGTACTTGCTACCTAGACCCGTGCCGGGTTCCACAGGGTGAATAAATCACGTAATTTACGTGAATAAATCACGTACAGAAAGTCACGGGATAAACACTCATAGATGTGGATGTCTCAGTGTATGTATGTGTATGTTCAGAGTTTAATCCCTGTTTTAGGGATTACACTCTGGTGGTGGTGGAATAGGCTACATGTTGTCTTTAATGATATTAGTGTGGACGATAGGCTGGAAAACCCAGTTAATCAACCAGCTAAACTTCGTGTCACAGCACTGCCAAGATATGTGAGTTTTCGTCAGACATACCAGGGTGTATTATAAGTCTTTCTCTAGTTTAGCAGGATTCATAGGTATCCCTTTATACCAAAACACCTGGAAACTAATACCTGAGAACTAACACCTGAGAACTAACACCTGGGAACTACACCGGGAAACTAATATCTGAGAACTAACACCTGGGAACTAATACCTGGGAGCCAAAACACCTGGAACTCACCTGCAGGCACAATATGGAAGACGCAGGGTTCCCTCTGGGTGCCTATCTCGTTGGAGGCCCAGCAGAGAAGCGTGCCGTAGTCCAGGGAGGTCATCGGGGTGTAGGTGATGACGCTGTGGCTGCTGGAAGAAGTGAAGCGTCCTTGAGGGACGTCGATGGTGTCGGCTGTGTTGTTGAACGTCCACTGGAAGGTGGCCTGCAGCGGGTTGGCCTGCACAGAACAGGTCACCTCCGCGTCCTCGTTGCGTCCCACGGGGTAGGTAGTGACCTGCCCAGGCGCACACACTGGGGCATCTGTCAACGAAGTATACCCTACCATGAGAGAACTTTTTCTTTGAATTAACTAGCGAACTAGCTAGGAGTTATGGAGGCTCGATCTTCTGATCGCTAACATTCTATTTCTACTGTGTATTGGGTAGGTCATCCTGAGAGAAGGTAATTCCCAAGTATTAAATAAAAAGGCACAATACCGTGACTGGAACAATACACAAGTAACCCGCATATAGGAGACAGAAACTGATAACGTTTCGGACCGACTTGGACCATTAATTAGTCACAGTGTATGACTAGTTAATGGTCCAAGTCAAACCGAAACGTCGTCGTAAGTTCCTGTCTTCTATGTGCGGGCTGTGTATCCAAGGAATAGTACTATAATTCCAGTCCTGCTGGAAGGACACTTCCGAAGCTGCCACAGCTGCTGAACGTTTACTGGAATACAGGGTGTTTCAAACACCCTGTACTCGACGATATCCTCATCACCGTACTGGAGTTCCCTGCTCAGGCTGATAGACTTCAACGCTATTTATGTAACTCATCTTGTGGTGTGATGGAATATGACAGAAACATAACTGAAGTTCCCACTACAGCACATTGCTGATGTATCCTGTGTTTTATTTCCCCGCTACCGCGGCCCTGTAGAGGCGTGAAGAACCTGCCTAGTATGGCCCAGTAAGTCTGCTGCAGTGTTCCTCCTTTCATATGTTCTTACGTCTGAGAAAATGTCCTGAAAGTCCGTCTTGTTCTCCTGTTACCTTCCGAAACGTTTGCGAAATAAAGATGTCGAAGTGTTGCACATGTGTCTTATCTGCTGTGTATCACTGGAAACACATCGTCACACCTGAAGACAAGTCTCCAGGCTTATACAAACCAGTGATCCTTTTGCCTAAAGCATTTCCCTCTCCCCATGATCAATAGTTGTACCTTCCTACATCTCTTCCTCTCCCCATGATCAATATTTGTACCCTCCTACATCTCTCCCTCCCCCCATGGTCGATAGTTGGGTCCTCCTTCATCTCTCCCTCTCCCCTTGATCAATAGTTTACCGTCAGTCGTTATGTATGCACAAGTGCTGCTGTGAAAGGAGATAAAAAGATGATGTGAATATCTCTGCTAAACTCAAGACCCAGTGACATTACTCAGTAAAAAAATAAAAAATATAAAAGCCAGAAAAAAATATATATCCGAATTAAAAACACAGACGAAGGAATTATCACAAAGACTTCAACAAAGCCTTTTCATTTTAAGTTCAGACTCATTTTATTTATCTCTTACATTTATTTAGTTTACGTTCAGACTCATTTTAAACGTGTATTTTTCACCCTGAAGTTCTCTAATTCGCCAGGTTGTCCTTTATGACAATACTGATCTAGGAAAGCGACTATAAATGCAGCTTCGTGTCTCCACGAGAGCGAGAATCGTCCTTAACGTATGACGAATAAGAGTGTTTATCCCAAAATTTCACCCAAAGCATTAAAAAATATCTTGTAGCCATTCCTCAGTGATGCTGCAGCCTTCATCCACCCGTCGGCCATAAACAATAGGGTGACCAGTTAGCCTATTGGTAATGGCCTCTAAAACCCTGAGATATATGAGGGAAAATACAAATCTCATCTACTTTGACACTGCTTCCAGTATACACACACACATGACTCTCCACCCGACGTGCAGAAGCGACACTGTCTCGAGGCAGCCATGACTGCAGAATCCGGTGGCTTCAATCTCCGCAAGCTGTAAGTTAGACCTGCCTAGCATGGGCCAGTAGGCCTAACGCAGCATTCCTTTGTTCTCGTGTATATCAGGTGTCACATGAACAGGTGACTCACCTGCTGACCTGTCCCGCCCTAATCTCCCACCTAATTCACCTGACCTATGTTCACTATATGTTCTGTGTGTATTTTTTTTTTGCATGTTGTTTACAAGATCGATAAAGTCCCCAGGTGGGCGAAATATCTATTGAAATTTTCTGTGTTGTACACTTGACTTTATTTTCCCACCAGTTTACTTGTAGACTACCAGCTTACCTACAGATTATCAGCCTACCTGCAGACTACCAACCTGCCTTCAGACTACCAGCCTACCTACAGAATACCAACCTGCCTGCCGACCCCCAGCCTACCTGTAGACTACCACCCTGCCTGAAGGCCACCATCCTACCTGCAAGCCACCAGCCTACCTGTAGGCTAACAGAACAGGTAGTAACAATCCTCTTACCCTAATTCTCACAACATCCTGACCATGGAACATCTCCTCCCCCCCCCCCAGGTCTCAACATTATACAAATGAGTGTCGTCCTCTCGTTCCAAAGCTTTTTTGTCCGAATTACTATCATCATCGGGACTCCTCAATGGTGCTTCAAACAGCTTACTACGTAGTTTTTCCTTTTTGTCGAAATGAGTCAACAAGGTTTCGTTATATTTTAATAAGGTAATTAGAGTAATTAATGTCAAGAACTGCAATTATCTCGGTGTAATTGTATCTTTGCGCTATGTAACGGTTCTGCGTTTCCAGGCGAGGATTTAATTAGTTTTTGCTTTAAGGTATATATATATATATATATATATATATATATATATATATATATATATATATATATATATATATATATATATATATATATATATATATATATATATATATATATATATATACATATATGTATGTATTTTTGTGAATATTTGGCCAAGGTATTTTGTCTTTAAATAAAACATACTTGAAATATAGGGGGTGGTAGCAGAAAATTCTCAAACAGCTTCAGGGAGAACCTTGAGTTTTCCCTGAAGCGAGTTTATTCTTTTCTCTGAGGATGAGGGTCCCTATGACAGTTCTAGAGGTGGTACCTCCCTATATTATATATATATATATATATATATATATATATATATATATATATATATATATATATATATATATATATATATATATATATAGATATATATATATATATAAATATATATAATATATATATAATATATTTTTTTTTTTTTTTTTTTTTCAACAAGTCGGTCGTCTCCCACCGAGGCAGGGTGACCCAAAAAAAAAGAAAGAAAATCCCCAAAAAGAAAATACTTTCATCATCATTCAACACTTTCACCACACTCACACATTATGACTGCTTTTGCAGAGGTGCTCAGAATACAACAGTTTAGAAGCATATACGTATAAAGATACACAACATATCCCTCCAAACTTCCAATATCCCAAACCCCTCCTTTATATATATATATATATATATATATTATATATATATATATATATATATATATATATATATATATATATATATATATATATATATATATATGAACATTAAAATGGTATAAAATACCGACAAGTTGTTAGGTAAGACACATATGCAACAGTTAGGTATCTTTATGCTCTTCTCCAGACTGAGGGACTGACCACCTCAAAACTTTAAGGGTGATGGACTGATTACATCGTCTTCAAGTCTCTTCTGCTTCTATCAACTTTTCTGTACTCGACGGAAGAAGCCTACTGTGTAGGCGAAACGTTCCGAAATAAAGATACCTAACATATATATATATATATATATATATATATATATATATATATATATATATATATATATATATATATATATATATATATATATATATATATATATATATTTCGTAAGTCTGTTTTTCACGCTTTTTTGTTATTTCCTTTACGTTTTCTTCAATCAAGTATCTCCCTCTCATTTTCTCTTCTCCTTTCGCTTTCTCTTGCTACTTCCTGCTCCCCCCTTTCTCTCTCTCCCTCCTTCCTGTTCCTCTTTGCCTCCGTTCAACCCCTCTTCCTCCCTCCGCCCAGTATCATACGCGCCGGGAGACGCTAGTGGTCCACCCCGCACCACGTCCAGTGTTTCTCTCTCCTGCCTGAGCTGCATGCCTTCTGTGTGTGTTTTTTGTGAGTGTTGAGTAGCATCCTTACCTCCAGCAGGATGGCCCATGTGAATACATCTCCACGGCTGACACCCGCGTCAGGAGGAAGTGTTTGGTTACATTTCTCCTTCTGACGAGTCAAACACCATCATTACCACCTGCTCGTCCTGCCCGAGGAAGTTCCATCGTCAGGAGAGATTTCCTCACCGAGTGCTTCTGTCAGAGTATCCAGCTCCTGCGCTAATCCCATGAATAATATGCGAGTTCAAATTAGAAGCGCTCAGCAGACGGAGAATCGAGCCAACAGCACGTGTTGCGCTGAATGACTCACGTGGGTTCGGCCCTTAACAGATTTTTTTGTTTATTTTTGTGCTAACCCCACACGGGATTAGTCCAGTAGAGCTAATCCCTTAATTAAGGGCGAAACAGCGCGATAAGGTAATTGCTTCAGGTGTAATTTGATAATGGTTCAGGTAGAACCGAAACGTCATCTAAGGTGTATATCTCTGTATATACACCGAGAGGAGCATCTCTGTATATACACCGAGAGGTATATGTCTCTCAGCATATATACACCGAGAGGTATATGTCTCTCAGCATATATACACCGAGAGGTATATGTCTCTCAGCATATATACACCGAGAGGTATATGTCTCTCAGCATATATACACCCTGTGATGTATGTCTCAGTGTGTATACACTGAGGGTATACTTTGATCCACACATTAGGTGTTAAAATATTCGTGAATTGTGGTGTACAGGCGGATATGTAGTCGTCATGACCTCCCTCGTGCAGTCGATACATGTTAAACGTAATAAACCATTCGGTCAGCCGAGTTTATATTCTTGCCCCGGGGCAAAGAGTGCTGTAGACTCGATTCTCCGTTCGCTAAAAGCTAAACACGCACGTACCGGTATACCAAACTGGGCTATATTGACTACTCAGAAGAAATCTTCCTTCTTAGGATACTGAGTACGGCTTGTATGCCCCTGATGTATTCTTTTTGTATTCATTATGAATGGGCGTATACATGAGTAGGGAGAGTATGATGCTATGTAAGATTTTTTTTTGTAGTTCAGGGGTATTGTAGGTAGTTATTTCTCAGTGATTTTTACCTTTGTGTGAATGAACGAAACTACTCCTTAAAGTACTATTCTCTTACTAGTGTTATTGGTAATATTATTACTGCAGCTGCTGCTACCACTGCTATTACTATTGCTACTGCTGTTATTACTGCTAATATTACTGCAGATGTGTGGAACAATCTTCCGAGTAGGGTCATACAGGTTGGGTAGCTTTAAAAAGAGTTTGGACAAATATATGAATGGGAGGCTGGGTTTGATTGGTGTCTGGAGTACAGAAGCAAATTCCTGTGTAGCATCAATAATAATAATAATAATAATAATAATAATAATAATAATAATAATAATAATAATAATAATAATAATAATAATAATAATCTTTATTCTATATGTATATGTACAAGGTATACTGGCCTAGTTGACAATGACATAGTACTATATAGAAAGCTCCTTATTTTGTAGAGCATTTCGGGTAAATTATGTGAATTTTGTCTCCAGGATTCGACCCTCACTAGTCGACTAACACCCAGGTACTTGTTTTATTGAAAGGTGAACATAGAGAGCAGGTGTCTTAAGGATACACGTCCTAACGCTTGGGAAAATGATGGAAAAATACATGGATTGTCTTGATAAGGACCTGCCTTGTATGGGCCAGAAGGCCTGCTGCTGTGTTCCTCCATTCTTACATTCTTATGTACTACTACTACTACTACTACTACTAACAACACACACTACTATACTTACATTTCACATCAAGTCTGAGAAAGTTAGAGCTGGCGTCTCCCACAACATTATGGGCGTGACAAGAGTACCTGCCAGCGTGAGCCCTCACCACACGCTGGAGCACCAAGCTCTGGTTGCTGATGATCACTCCGCTGGTAACGTTGTGTACCAGCACCTCGTTCTGTAGCCAGGGCGAGGGGTACATGTCATAATATAGGTCATAAAAGTTCAGAGTCATAATACAGCTTCAAACTCACAAATACAAACAAGTTCAAAGTCTCAATAAAAGTCATAAAACGAGTTACAGTGCACGACAACACAGCACTCACAAGAGTACAACGGCAATCACCACCATCGCCACTCCAGGAGACATGGCAGACTCGGGGTTTAGCCTCGATCTCACACGCGAACTACGCAGCAACACAGTCTTTCACAAGAGCACATCAGCACTACCACCACCATCACTGCCATCACAACTACCACCACCATCACTGCCACCACAACTACCACCACCACAACTACAACAACTCACGTTGTGTCTCCAGGAGACGTGGGAGACTCTGGGATTAGCCTCGATCTCACACTCGAAGTACACGTCGTCTCCCTCTTTGATATTACTGGAGTCCAGAGACGAACCGAAGTTGGCGGATGCTGTGGGCAGATCTGCGACGAAATTAACACAATTATTACTAAATTCGTTGGGCTCCTTGCTAAACCCACAGGGGCAGACAGTCCCTGGAGGGGGGGTACTGGGAAAATGATGTACTTGTATATCTCCCGTAAACTGAATATATTCCAACCCTCTATGGTGTTTCCTGGGGAAGGGATCGTGATCTGAGGAATTTAGGCTACTTCTTCCCCCCCCTTGGATCGTATCTCATGACTTCCTATTTCCCCACGACCTGCGTGACGCCTACGGGTTTAGCGCATCCCTACAAATAATCCATCGGTAACGCAGTAACAAATATACTTAAATAAAAATAAACGTAACATACAACTAAATAAATCCTGACTCGAACTAAAAGCTGTAATAAAGTATAAACTCTGAAATTAATAATAACAATTATTATTACTCATGGAGAGTATATATACCGAGAGTATATATATATATATATATATATACATATTCGTGAATATACACTGATGAGTTATCTAATCAACATTCTTCAAGATTATTCTTGATATCATTTGTCAGCTAACTCGCCGCCCTAACGAGCATCGTGCGGTCGATAGGTTTGAAATCTAATTAAGAGTCGCTTCACATTAGCCCTCAGAAGAGAAATTATTTAATGACTAAGACACATGTGAAACACTTGTGTATCTTTAATGACTGCATGTTTCGCCTGCATAGCGGGATTCCTCAGTCGAATGCAGAGGCGACTGCAGTTTCTGTAGACAGGAGAGGTAGACAGGTAGTTTGTCTACCGTGTATGAGGCACTGTGTCTCAGAGGTTGTAGAAGAAACGGGTATGTTTCTTGTGTACTCACAGCTCATCCTGTGAGCTGTGAGTGCATGTGTCCCAACAGCTCATGCTGTTAGCTGTAGTTTGTGTACCCACAACTAATCCTGTGACTTATAGTTTATTGTGCACCCACAAGTCATGCTGTTAGCTGTAGTTTGTGTACCCACAACTAATCCTGTGACTTATAGTTTATTGTGCACCCACAAGTCATGCTGTTAGCTGTAGTTTGTGTACCCACAACTAATCCTGTGACTTATAGTTTATTGTGCACCCACAAGTCATGCTGTTAGCTGTAGTTTATCGTGCACCCACAGCTCATCCTGTGAGTTGTAGCAGTAATGAGCGCCAGCAGCTCATCCTACCAGTGGTAGCGTCGTCAGAATTAGCTCTCTGACAAGTTGTTATTATCAGATCACAGATTATAAATATATAATATCATTAGATATTAAAGACACAAGTTATTACGAAGCTTAAACTATCATCATACAGACTTACTACCTTAATAACTCAAAGCCTGGATACATTATCAGGCTCTCAGAATCATCAAGGAGAAAGGGATTTGCTATGAAAGATTAGCTGCGTTAGAGATACAACTCTTGAGTTTGGGAACTTGTCTTTGTGAACTGTTGGCTTGCTTAGTTAACGGGGTTTAAAGCCTATCGACTATGCGAGGGTCATTGAGGTTGTATGTCACCTATTCACCACCGGTCAAGCGTATGTTAATTCTCATCCAGGGCATATAAAAATTATAGTAAATTCTAAGTATATATATATATATATATATATATATTTTATTATTATCACACTGGCCGATTCCCACCAAGGCAGGGTGGCCCGAAAAAGAAAAACTTTCACCATCATTCACTCCATCACTGTCTTGCCAGAAGGGTGCTTTACACTACAGTTTTTAAACTGCAACATTAACACCCCTCCTTCAGAGTGCAGGCACTGTACTTCCCATCTCCAGGACTCAAGTCCGGCCTGCCGGTTTCCCTGAATCCCTTCATAAATGTTACTTTGCTCACACTCCAACAGCACGTCAAGTATTAAAAACCATTTGTCTCCATTCACTCCTATCAAACACGCTCACGCATGCCTGCTGGAAGTCCAAGCCCCTCGCACACAAAACCTCCTTTACCCCCTCCCTCCAACCCTTCCTAGGCCGACCCCTACCCCGCCTTCCTTCCACTACAGACTGATACACTCTTGAAGTTATTCTGTTTCGCTCCATTCTCTCTACATGTCCGAACCACCTCAACAACCCTTCCTCAGCCCTCTGGACAACAGTTTTGGTAATCCCGCACCTCCTCCTAACTTCCAAACTACGAATTCTCTGCATTATATTCACACCACACATTGCCCTCAGACATGACATCTCCACTGCCTCCAGCCTTCTCCTCGCTGCAACATTCATCACCCATGCTTCACACCCATATAAGAGCGTTGGTAAAACTATACTCTCATACATTCCCCTCTTTGCCTCCAAGGACAAAGTTCTCTGTCTCCACAGACTCCTAAGTGCACCACTCACTCTTTTTCCCTCATCAATTCTATGATTCACCTCATCTTTCATAGACCCATCCGCTGACACGTCCACTCCCAAATATCTGAATACGTTCACCTCCTCCATACTCTCTCCCTCCAATCTGATATTCAATCTTTCATCACCTAATCTTTTTGTTATCCTCATAACCTTACTCTTTCCTGTATTCACCTTTAATTTTCTTCTTTTGCACACCCTACCAAATTCATCCACCAATCTCTGCAGCTTCTCTTCAGAATCTCCCAAGAGCACAGTGTCATCAGCAAAGTGCAGCTGTGACAACTCCCACCCTGTGTGTGATTCTTTATCTTTTAACTCCACGCCTCTTGCCAAGACCCTCGCATTTACTTCTCTTACAACCCCATCTATAAATATATTAAACAACCACGGTGACATCACACATCCTTGTCTAAGGCCTACTTTTACTGGGAAAAAATTTCCCTCTTTTCTACATACTCTAACTTGAGCCTCACTATCCTCGTAAAAACTCTTCACTGCTTTCAGTAACCTACCTCCTACACCATACACTTGCAACATCTGCCACATTGCCCCCCTATCCACCCTGTCATACGCCTTTTCCAAATCCATAAATGCCACAAAGACCTCTTTAGCCTTATCTAAATACTGTTCACTTATATGTTTCACTGTAAACACCTGGTCCACACACCCCCTACCTTTCCTAAAGCCTCCTTGTTCATCTGCTATCCTATTCTCCGTCTTACTCTTAATTCTTTCAATTATAACTCTACCATACACTTTACCAGGTACACTCAACAGACTTATCCCCCTATAATTTTTGCACTCTCTTTTATCCCCTTTGCCTTTATACAAAGGAACTATGCATGCTCTCTGCCAATCCCTAGGTACCTTACCCTCTTCCATACATTTATTAAATAATTGCACCAACCACTCCAAAACTATATCCCCACCTGCTTTTAACATTTCTATCTTTATCCCATCAATCCCGGCTGCCTTACCCCCTTTCATTTTACCTACTGCCTCACGAACTTCCCCCACACTCACAACTGGCTCTTCCTCACTCCTACAAGATGTTATTCCTCCTTGCCCTATACACGAAATCACAGCTTCCCTATCTTCATCAACATTTAACAATTCCTCAAAATATTCCCTCCATCTTCCCAATACCTCTAACTCTCCATTTAATAACTCTCCTCTCCTATTTTTAACTGACAAATCCATTTGTTCTCTAGGCTTCCTTAACTTGTTAATCTCACTCCAAAACTTTTTCTTATTTTCAACAAAATTTGTTGATAACAGCTCACCCACTCTCTCATTTGCTCTCTTTTTACATTGCTTCACCACTCTCTTAACCTCTCTCTTTTTCTCCATATACTCTTCCCTCCTTGCATCACTTCTACTTTGTAAAAACTTCTCATATGCTAACTTTTTCTCCCTTACTACTCTCTTTACATCATCATTCCACCAATCGCTCCTCTTCCCTCCTGCACCCACTTTCCTGTAACCACAAACTTCTGCTGAACACTCTAACACTACATTTTTAAACCTACCCCATTCCTCTTCGACCCCATTGCCTATGCTCTCATTAGCCCATCTATCCTCCAATAGCTGTTTATATCTTACCCTAACTGCCTCCTCTTTTAGTTTATAAACCTTCACCTCTCTCTTCCCTGATGCTTCTATTCTCCTTGTATCCCATCTACCTTTTACTCTCAGTGTAGCTACAACTAGAAAGTGATCTGATATATCTGTGGCCCCTCGATAAACATGTACATCCTGAAGTCTACTCAACAGTCTTTTATCTACTAATACATAATCCAACAAACTACTGTCATTTCGCCCTACATCATATCGTGTATACTTATTTATCCTCTTTTTCTTAAAATATGTATTACCTATAACTAAACCCCTTTCTATACAAAGTTCAATCAAAGGGCTCCCATTATCATTTACACCTGGCACCCCAAACTTACCTACCACACCCTCTCTAAAAGTTTCTCCTACTTTAGCATTCAGGTCCCCTACCACAATTACTCTCTCACTTGGTTCAAAGGCTCCTATACATTCACTTAACATCTCCCAAAATCTCTCTCTCTCCTCTGCATTCCTCTCTTCTCCAGGTGCATACACGCTTATTATGACCCACTTCTCGCATCCAACCTTTACTTTAATCCACATAATTCTCGAATTTACACATTCATATTCTCTTTTCTCCTTCCATAACTGATCATTTAACATTACTGCTACCCCTTCCTTTGCTCTAACTCTCTCAGATACTCCAGATTTAATCCCATTTATTTCCCCCCACTGAAACTCTCCTACCCCCTTCAGCTTTGTTTCGCTTAGAGCCAGGACATCCAACTTCTTTTCATTCATAACATCAGCAATCATCTGTTTCTTGTCATCCGCACTACATCCACGCACATTTAAACAACCCAGTTTTATAAAGTTTTTCTTCTTCTCTTTTTTAGTAAATGTATACAGGAGAAGGGGTTACTAGCCCATTGCTCCCGGCATTTTAGTCGCCTCATACGACACGCATGGCTTACGGAGGAAAGATTCTTTTCCACTTCCCCATGGACAATAGAAGAAATAAAAAAGAACAAGAGCTATTTAGAATAAGGAGAAAAACCTAGATGTATGTATATATATATATGCATGTGCGTGTCTGTGAAATGTGACCAAAGTGTAAGTAGGAGTAGCAAGATATCCCTGTTATCTAGCGTGTTTATGAGACAGAAAAAGAAAACCAGCAATCCTACCATCATGCAAAACAGTTACAGGTTTTTGTTTCACAGTCATCTGGCAGGACGGTAGTACTTCCCTGGGTGGTTGCTGTCTACCAACCTACTACCTCAAATATATATATATATATATATATATATATATATATATATATATATATATATATATATATATATATATATATATATATATATATATATTATATATATATATCCCCTACCCACTCTAAAACCTCCTTGCTCATCCGCAATCCTAAATTCTGTCTTACCTCTAATTCTTTCAATCATAACCCTACCGTACACTTTTCCTGGTATACTCAGTGAACTTATTCCTCTATAATTTTTACAATCTCTCTTGTCCCCTTTCCCTTTATATAAAGAGACTATGCATGCTCTCCGCCAATCCCTATGTACCTTCCCCTCTTTCATACATTTATTAAACAAAAGTACCAACCACTCCAACACTATATCCCCCCCTGCTTTTAACATTTCTGTCATGATCCCGTCAGTTCTAGCTGCTTTACCCCCTTTCATTTTACGTAATGCCTCACGCACCTCCCCCCACACTCACATCCTGTTCTTCTTCACTCCTAAAAGATGGTATATCTCCCTGGCCAGTGCATGAAATTACCGCTTCCCTTTCTTCGCCGACATTTAAAAGTTCCTCAAAATATTCACGCCATCTACCCAAGACCTCCATCTCCCCATCTACTAACTCCCCTACTCTGTTTTTAACTGACAAATCCATTCGTTCTCTTGGCTTTCTTAACTTGTTTAACTCACTCCATTTTTTTTCTTATTTTCATTAAAATTTCTTGACAGTGCCTCTCCCACTCTATCATCTGCTCTCCTTTTGCACTCTCTCACCACTCTCTTTACCTTTCTTTTACTCTCCATATACTCTACTCTTCTTATAACACTTCTGCTTTGTAAAAACCTCTCATAAGCTACCTTTTTCTCTTTTATCACACCCTTTACTTCCTCATTCCACCAATCACTTCCCTTTCCTCCTGCACCCACCCTCCTATAACCACAAACTTCTGCCCCACATTCTAATACTGCATTTTAAAACTATTCAAACCCTCTTCAACCCCCACTACTCATATATATATATATATATATATATATATATATATATATATATATATATATATATATATATATATATATATATATATACGTATATATATATATATGTATCTATGCTACTTAAAATGGAGGAATAGGCTAGTACAAGGAATGGTGAGGAGGCTTACTTACAATGTACAGTGAGGTTCCAGATGTCTTCCATGGTGGAGTGGACTGATCTAGTCTCGGCCACACAGCGAAGAAAGGACATATTGTCTTCAGGCGTGGGCGTGAAGACCAGGGTGCTGGTAGTGACATTCCCATCTACGGACGTCTGCAACACAAGGTAAGGGGAAGGGGATCTTAGTGGTTTAGTTGTGGTGGTGGGGTTAACACGACAAACACAAGCACTTCTAGAACCACCACCACCAACGACAATAACGATACTAACAACAACGACAACAACAATCTCGTCCCTCCATTAAGAATTTAGCCCAACATAAATCTGCTCAAATTGTCTTCTGAAACTCTCAGTGTTGGTGCTGGTGGTCAGTGTTGGTGCTGGTGGTCAGTGTTGGTGCTGGTGGTCAGTGTTGGTGCTGGTGGTCAGTGTTGGTGCTGGTGGTCAGTGTTGGTGCTGGTGGTCAGTGTTGGTGCTGGTGGTCAGTGTTGGTGCTGGTGGTCAGTGTTGGTGCTGGTGGTCAGTGTTGGTGCTGGTGGTCAGTGTTGGTGCTGGTGGTCAGTGTTGGTGCTGGTGGTCAGTGTTGGTGCTGGTGGTCAGTGTTGGTGCTGGTGGTCAGTGTTGGTGCTGGCAGTCAGTGTTGGTGTTTGCACTCAGTGTTGGTGCTTGCACACAGTGTTGATGCTTACACTCAGTGTTGGTGCTTGCACTCAGTGTTGGTGCTTGCACTCAGTGTTGGTGCTTGCACACAGTGTTGGTGCTTGCACATAGTGTTGGTGCTTGCACACAGTGTTGTTGCTTGCACACAGTGTTGGTGTTTGCACACAGTGTTGGTGTTTGCACACAGTGTTGGTGTTTGCACACAATGTTGGTGCTTGTACATAGTGCTGGTGCTTGCACACAGTGTTGTTGCTTGCACACAGTGTTGGTGCTTGCACACAGTGTTGTTGCTTGCACACAGTGATGTTGCTTGCACACAGTGTTGGTGCTTGCACACAGTGTTGGTGCTTGCACACAGTGTTGGTGCTTTCACACAGTGTTGTTGCTTACACACAGTGTTGTTGCTTGCACACAGTGTTGTTGCTTGCACACAGTGTTGTTGCTTACACACAGTGTTGTTGCTTGCACACAGTGTTGTTGCTTGCACACAGTGTTGGTGCTTGCGCTCAGTGTTGGTGCTTGCACACAGTGTTGTTGCTTGCACACAGTGTTGGTGCTTGCGCTCAGTGTTGGTGCTTGCACACAGTGTTGTTGCTTGCACACAATGTTGTTGCTTGCACACAATGTTGTTGCTTGCACACAGTGCTGTTGCTTACACACAGTGTTGTTGCTTGCACACAGTGTTGTTGCTTGCACACAGTGTTGGTGCTTGAACTCAGTGTTGGTGCTTTCACACAGTGTTGGTGTTTGCACACAATGTTGGTGCTTGCACACAGTGTTGGTGCTTTCACACAGTGTTGGTGCTTGCACACAGTGTTGGTGCTTGCACACAATGTTGGTGCTTGCACACAGTGTTGTTGCTTGCACACAGTGTTGGTGCTTGCACATAGTGTTGTTGCTTGCACACAGCGTTGGTGCTTGCACACAGTGTTGTTGCTTGCACACAGTGTTGGTGCTTGCACACAGTGTTGGTGCTTGCACACAGTGTTGTTGCTTGCACACAGTGTTGGTGCTTGCACACAGTGTTGGTGCTTGCACACAGTGTTGGTGCTTGCACACAGTGTTGGTGCTTACACACAGTGTTGTTGCTTGCACACAGTGTTGGTGCTTGCACACAGTGTTGGTGCTTGCACACAGTGTTGGTGCTTGCACACAGTGTTGGTGCTTGCACACAGTGTTGGTGCTTGCACACAGTGTTGTTGCTTGCACACAGTGTTGGTGCTTGCACACAGTGTTGGTGCTTGCACACAGTGTTGGTGCTTGCACACAGTGTTGGTGCTTGCACACAGTGTTGGTGCTTGCACACAGTGTTGTTGCTTGCACACAGTGTCGGTGCTTGCACACAGTGTTGGTGCTTGCACACAGTGTTGGTGCTTGCACACAGTGTTGGTGCTTGCACACAGTGTTGGTGCTTGCACACAGTGTTGGTGCTTGCACACAGTGTTAGTGCTTGCACACAGTGTTGGTGCTTGCACACAGTGTTGGTGCTTGCACACAGTGTTGGTGCTTGCACACAGTGTTGGTGCTTGCACACAGTGTTGGTGCTTGCACACAGTGTTGTTGCTTGCACACAGTGTTGGTGCTTGCACACAGTGTTGGTGCTTGCACACAGTGTTGGTGCTTGCACACAGTGTTGGTGCTTGCACACAGTGTTGGTGCTTGCACACAGTGTTGGTGCTTGCACACAGTGTCGGTGCTTGCACACAGTGTTGGTGCTTGCACACAGTGTTGGTGCTTGCACACAGTGTCGGTGCTTGCACACAGTGTTGGTGCTTGCACACAGTGTTGGTGCTTGCACACAGTGTTGGTGCTTGCACACAGTGTTGGTGCTTGCACACAGTGTTGGTGCTTGCACACAGTGTTGGTGCTTGCACACAGTGTTGGTGCTTGCACACAGTGTTGGTGCTTGCACACAGTGTTGGTGCTTGCACACAGTGTTGGTGCTTGCACACAGTGTCGGTGCTTGCACACAGTGTTGGTGCTTGCACACAGTGTCGGTGCTTGCACACAGTGTTGGTGCTTGCACACAGTGTTGGTGCTTGCACACAGTGTTGGTGCTTGCACACAGTGTTGGTGCTGGAACTAAGACATATAAACGGTCCCTCTGGCGGGCGGAAAGGATAATTCTGTAGCAGACTTTATGGCTGCAATATTCTTGTTGCTTCTCTTTACTGGATCTGCCAGAGAGATTTGTTATGATAACGCTTTTCTTGCTTACTCCACTAACTCTCACAGGCACACGCCCTGCTCATGCACTTGTGCATGAACACACACGCACAGACAATGACAGATGTGCTCGCGAGCACACGCAGGTAGACACACACACGAACATGCGCACACAAGCGGTAGGACTGGCCTGACAAGTGTCTATCAAAACTTAACCCCGGCGGATGTAACTTTATGAAAGTCGAGGAAGGGCAAAGAAGATCGGAAACGGAGTACAGGCTCGAGGATTGCCGGGAGGGGGGTGGGCAGCTAGAGCTGCAAACCTTAGTCAAGGAGAAGGGCCTCAGGGTGATCACAGTCTCGCGTGTCTGCCAAATCGTAGGTAACTTTCAGGAATCTCAACTAGGAATCATTCACGACATATGTCAGGGCCATCTTGAAGTATGCAGTACCAGTGTGTAACCCACTCCTGACCAAGCATGTCGAGAAGTTTGGAAATGTGTAGAGGTTTGCATCGAGACTAGTACTGAAGCTATGAGGAAACACTATAGATCCTAACCTGTTGACATTAGAGGACTGGATGATCAGGAGAGACATGATAACGACGTACTAAATACTGAAAGGGAAGGGAATTTTATATATATATATATATATATATATATATATATATAGATATATATATATATATATATATATATATATATATATATATATATATATATTTATTTATTTATTTATTTATTTATTTATTTATTTATTTTTATTAACACATCGGCCGTTTCTCACCAAGGCAGGGCGGCCTAATGAAGAAAAACTTTCACCATCATTCACTCCAGAACTGTCTTGCCAGAGATGCGCTTACACTACAGTTATATAACTACAACATTAACACCCCTCCTTCAGAGTGCAGGCACTGTACTTCCCATCTCCAGGACTCAAGTCCGGCCTGCCGGTTTCCCTGAATCCCTTCATAAATATCACATTGCTCACACTCCAATAGCACGTCAAGTCCTAAAAACCATTTGTCTCCATTCACTTCTATCTAACACGCCCACGCACCTTTGCTGGAAGTCCAAGCCCCTCGCACACAAAACCTCCTTTACCCCCTCCCTCCAACCTTTCCTAGGCCGATCTCTACTCTGCCTTCCCTCCACTACAGATTTATACACTCTCGAAGTCATTTTGTTTTGCTCCATCTTCTCTATATGTGATTTAGTAGCGATAATAAATGGAGAAGAAGGGATAGGTATAATGAAAGAGAGAGAGAGAGAGAGAGAGAGAGAGAGAGAGAGAGAGAGAGAGAGAGAGAGAGAGAGAGAGAGAGAGAGAGAGAGAGAGAGAGAGAGACTCAACCTGGTCCATCATCTGGTATTCATGACTACCCAGTCTACGGTCTCAAGATGTCTCTCACCTCCCGTCTCTCATCTGGGCCCTCCTGGCCAGCATCTCTCACTACGTTACTTGTGTATCCTCTCATCTGCAGTATCCCCTTCACTATGTTACTTGTGTATCCTCTCCCCTGCAGTATCCATCACTAAGTTACGCCTGCAGCCTCTCATCTTAAGCATAAGGGATGCTGCTGCTCTCGCCTCCACTCCAAGTCTTGACCTGCCTGCCTTAATGAAGCAAATAAATCTTGAATCGGCGTGTGGCTCTCAGTGGCAACCAAGAACATGTCTGCTTCTCCTTCTGACTAGCACATGTCTTGTGTCCTAATTTACGAGATTTATTTAAAATTTCACTTCCCCGTCTTAAAATCTGGTACATTCGACGATTTATATAAATATTTATAGAAATGTAGGAAACAGGGCAAGTGTTTCCTGACGTGGGTCTTATATGATGACCGGCATCTGGAGCTTTCGGTCATCTGACCGAAGCCTTCCACTGGCTTACCTCTTCGCCCCTTTAAAAATTAAGGTTATTATAAATAATTTATATTTTTTTCCATACATGTTGCCAGCAGTCACAACTTGGTTGTTCCTGCTGATGCCACAGTGACGCCAGTTCCTGCTGGACTGGGCACATAACTCACGCCTCTTAGCGTCGATAAATCTATAGCATTTACCGAGATTTACGCTCCTATATGTCTTCTCCCGCCTCGCCTTCCTGCCCCAAACACTACCATCTTCTATCTCGCTAGTTTATTGACGTTAATAGTCGGTTAGTTAGCTTATGATGGTGGTTACTATCAGAGGGGGGTGAGGGGAAGGCTCTCGATCCGAGGTGTTTGGAGCCAGCCTTTTCTCGGATCAAAAGGGATTATTTACCTTACGACTTTAGTGCTTTCCCGGAAATAAAACAACAAACAACGATAACAACAACAGTAATAACAATAATAACGACTACGATAACATCAATAATAATAATAATATTAATAATAATAATAATAATAATAATAATAATAATAATAATAATAATAATAATAATAATAATAATAATAATATTAATAATAATAATATAATAATAATAATAATAATAATAATAATATTATTATTATTATTATTATTATTATTATTATTATTATTATTATTATTATTATTATTATTATTATTATTATTTGAGAAAGTTCTATATGGGATTCACTGTACTTTTTCACCTCAATAAACAGTGTGTGTGTGTCTACAGATAAACGTCTTGGTCTTTGATCAAGAGATCTATTGTGGGTGGCAGTTAAGATATCCCTGATGTGTTTCCTACACTCAGAATGTACACCTGACCAGACAATCTGAAAACCCTGAGTAAGTGTTTGTCCCCGTGAAAAACCAGTAAGTGTTATGGAAGGCAGATGTTGACATAAATGATGTGCTGGTGCAGTGCAGAGTGATGGTGAACAAGTGAAACACGAGGTGGTAAGTTCCTAAGACAGAGTCCTGATTTGCATATGCAATACTGGCTCAGTTCTCGGTGGAAATCAATCGTTCCTGGGTATGTATGTGTGTGTGTGTATGTGTGTGTGTGTGTGTGTGTGTGTGTGTGTGTGTGTGTGTGTGTGTGTGTGTGTGTGTGTGTGTATGTGTGTGTGTGTGTGTATGTATGTGTGTGTGTGTGTGTGTGTGTGTGTGTGTGTGTGTGTGTGTGTGTGTGTGTGTGTGTGTGTGTGTGTGTGTGTGTGTGTGTGTGTGTGTGTGTGTGTGTGTGTGTGTGTGTGTGTGTGTGTGTGTGTGTGTGTGTGTGTGTGTGTGTGTGTGTGTGTGTGTGTGTGTGTGTGTGTGTGTGTGTGTGTGTGTGTGTGTGTGTGTGTGTGTGTGTGTGTGTGTGTGTGTGTGTGTGTGTGTGTGTGTGTGTGTGTGTGTGTGTGTGTGTGTGTGTGTGTGTGTGTGTGTGTGTGTGTGTGTGTGTGTGTGTGTGTGTGTGTGTGTGTGTGTGTGTGTGTGTGTGTGTGTATGTGTGTGTGTGTGTGTGTGTGTGTCTGTGTGTGTGTGTGTGTGTGTGTGTGTGTGTGTGTGTGTGTGTGTGTGTGTGTGTGTGTGTGTGTGTGTGTGTGTGTGTGTGTGTGTGTGTGTGTGTGTGTGTGTGTGTGTGTGTGTGTGTGTGTGTGTGTGTGTGTGTGTGTGTGTGTGTGTGTGTGTGTGTGTGTGTGTGTGTGTGTGTGTGTGTGTGTGTGTGTGTGTGTGTGTGTGTGTGTGTGTGTGTGTGTGTGTGTGTGTGTGTGTGTGTGTGTGTGTGTGTGTGTGTGTGTATGTGTGTGTGTGTGTGTGTGTGTGTGTGTGTGTGTAAGTGTGTGTGTGTGTGTGTGTGTGTGTGTGTGTGTGTGTGTGTGTGTGTGTGTGTGTGTGTGTGTGTGTGTGTGTGTGTGTGTGTGTGTGTGTGTGTTTATCTCCTCTTATTCTCATTCTACCTCATAAAATTTTCCAGTTGTGTCTACATTACTTATACCTTCCGTACTGCTGACCACTGCCCGGTGCTCAGCCCATTGTCTTCAGTGCATATATTCCTGTTAGACATACTCTGTACTCGGAAACTTCACTGTATTACAGAGTGGTTTCTCTCCCTCTCTCTCTCTCTCTCTCTCTCTCTCTCTCTCTCTCTCTCTATATATATATATATATATATATATATATATATATATATATATATATATATATATATATATATATATATATATATATATATATATATATATATGTCGCTCGCTTTAATTCCTGATAAATTCTTTCAGGACCTGTTGTTGACAACTTGCTCCTGCCGCCGACTTCTATTATTTTGCTGTGTATTACTGTAACAGTAATACACAACACAATATTATTATTGCTACACACTTTGAAGGTCTTCACTCCAGGCAATCCTCACTGTATACCAGAAATATCTGGAGAGTTTCGACTCCACAAAACTCTGTTCATTTATCATGTCTAGTGGCCTTTCTATCCCTCCTCACGCCACTCTGTCCTCGTTTTGGTATTCCTCCGGGAATGCGATATTCCTTATCATTCCCACGTGTTTTCTTCTCCCTCTCTACAGTACCTTTTTCCAGGTTCAACTTTCTTGGGCAACAACATCAGCATTCGTAAACCCACACGCTCATTCTCCTGTCATTTCTACTCGTTGGAGTTTGTACTCTTAGTATGTTATCTGTCTGAGTTTAGGGCAGAGAGGGGAAGGGACGAATGTAGTGGAGGACAGTGTGGGAGTGAAGGGAGGATGCTTGTTAGTGAAGGTGTTTGCAGGTAGACTATAAGGGAAGGCTCCTTGACTGAGAGAGTCATAGCATGGAGTGAATTGTTGGAGGTGCTTGAGTGATTACTGGTGTGACTGTACCGGCTGGAGGCTGTAGTGGTAGTTCTCGATTCT
>NC_091347.1:18197539-18212539 GCF_038502225.1 Cherax quadricarinatus | reverse complement strand
TATAGCTCGGTGTTGGGTGGAGGCTGTGGGTATGGATTGTAGTGTGTGTTGGGATGGTGTGATAGGTTGTATGGTTCTGAGAGTAGTTGTGTGTGTGCTTGCCCTTGCTGTTCTGTCCTGCTCTGACTGACCTCTGCTGATTCCCTCCTTGTCTCTTTTCCTAGCTCCTTTCGATTTTTGTCCTCTCCCTCAGCTGCTGTCGGTCTGATTTTGTTCTGTCTCTGTCTAGGAACACCCTCTTGTACTCTTCCGAGTCTTTCAATCGTGGTTTCTCTTGGAGGATCCTGTTCCGCACTGTTTCCGTCCTGAGAATCAGCTTGATTGGTGTGTGTGTGTGTGTGTGTGTGTGTGTGTGTGTGTGTGTGTGTGTGTGTGTGTGTGTGTGTGTGTGTGTGTGTGTGTTGTATGTGTGTGTGTGTGTGTGTGTGTGTGTGTGTGTGTGTGTGTGTGTGTGTGTGTATGTGTGTGTGTGTGTGTGTGTGTGTGTGTGTGTGTGTCTGTGTGTGTGTGTGTCTGTTTGTGTGTGTCTGTGTGTGTGTGTGTGTGTGTGTGTGTGTCTGTGTGTGTCTGTGTCTGTGTGCTCATCTATTAGTGGTTGCAGGGGTCTAGTAATGAGAGCATCTGACTACTAGCCCCTTTGACTACTAGCCCCTCTAACTTCTAGCCCCTCTCACTACTAGCCCCTCTCACTAGCCCCTCTCACTCGCTCCTCTCACTAGCCCCTCTCACTAGCTCCTCTCACTAGCTCCTCTCACTAGCCCCTCTCACTAGCCCCTCTCACTAGCTCCTCTCACTAGCCCCTCTCACTAGCCCCTCTCACTAGCCCCTCTCACTAGCTCCCTCTCACTAGCCCCTCTCACTACTAGCCCCTCTCACTTCTAGCCCCTCTCACTACTAGCCTCTCTCACTACTAGTCCCTCTCACTACTAGCCCCTCTCACTACTAGCCCCTCTCACTACTAGCCCCTCTCACTACTAGCCCCTCTCACTACTAGCCCCTCTCACTACTAGCCCCTCTCACTACTAGCCCCTCTCACTACTAGCCCCTCTCACTACTAGCCCCTCTCACTACTAGCCCCTCTCATTACTATCCCCTCTCATTACTAGCCCCTCTCACTACTAGCCCCTCTCACTACTAGCCTCTCTCACTACTAGTCCCTCTCACTACTAGCTCCTCTCACTACTAGCCCCTCTCACTACTAGCCCCTCTCATTACTAGCCCCTCTCACTACTAGCCCCTCTCATTACTAGCCCTCTCACTACTAGCCCCTCTCATTACTAGCCCTCTCACTACTAGCCCCTCTCACTACTAGCCCCTCTCACTACTAGCCCCTCTCACTACTAGCCTCTCTCACTACTAGTCCCTCTCACTACTAACCCCACTCACTACTAGCCCCTCTCACTACTAGCCCCTCTCACTACTAGCCCCTCTCATTACTAGCCTCTCTCATTACTAGCCCCTCTCACTACTAGCCCATCTCACTACTAGCCCCTCTCATTACTAGCCCCTCTCACTACTAGCCCCTCTCACTACTAGCCCCTCTCACTACTAGCCCCTCTCACTACTAGCCCTCTGGCTTCACTTACTATATACCTATTTCCCGTCACATGTCAGTAAGACTTATTACCATCAAGACTCGATCTGGGACTCCCGCTTTACTTCGCAGAATTCTGCCAACAGCGCAGTAACATATATACATCAGATGCGTCTTCTTATAAGGGAATCGAAAAAAAAGATATATTTCGGATTCTAAGCCGCTTTTCACTGCTTTCTGTAAAGGTCACTCTCAACAGATTACTCTCTCTCTCTCTCTCTCTCTCTCTCTCTCTCTCTCTCTCTCTCTCTCTCTCTCTCTCTCTCTCTCTCTCTCTCTCTCTCTCTCTCTCTCTCTCTCTCTCTCTCTCTCTCTCTCTCTCTCTCTCTCTCTCTCTCTCTCTCTCTCTCTCTCTCTCTCTCTCTCTCTCTCATTTGTTTTACACAGGGTTTGACAAGGTTAAGGATCCTAGCTTTATTGACAAGCTATTTACAGGTTAAGGATTCCTAACTTTATTGGCAAGCTGAGGCTGATTACCTACATCAGCTCATTTGAAAGCATTTTTATTGTTATGAGACATACAAGTAGGGAACAGGATGAAGTTGGAGCCATCTGTGGGCCGGCATTTTCATTTGATCAACTGACTTTATCTCGTTGACATCATTATGCTGTACGAATGTGTTCCATACTCTCTTTCTCTCTCTCTCTCTCTCTCTCTCTCTCTCTCTCTCTCTCTCTCTCTCTCTCTCTCTCTCTCTCTCTCGTGCTTCACTTCGCACTAACTAGATGGAAGATCGCGGGGGATGGAGGGAGAACCATCCTCCCTCCTGGTAGTAGCCCTTGCATAAGCTCCTTCGTGGTAACTAGCACTGGTGGGATGGTCAGAGGTCAACACTCCAGCAAGGTGACCTTCTCTCCCTTAATTCGTTTTATTACTATAGCTAATTGTTTACGATTGGTTAATGGGGTTGCAATAAGACGACTGGAAACTAAGCAAGGAACGGGTGGGGTTTGAATCCATGGCGAGTGAGTCCAAAAACTCGCAGGCCAGTGCATTAACATCTGGGCCAGCTGGCTTTAATAAAATTCATCCAACTAGGTAAATTTCTATACACCGTAGGGAGGTTAACATGGGCCACCACCAATGGCTTTTTCCGTGACATATAACTTACCGTCTCTACAGCGTCTGGTATCCTGGTGTGGGAGTTGTACCAGGTGATGGTGGGCGGTGGGCGTGATCCACGGACTTCACACACAATCTGGTACTCTTTGCCGGCCTTCAGAGGGGGTTCAGGAGCTCGGATCACCACTGAGAGTGCTGGAACTGTGGGGTAGAGAGTGGGGGTGGGTCCTAGGTTGTAGTCTGGTAGTCATGGTAGGTGGTTATTCATGGTGGTAGACTATTAGTGATTAGTGGTGGCTGATGTTGGTAACGAAGGAGGTAGTGTTAGTGTGTGTGTGTTAGTGTGTGTGTGTGTGTGTGTGTGTGTATGTGTGTGTGTACATGCGTGCGCGCGCGCTTATGTACATGTTGTGAATGTGTTTTGCTGTACAGTTTCTTAGAACATTCGGATACAAACAAAACACAGCTCTCCCCTACACACAAAGCTTAAGGGGAAAGAGTCATTCCCTCTCTTCACAACATCCCCTTAGCCAAGGGGTGAAACTAAGTGACCGTACATCCCTTTACCAATCAGACGCAACAGTGCTTAGCCTGATAGGCAGTTTAACCTGATGGGCTTTAAATAGCACACAGCACACACAGCCTATTGCTTCAGTAGGCCTATGAATGTCTAGTGTCTTAATGTAATTTTAAATTGACTTTTGTTCATCACTCCAGCACGGTCTGTCCTTTACCAGGGTAAAGCAGGAATTTCCTTTTGCTCCAGCCATGGTCCAGTCATGGTCCAACCATGGTCCAGTCATGGTCCAACCATGGTCCAGCCATGGTCCAGCTATGGTCCAGCTATGGTATAATGTCTTTATTTTTGGTAATTAATTAATTTCAAATAGGTAACCTAAGATAAAAATCAATATTGTGACTGGAATAATTCACAACCCACAATTCTGTAGCTGCAACAGTTCACATCTAACCCACAATACTGTGGCTGCAACAATTTACTACTAGCTCACAATACCACTGCAAGAATCCAAAATTAGCCAGCAAATTTAAAAAGAAGCTAAACGACGTTTCAGTCCTTCATGGGCCTAATAATGGTCCTGAATGAACCGAAATGTCGTGTAGGTTACACCCAATTTGCCGGGTAGTTTAAGATCAACTCCCATCTACGTGGTCACCTTGATGCTGTAAAAATCTTGGTAGAATTCCCTACAATATGTCAGGTACAAGGGCTTGACAAAGCTCCTGGAGAGAGAAACGTTGCAGCAACAAAATGTCACATTTAGTGCCTTGATGCTGGTGAATGTCTCTTGATCCCAGGAAATTGGAGTTATACTCCTCTTTCCTCATTTCAAACCTGTTTTGTCTCCCGTTCTCCCCACGTGAAGGGCAGTAAGCAGTTCATGCTGCTACTTACGATTCATGTCGACCATTACTACGAGAGACGTAGGCAACGTCAGGTTGTTGTTCGAGGCCTCACAGGTGAGCAAGAGCTTCAGGTCGTTGCGAGTGAGTGGTCCTAGCGTTAGCGTATTGTATGGGACTATGGCAGCTGGTGGCGCCGACGGCTGGCCTGCTCCGGCGCGGGTCGGCGATGTCTGGTTGGCTAAAGATTGCTGGGTCGTCCCTGAGAGGACTCCCGAAGTGGGGCTGGTGGAGTTCGAAGTCGCTCCTGCTGATGCTATTGGGGGTGATGCCGTGGTGCTGCGTCCCTCCTGCGATTCCATATGGCTATCCAGGAGGTGCGTATCCTCAAACCATACCACTGATGGCGGAGGCACACCTGGAAGGATTAAAAGAGGAAACAACTGTCAATTTGCAGACTAAGACATGAAATGGAGAGGGAATTCTAAGAGGTTTATCACTTTCTCTCTTTCTCTCCAGAAACCTTCGTGAAACCTGGTTCTGGAACGACTGAAAACCACTAGCTTAATCTCCCAGTTGAAAATTGCTGCAGCCATGGTGTTTAGCTTTACCGGCTTCACTAACCCCCCCCCCCCCCCACACACACCCTATACCCATGGTGCAGACGGCAGTCAAAAGATCACAGAGGCACATAATAGATCCACAAACTGGACCACAAAGTTTTGATGGCTAAACAAATTACAGCGGCAATGAAGTATTCACCCATTTATATCTGGTTACAGTCCTAATGAGCTATTCATACAGCCATGAATTCAGTCATAAAAATATTACGGTGTCGCTAATATTTACGCCACCTTGTATTTAAGCAAGATGTAGTTGAATTTAAACATGTTTAAGTAGCCGAGTTATTTATAGCAGGTAAAGTCAGGGTATTTGTCCAGAATGGCTGGTAATATGCTACTGTTTATTGTTGCTTTAAATAATCGACAAAGCAGCATTACTTCTCACTAAGGATTACGAAAATATGATCTAGACGATGTTTCGGTCCTCGATATCAAGTTACAAGGCTGTGTAGCGGTCCGTGAGGGACCCAGACGTTCAGTTCTCATTCCTGATGTTTCGGTCCTTCCTGAACTATTCCCGATTTGTGGCTGACTGGTCAATTATTTGAACTTCTGAAGACCTACACTAATCTTTGTCCTCGAGTTCAAAGCTGAGATAATATTGATCAACTGCACAGTGTCTTCATTCCAGTCACAATATTCAACCTAACCTAACCTATCCTAGCCTAGTCTAACCTAACCTATCCTAGCCTAGTCTAACCTAACCTATCCTAGCCTAGTCTAACCTAACCTATCCTAGCCTAGTCTAACCTAACCTATCCTAGCCTAGTCTAACCTAGCCTATTTTAGCCTAGTCTAAGTAACCTTAACCTAACCTGTCCTAGGCCCCTGGAGTCTGGAACCTAACCTATCCTGGCCTGGTGGCCTGGCCGGTAACCTGTACCTGGCCTAGTCTAGCCTGGCTTCCCTGGCCTAATCCTAGCCCAACCTATCCTGGCTTAGTCCTTCCCAGCCTGCCCCTGGCCACAACCTGGTCCTGGCCCTAGCCTGTCCCTGGCCTGGATCCTGTATCACATACAGGCCTGGTCTAGCCTGGCCTAACCTGTCCTGGCCTGGAGTCCTGGTAACACCTGCCTGGCCTGGCTAGTCACCCCTGTCCACTATCTGGCCTAGTCTGGCCTCTAACCTCCCCTAGCCTGGCCAACCTGTCATCCTGGCCCTAGATAACTAACCTAATTGTCCTGTCTGGCCTAGTCTAACCAACCTACCCTAGCCTGGTCTAAAGTCCCCTGGCCTAGCCTAACCCCTGGTCTGTAACCTAACCTATCCTGGCCTAGTCTAACCTAGCCTATTTTAGCCTAGTCTAATCTAACCAAGTCAAATATACCCTAGCCTAGTCTAATCTAACCTAGCCCAACCTACCCTAGCCTTGTCTAACCTAACCAATCCTAGCCAAACCTAACCTATTCTCGTACAACCAAACTTAACGTAACCTAACCTAACGTAGCTTAGCCTAGTCAAACCTAACCTATCCTAGCCTTGTCTAACTTAACGGAAAATAACATAACCTAATACAGCCAAGCCTATCCTAGGCTAGCCCTAGCCCAATCTAACCTAACCAACTTTATTTATCCTAACCTAAAGCAAACAGACAATTTATTTTTGTGTTAATTGCAAGGAACGTTAAGAACCTGACGCTGGGAATCGTGACTGGATAAACCCAACGGTGTGAAATGAGGCACAGTCACCACTAAGGATCTTTCTCTCCCTCTCAGTCGCAGTAATCCAGCCGGAAAGCTGAAGCACAGCTCTTAAATAGCTTTCAAGACGCAGCCGGGCGCATTCAGGCCACTGAACTCTCAGATAACTCAGCCGGAAAGCTGAAGCACAGCTCTTGAGAGAGCCTCCAGCAAGAGTTTTGCCTCAAGTAATGACCCCGATCTTTCCACCTCTTCCTCCTGCACGATATGCATTTAACATGGGTGAATTAAGGGTCGCTTAAACTTCTCTCTTCCTCTCTCAGGGAGGAAATCTATAAACTTCTATATCTCAGGTACTTTCAGGGACTCTTAGTGTAAACTACAAACTTGCTAATCCCAGGGACCTTTTTGTTCCTACACTGTCTCTCTAAAAGGCCGCCACTTCCATTTACCGTAATGCAGTTCATTAATGCTTAACGAGAAGCAGTAAATAATATATAAAACCTAATTGCCCATCACGAATTACTTCCCCCCCCCCTCAAAAATCTTCCTCCTCAAACTTGTCGATTAAGTTAGCCTCTCATTACTTAATTAACCAAAAAAATAAACATTAACCAAGAATCGTTTAGCTTTGGTAATTACGAAGGGACGTCAAGTTTTTTACCCAGCCTAAAAAAAATACATTAGTTTACGTAGACTGAGACTACGGCTATTTTCAGTTAGTTATTATTCGTCAGGACAGTCCAGTTACGGGAGTAAATATTTCTAGGACTCTTAATTATCATAGCAAGAGTAAGTTCTCTCTCCTCTTAGATAAGAACACCTACTATATACCTACCGCACAGTTTATCTATGTTGAGTTGGGTAAAATTCGTTGGGAGACACAGCTGGAACTTTTGGTCATCTGACCGATGCCTTCCACTGGCTTACCCTCCATCCCTCTTAACAATTATTTCTCTATAGATCCTCACATTTAATGTTTATAGGAATATTTAAAGGCTAATATTTAACCTTAAGGCCCCTGAGGCTACATAGCCTAATATTTAAACATTATTAATATAATATTTTTGCCTGGAAAAATCGATTATCGTAAAAAAAATCTTTAAGGATCTATCAATATCCTAAAAAAAATTCTTTAAGGATCTGTCAATATCCTATAAAAAATCTTTAAGGATCTATCAAATATCCTTAAAAAAAATCTTTAAGGATCTATCAAATATCCTAAAAAAAATCTTTAAAGATCTATCAATATACTAAAAAAAATTCTTTAAGGATCTATCAATATCCTAAAAAAATCTTTAAGGATCTATTGATATCCTATAAAAAATCTTTAAGGATCTATCAATATCCTAAAAAAATCTTTAAGGATCTATCAAATATCCTTAAGAAAATCTTTAAGGATCTATCAATATCCTATAAAAATCTTTAAGGATCTATCAATATCCTAAAAAAATCTTTAAGGATCTATCAATATCCTAAAAAAATCTTTAAGGATCTATCAAATATCCTTAAGAAAATCTTTAAGGATCTATCAATATCCTATAAAATCTTTAAGGATCTATCAATATCCTAAAAAAAATCTTTAAGGATCTATCAATATCCTAAAAAAATCTTTAAGGATCTATCAAATATCCTTAAGAAAATCTTTAAGGATCTATCAATATCCTATAAAAATCTTTAAGGATCTATCAATATCCTAAAAAAAATTCTTTAAGGATCTATCAATATCCTATAAAAATCTTTAAGGATCTATCAATATCCTAAAAAAAATTCTTTAAGGATCTATCAATATCCTAAAAAAAATATTTAAGGATCTTTCAATATCCTAATATTTCCTCCTTTATAATCCTATCTACATAACCTAAAAGGACTAAATCCATAAGGGTCGCAGGATGGAGACTCCGCCAGCTGATACTTGATAACTGTAACACTGAACCACAATTACCTTCGTGGGTGGAAAAAGTGGCAGCTCATTTGCATACCGTAAGGGGAATTATTATTATAATCATAACTAAACGCTAAACCCGTATGGGCCGTAGGGAGAAACGGGTTGGCTTACCTCCGTGAGCAATACAAGAGAGGACTAGCATGTCGCCTTCCTGGTAAGGTCCAGCCACGCTAGTTACTGCCAGCTGTGGGCCGCCCACACCGCCCACCACCACACCTACACTCTCCGGTGGCACTGTGGGGGGAGGGAAGGTGAAGCAAGTTATTGAGTGCCGTGGGAGGAGAGTGATGGTACTGTGTGGAAGACAGCCATCATTAATGGTAGTAATTAAGTTCTAACCATATTAATTGCGTGAGGGTCATTAAGGTGCAATATCACCTGTACACTCAAGAATTTAAGAGGAAATTCTCGTTGTGTGTGCGTGTATGTGTGTGTGTGTGTGTGTGTGTATGTGTGTGTGTGTGTACTCACCTAGTTGTACTCACCTAGTTGAGGTTACGAGGGTCGAGTCCGAGCTCCTGGCCCCCGCCTCTTCACTGATCGCTACTAGGTCACTCTCCCTGAACCGTGAGCTTTATCATACCTCTGCTTAAAGCTATGTATGGATCCTGCCTCCACTACATCGCTTCCCAAACTATTCCACTTACTGACTACTCTGTGGCTGAAGAAATACTTCCTAACATCCCTGTGATTCATCTGTGTCTTCAACTTCCAACTGTGTTCCCTTGTTACTGTGTGTGTGTGTGTGTGTGTGTGTGTGTGTGTGTGTGTGTGTGTGTGTGTGTGTGTGTGTGTGTGTGTGTGTGTGTATGTGTCTGTGTGTGTGTATGCACATAATTACTTATTGCAGTTGCCTCACTGAGTTTGCTGGGGGTTGAATCATTGCTCCAGGCCACTTTGTCTATTCAGTGGTATGATGGGAATTAGTCTTGTATGAATTTACAAGCAGTTGCAAGTATTTACAGGCAATTACAAGTGACTAAAAATTACATTATTATGCTAACCCAAAAACAGAGAGGTTCCCCGTGTGTCTAGCTTGATATATATGACGTTTTACAGAGTTAGAATAAAAATTAACTGTTTACCTAACACTTCCATCACACAGGATGGGTGTCCTGTCACCCCCCATCTCACAGGATTGGTGTACTCTCACATCCCATCACACAGGATGGTTATCCTGACGCACCCCATCACACGGGATGGGTGTCCTGTCGCACCCCATCACACGGGATGGGTGTCCTGTCGCACCCCATCACACGGGATGGGTGTCCTGTCGCACCCCATCACACGGGATGGGTTTCACACATATAATAATGAAATCTGTCAGTGTGAACTGTGAGACTTCAGTAGAAGGATGATGATATCGCCAAGGACTCCACCCTCGATTTAACACACTGAGAGGTGTATATTTCTCAGTGTTTATACACTGAGAGGTATATGTTTCTCAGCGTATATACGCTGAGAGGTATATGTTTCTCAGCGTATATACGCTGAGAGGTATATGTTTCTCAGCGTATATACGCTGAGAGGTATATGTTTCTCAGCGTATATACGCTGAGAGGTATATGTTTCTCAGTGTATATACACTGACAGGTGTATGTTTCTCAGTGTATATACACTGACAGGTGTATGTTTCTCAGTGTATATACACTGAGAGGTGTATGTTTCTCAGTGTATATACACTGAGAGGTGTATGTTTCTCAGTGTATATACACTGAGAGGTGTATGTTTCTCAGTGTATATACACTGAGAAGTGTGTGTCTCTCAGTGTATATACACTGAGAGTTTACTTAAATCAGCCTATTTTAGGGATTAAATAATTGTTGACTGGTGGTGAACTGATGGCATGCAGCCTTAATCACCCCTCGCCTAGTTGATAGGCCTAAAATTCGATAATCCCACTTTGGGTTCAGCTATGGCAGCTCTGAATGCTGCCTTCCAACAGAACTGGAGTTACTATGACACACACAGTCCGTCCTCTCAAGTTTATCTGTATCCTGGAATACTTTCTATATCGTGAACATGGTTCCTCTCGGTGCAGCTTCTGCATGTCTCTCCTTCCTTTATCTTTATATCAACTCAGGATGGCCCGGTTGAGCTATGGTTCCTGGGCCTCCTCCATTCCTCCCGCCTCTCAATCTTAAGTCAGCTTGCATGATGGGTGATTAACCTGAGGGGTTTTAGTGCTCAGTGCTAAACCCGTGAGGGTGAAGGTTCGATCCTGCGTTCTCTGTTCGAGAGAGGGAAACTAGTACTCTATCAGACAGGCTTCTCTACGTGTCTTCATTCCAGTGTCTCAGACATAAACAAAGGAGGAACGATCCTCCAGTCAGGCTACAGGTGATATTTGTAGTTTCTAACACATTTCACCTGTGTGTGGGACAAGCCATCTTGAGAGATGGTGACTCCCAGGTGATAGTTACTCCAGCTCTGCTGGTTTCCTTCATTGATGCTGTTGTAGCTGATTAACCTTTAATGCAATACTTGACGACGTCCTCGGGGTTCTACTGAAGTCTCCTATTTCAGGATGGAATAAGACAAGGGAACCCATCCTGTGTCACTGAGTTTGACAGGAAAACCTATCCTGTGTGATGGAATATGACAAAGGTAACTCATTCATCCTGTGTGATAGAATATGACAAAGGTAACTCATACTGTGTGACGGAATATGACAAGGGTAATACATCAATACATCCTCTGTGATGGAATATGACAAGGGTAACACATCCTGTGTGATGGAGTATGACAGTGGAATGCACTTTCAAATCCACAGAATCGTTCACACACCCGCACTCCGCGGCCACAACACCGCCCACACACCCACAACACCGCCCACACACCCACAACACCGCCCACACACCAATAAGGCCTCCCACACACCCACAACGCCTCTCACACACCCACAACACCACCCGCACACCCACAACACCACCCACACACCCACAACGCCTCTCACACACCCACTACACCACCCACACACCCACAACGCCTCTCACACACCCACAACGCCTCCCACACACCCACAACGCCTCCCACACACCCACAGTAACTCCCTACTCCAACCTTTCCTTCACAAACCTCAAAGAGAAAGCATCTCAAGTCGAAACACCGAGAGCTTTCAGCTGCTTGCAGACCAGAATTGCAATTACCTTCCTCATTTATTTGCTTGAAGACAATTATTTGTATAATTTCATCATAACCTGTACAGTATTATATCTATAATAATAATAATAATAATAATAATAATAATAATAATAATAATAATAATAATAATTATTATTATTATTATTATTATTATTATTATTATTATTATTATTATTATTATCTCTGCTGGTAGTAACAATATCTGGTCATTACCGTCAACGTTAAGATCAATCACAATGTTAACAAGTTAACTGACTACGTTAATTTCAAATCAACATTTAATCGTATTAACGACGACTAACGAGACAACATTTTAAGTGCCGCTTGACACTGCAAAAATAAAACTATGTAACATTATTAATAATATCTATATTGCGTGCAACAAGTGCTGACAGAAGAATGTTGCGTGCAACAAGTGCTGACAGAAGAATGTTGCGTGCAACAAGTGCTGACAGAAGAATGTTGCGTGCAACAAGTGCTGACAGAAGAGTGTTGCGTGCAACAAGTGCTGACAGAAGAATGTTGCGTGCAACAAGTGCTGACAGAAGAATGTTGCGTGCAACAAGTGCTGACAGAAGAATGTTGCGTGCAACAAGTGCTGACAGAAGAATGTTGCGTGCAACAAGTGCTGACAGAAGAATGTTGCGTGCAACAAGTGCTGACAGAAGAATGTTGCGTGCAACAAGTGCTGACAGATGAATGTTGCGTGCAACAAGTGCTGACAGAAGAATGTTGCGTGCAACAAGTGCTGACAGAAGAATGTTGGTTGCAACAAGTGCTGGCAGAAGAATCTTGCATGCAACAAGTGCTGACAGAAGAATGTTGCGTGCAACAAGTGATGACAGAAGAATGTTGCGTGCAACAAGTGCTGACAGAAGAATCTTGCATGTAACAAATGCTGACAAAAGAATCTTGCATGCAACAAGTGCTGACAGAAGAATCTTGCATGCAACATGTGCTGACAGAAGAATCTTGCATGCAACAAGTGCTGACAGAGGAATCTTGGATGCAACAAATGCTGACAGAAGAATCTTGCATGCAACAAGTGATGACAGAAGAATCTTGCATGCAACAAATGCTGACAGAAGAATGTTGCATGCAACAAGTGCTGACAGAGGAATCTTGCATGCAACAAGTGCTAACAGACGAATTTTGCATGCAACAAGTGCTGACAGAAGAATCTTGCATGCAACAAGTGCTGACAGAGGAATCTTGCATGCAACAAGTGCTAACAGACGAATTTTGCATGCAACAAGTGCTAACAGAAGAATCTTGCATTCACCAAGTGCTAACAGAAGAATCTTGCATGCAACAAGTGCTAACAGAAGAATCTTGCATGCAACAAGTGCTAACAGAAGAATCTTGCACGCAACAAGTGCTGACAGAAGAATCTTGCATGCAACTACTGCTGACAGAAAAATCTTGCATGCAACAAGCGCTGACAGAAGATTCTTGTATGTAACAAGTGCTGACAGAAGAATCTTGCATGCAACAAGAGCTGACAGAAGAATCTTGCATGCAACAAGAGCTGACAGAAGAATCTTGTATGCAACAAGTGCTAAAAGAAGAATCTTGCATGCAACAAGTGCTAAAAGAAGACTCTTGCATGCAACAAGTGCTAACAGAAGAATCTTGCGTGCAACAAGTGCTAAAAGAAGAATCTTGCATGCAACAAGTGCTGACAGAAGAATCTTGCATGCAACTACTGCTGACAGAAAAATCTTGCATGCAACAAGTGCTAACAGAAGAATCTTGCATGCAACAAGTGCTGACAGAAGAATCTTGCATGCAACAAGTGCTGACAGAAGAATCTTGCATGCAACTACTGCTGACAGAAAAATCTTGCATGCAACAAGTGCTGACAGAAGAATCTTGCATGCAACAAGTGCTGACAGAAGAATCTTGCATGCAACTACTGCTGACAGAAAAATCTTGCATGCAACAAGTGCTGACAGAAGAATCTTGCATGTAACAAGCGCTGACAGAAGATTCTTGTAACAAGTGCTGACAGAAGAATCTTGCATGCAACAAGAGCTGACAGAAGAATCTTGCATGCAACAAGAGCTGACAGAAGAATCTTGCATGCAACAAGTGCTTACAGAAGAATCTTGCATGAAACAAGAGCTGACAGAAGAATCTTGCATGCAAAAAGTGCTAACAGAAGAATCTTGCATGCAACAAGTGATAACAGAAGAATATTGCATGCAACAAGTGCTAACAGAAGAATCTTGCATTCACCAAGTGCTAACAGAAGAATCTTGCATGCAACAAGTGATAACAGAAGAATCTTGCATGCAACAAGTGCTAACAGAAGAATCTTGTATGCAACAAGTGATAACAGAAGAATCTTGCATGCAACAAGTGATAACAGAAGAATCTTACATGCAACAAGTGCTAACAGAAGAATCTTGCATGCAACAAGTGGTAACAGAAGAATATTGCATGCAACAAGTGCTAACAGAAGAATCTTGCATTCACCAAGTGCTAACAGAAGAATATTGCATGCAACAAGTGGTAACAGAAGAATCTTGCATGCAACAAGTGATAACAGAAGAATCTTGCATGCAACAAGTGCTAACAGAGGAGTCTTGCATGCAACAAGTGCTAACAGAAGAATCTTACATGCAACAAGTGCTAACAGAAAAATCTTGCATGCAACAAGTGCTGACAGAAGAATCTTACATGCAACAAGTGCCAACAGAAGAATCTTGCATGCAACAAGTGCTAACAGAAGAGTCTTGCATGCAACAAGTGCTAACAGAAGAATCTTACATGCAACAAGTGCTAACAGAAAAATCTTGCATGCAACAAGTGCTGACAGAAGAATCTTGCATGCAACAAGTGCTAACAGAAAATTTTTGCATGCAACAAGTGCTGACAGAAGAATCTTGCATGCAACAAGTGCTAACAGAAAAATGTTGCATGCAACAAGTGCTAACAGAAGAATCTTACATGCAACAAGTGCTAACAGAAGAATCTTACATGCAACAAGTGATAACAGAAGAATCTTGCATGCAACAAGTGATAACAGAAGAATCTTGCATGCAACAAGTGATAACAGAAGAATCTTGCATGCAACAAGTGCTAACAGAGGAGTCTTGCATGCAACAAGTGCTAACAGAAGAATCTTACATGCAACAAGTGCTAACAGAAAAATCTTGCATGCAACAAGTGCTAACAGAAGAATCTTACATGCAACAAGTGCTAACAGAAGAATCTTGCATGCAACAAGTGCTAACAGAAGAATCTTGCATGCAACAAGTGCTAACAGAAGAATCTTGCATGCAACAAGTGCTAACAGAAGAATCTTACATGCAACAAGTGCTAACAGAAGAATCTTGCATGCAACAAGTGCTAACAGAAGAATCTTGCATTCACCAAGTGCTAACAGAAGAATCTTACATGCAACAAGTGCTAACAGAAGAATCTTGCATGCAACAAGTGCTAACAGAAGAATCTTACATGCAACAAGTGCTAACAGAAGAATCTTGCATGCAACAAGTGCTAACAGAAGAATCTTGCATGCAACAAGTGCTGACACAAGAGTGATCATGAGTGCAACAAGAGCCTGAGAGAGAAAAAAGTTGCAGAATCTTACATGCAACAAATACCAACAGACGAAAGAT
>NC_091347.1:18185039-18195039 GCF_038502225.1 Cherax quadricarinatus | reverse complement strand
GGAGGAGGAGGAGGAGGAGGAGGGAGAGGAGGAGGGGAGAAGAGAACGAAGAAGGGAGAAGAAGAAGGATAAGGGAAGACAGAAACAGAGAAATATAAATATGAAAAGAAAAATGTAAGTGGTGCAGAAGAATGGAGAATTATATGTGAATATATGTCAAAATATATGTCACGGATATATGTCAAAATATGTGTCACTGATATATGTCAAAATATATGTCACGGATATATGTCAAAATATATGTCACTGATATATGTCAAAATATATGTCACTGATATATGTCAAAATATATGTCACTGATATATGTCAAAATATATGTCACTGATATATGTCAAAATATATGTCACTGATATATGTCAAAATGTATATCAGAATTTGTCTAGATAAACGACAAAATAAAAGTAAAGATATGTGAAATTGTCAAAATATATCAAAATATATGTCGAAATGTCAGTATATGTCAAAATAATGTTAAAATGTCAAAATTTGTCAAAATGCGTCAAAATATCAAAATTTGCCAAAATATGTCAAAATGTGCCTTAAAATGTGTCAAAATATCAAAATATGAGTCAAAATGTAAATATATGTCAAAATACGATTCAAAAATGTCAAATTTTGGATCAAAAATTTCAAAATATTTGTCAAAATGTCGAAATATAGTTCAAAAAAAGAAGAAAAATAAAATTTTTTGGTCAAATTTTATATAAAAAAAGTAAGAAATAAGACTGAAGGTTATTTCAAATTAATTATAAACGTTTTCCGGGTGAGAGTTACAGCTCCTGGCCCTCTCTTGTCTAAACTGGAACTTAAACACGTATACCTGCGGAAAAAAGGGGCACCTTTTCAGCTAAAATAAAAAAAAAAAGAGAATCAATTGATCAAGACTAAAATCATTGAGGTGGACACAAAATTCCCTCAAGAAATGGTTGTTTTTCGTCTGAGCTTCAAGATAAAGTGGCCAGTCCTGCAGGAGGAATCTGAAGACGCAGCAGCAGCAGCAGCAGGAGAGAGGGAGTGGTCGGGAGAGAGTGGTCAGGAGAGTGAGAGAGGGAGGAGGTAGAGTACGGGAGAGAGTGAGAGAGGATGGGGGGGGGAGGAGAGGCTTTCTGAAGAATGGCAGAGGAAAGAAGTGGGTTAGTAGAGAAGGGAGGCGGGTTAGTAGAGGAGGAGAAGGAGGGTTAGTAGAGGAGGGAGGTGGAATAGTAGAGAAGGGAGGTGGGTTAGTAGAGAAGGGAGGAGGGAGGTGGGTTAGTAGAGGAGGGGGGTGGGTTGGTAGAGGAGGGAGGCGGGTTGGTAGAGGTGGGAGGTGGGTTAGTAGAAGGTTGAGGTGGACTGGCAGAGGGAGGTGGGGTGGCAGATCAGTATTCCACTCAGGCTATCACATGCTATCTGCCCTGGACGATACCGGCACCTCACTACACCAAGAATTTTAAAACCCAGCCACTTACACCAGTCCCTCCAGTGAAATTTTATAACGAAACAATCATAGAGAGAAATACAGAACACGCTGTAAATGTTACAGAGAACAGAACACATCAAGCATAGTTAGTTACTTATTTAACTGGGATTCAAAGCCTATCGACTTCACTAGGGTCTTGTAGATGAATGGTTCAGAGAACCGACATGTTGATAAATTAGACACATGTGCAACTCTTGGGTATCTTTATTGAGGAAACGTTTCGCCACACAGTGGCTTCATCAGTCCATACAAAGGAGAATCTTGAAGAACAGGAGGAGAATGAGGTAATCAGTCCCTCAACCTTTAGTCGATGTGGTCAGTCCATCAGTCATTAGGCTCCATGTAACCTAACCACCACACAAGAATACTTGAACGATTAAAAGAGGGATTGAAAGTAAACTCACAGCGTATATAAACGCTGAGAGATATACACCTCACGGTATATAAGTCCTGGACTGAGGTTAGGTTAGACACAGGTCTTAGTTATATGACGACCCGATAGTGAAGCTTTTGATTATCTGACCGAGGCCTTCCACTGGCTTACTCTTCCATCCCTTTGAAAAATATAGTTAGGACTTATTGTTCCTAGTTTACATTATATATTTAAATATCCCCTTTGTATATTGCATTATTCTCTCGGGTAATATTTAAGGAAACAAGATATTAGCTGTGTTGCTCCTAAATAAAAATTCTGTTTTCGAAGAAAAATAAAATCTTATTCCAAGATGGATATATTTTTTTCGTAATTTCATGCGTTATGCAAATTTTTAATTTGGCCCAAAAAATTAACTAGCAACCTCGCCAAAGTTTGTCCTAAATTAACATAACATAATTTCGCCTGATCTTACCAAACTTATCTCAGGTCAACAGAAAATGAGTCGGCAGCAATTTTTCAAAGAAATGGACCCAATCTCAAAGCAAACTGCTTTGAAACTGGGTCCATCTTTTTAAAACACCCTGTATTGAGCAGGATTTAAAATTAATGTAATAAATACGTGAAGGTCAGGTGGTTATCGTTAAGTTCAGGCTGATTTCGTGATGTTCACTCTGATTTCCGTAAAGTTCAGGCCGGTATTCGTGAAGTTCAGGTTGATTTTCGTTGAGGTTTTAGCAAAAAAAAAAAATGACTTTAAACAAGACTTGTTTGAGGAAAACTGTCATTGTTTGATAAGCAAAGCTTGCAAACTCACCCTTAAAAATCACGAGATTTATACTCATAATAAGAGATTAGTAGGAGCGATTTACATGAAAGTAAATATCTAACACAGAGGGGTAAATGATTTACTGAAATATATATACATATATATATATATATATATATATATATATATATATATATATATATATATATATTTTAACAATGCAATGCAGGGGATGAGATGAAAAGCTGTAAGCCTTCTCCCTGAAAGCTGGCTGACTTGGATCAAACGTGTAGCTCATGCTACACGCCAAGGTATTGTCCAGTGTGGGTAGATTGGTAAAGCACTGCGTACCTTGTCCTAAGGTTCGTAGGTTCGAGTCTCCTTCAGCCAGAGATCAGTGTTTATATATATATATATATATATATATATATATATATATATATATATATATATATATATATATATATATGCAATAAGATCACAGTAAACAGTGAGGTGCCGGCTAGACCCCTTATATAGCTTTCTTGGATGCTTTACTTTCATAGTTCCTTGATAATGTGAGTAGTCACGAAAGCGCTTGGAATTTCTCTATTCTTTCAGAGTGGTTGTTTTGCATATATATATATATATATATATATATATATATATATATATATATATATATATATATATATATATATATATATATATATATATATATATATATATATATATATATATATATATATATATATATATATATATATATATATATATATATATATATATATATATATATATATATATATATATATATATATATATATATATATATATATATATATATATATATATATATATATATATATATATATATATATAGGGTTGAAAGGTTGCATTTAACATTACTACAAGAAGGAAGATATGAGACCCATGCTGAAAGATATTTATCTGAGAGTAAGTCTGTGGAAGGCCGAGGTTAGTTATTGGCAGCAACTTGTTGCGTGTCACCCAGGAAGCTTATTGATTTACACGTCTTGTGAGGACGCTTTTGATTCAGTATTGCTAACACGTAACACAGCTTAGCACTTCCCACAGGTTGTTCGAGGAGTCTTATTGATGCCCACACACACACACACACACACACACACACACACACATACACACACACACACACAGGGTGTTCCAAAGAGGGGACACAGAAACAAGGGGTCACAATTGGAAGTTGAAGACCCAGATGAGTCAAAGCGATGTTAGGAAGTATTTCTTCAGTCATAGAGTAGTCAGGAAGTGGAATAGCCTAGCAAGTGAGGTAGTGGAGGCAGGAACCATACATAGCTTTAAGATGAGGTATGATAAAATTCATGGAGGAGGGAGAGAGAGGACCTAGTAGCGCTCGGTGAAGAGGCGGGGCCAGGAGCTGAGCCTCGACCTTTGCAACCACAATTAGGTTAGTACAGTTAGGTGAGTACACACAACACAACACAGTAAAGGGTGGTCAGTGTCAGGTAACAATGATGATGATCAATAATCCCCTCCCTTTCTCTCCCCTCCCCTCCCATTAAATATAACTCCCCATCTCCCCCACCCCACGCCCCCTCCCTTCTCCCTGTGATATGCGTAACGAAGTGCAGAACCAGGAGAGTACTTCCAGTCACTGGTCTGTTGGCGAGGTCAGAGAACCATGACCGTAGCTTCCTGGGATCTCAGGTGGACCTCTCACTCAACCTAGACTCCCCTTTCCTCTCTCTCTCTCTCTCTCACACACAAATATATATATGTATATGTACTTCCCATCTCCAGGACTCAAGTCCGGCCTGCCGGTTTCCCTGAGTCCCTTCATAAATGTTACTTTGCTCACACTCCAACAGCACGTCAAGTATTAAAAACCATTTGTCTCCATTCACTCCTATCAAACACGCTCACGCATGCCTGCTGGAAGTCCAAGCCCCTCGCACACAAAACCTCCTTTACCCTCTCCCTCCAACCTTTCCTAGGCCGATCCCTACCCCGCCTTCCTTCCACTACAGACTGATACACTCTTGAAGTCACTCTGTTTCGCTCCATTCTCTCTACATGTCCGAACCACCTCAACAACCCTTCCTCAGCCCTCTGGACAACAGTTTTGGTAATCCCGCACCTCCTCCTAACTTCCAAACTACGAATTCTCTGCATTATATTCACACCACACATTGCCCTCAGACATGACATCTCCATTGCCTCCAGCCTTCTCCTCGCTGCAACATTCATCACCCATGCTTCACACCCATATAAGAGCGTTGGTAAAACTATACTCTCATACATTCCCCTCTTTGCCTCCAAGGACAAAGTTCTTTGTCTCCACAGACTCCTAAGTGCACCACTCACCCTTTTCCCCTCATCAATTCTATGATTCACCTCATCTTTCATAGACCCATCTGCTGACACGTCCACTCCCAAATATCTGAATACATTCACCTCCTCCATACTCTCTCCCTCCAATCTGATATCCAATCTTTCATCACCTAATCTTTTTGTTATCCTCATAACCTTACTCTTTCCTGTATTCACTTTTAATTTTCTTCTTTTGCACACCCTACCAAATTCATCCACCAATCTCTGCAACTTCTCTTCAGAATCTCCCAAGAGCACAGTGTCATCAGCAAAGAGCAACTGTGACAACTCCCACTTTATGTGTGATTCTTTATCTTTAACTCCACGCCTCTTGCCAAGACCCTCGCATTTACTTCTCTTACAACCCCATCTATAAATATATTAAACAACCACGGTGACATCACACATCCTTGTCTAAGGCCTACTTTTACTGGGAAATAATTTCCTTCTTTCCTACATACTCTAACTTGAGCCTCACTATCCTCGTAAAAACTCTTCACTGATTTCAGTAACCTACCTCCTACACCATATACCTGCAACATCTGCCACATTGCCCCCCTATCCACCCTGTCATACGCCTTTTCCAAATCCATAAATGCCACAAACACCTCTTTAGCCTTATCTAAATACTGTTCATTTATATGTTTCACTGTAAACACCTGGTCCACACACCCCCTACCTTTCCTAAAGCCTCCTTGTTCATCTGCTATCCTATTCTCCGTCTTACTCTTAATTCTTTCAATAATAACTCTACCATACACTTTACCAGGTATACTCAACAGACTTATCCCCCTATAATTTTTGCACTCTCTTTTGTCCCCTTTGCCTTTATACAAAGGAACTATGCATGCTCTCTGATAATCCCTGGGTAAGTTACCCTCTTCCATACATTTATTAAATAATTGCACCAACCACTCCAAAACTATATCCCCACCTGCTTTTAACATTTCTATCTTTATCGCATTAATCCCGGCTGCCTTACCCCCTTTCATTTTACCTACTGCCTCACGAACTTCCCCCACACTCACAACTGGCTCTTCCTCACTCCTACAAGATGTTATTCCTCCTTGCCCTATACACAAAATCACAGCTTCCCTATCTTCATCAACATTTAACAATTCTTCAAAATATTCCCTCCATCTTCCCAATACCTCTTAACTCTCCATTTAATAACTCTTTTCTCCTATTTTTAACTGACAAATCCATTTGTTCTGTAGGCTTCCTTAACTTGTTAATCTCACTCCAAAACTTTTTCTTATTTTCAACAAAATTTGTTGATAACATCTCACCCACTCTCTCATTTGCTCTCTTTTTACATTGCTTCACCACTTTCTTAACCTCTCTCTTTTTCTCCATATACTCTTCCCTCCTTGCATCACTTCTACTTTGTAAAAACTTCTCATATGCTAACTTTTTCTCCATTACTACTCTCTTTACATCATCATTCCACCAATCGCTCCTCTTACCTCCCGCACCCACTTTCCTGTAACCACAAACTTCTGCTGAACACTCTAACACTACATTTTTAAACCTACCCCATACCTCTTCGACCCCATTTCCTATGCTCTCATTAACCCATCTATCCTCCAATAGCTGTTTATATCTTACCCTAACTGCCTCCTCTTTTAGTTTATAAACCTTCACCTCTCTCTTCCCTGATGCTTCTATTCTCCTTGTATCCCATCTACCTTTTACTCTCAGTGTAGCTACAACTAGAAAGTGATCTGATATATCTGTGGCCCCTCTATAAACATGTACATCCTGAAGTCTACTCAACAGTCTTTTATCTACCAATACATAATCCAACAAACTACTGTCAATTCGCCCTACATCATATCTTGTATACTTATTTATCCTCTTTTTCTTAAAATATGTATTACCTATAACTAAACCCCTTTCTATACAAAGTTCAATCAAAGGGCTCCCATTATCATTTACACCTGGCACCCCAAACTTACCTACCACACCCTCTCTAAAAGTTTCTCCTACTTTAGCATTCAGGTCCCCTACCACAATTACTCTCTCACTTGGTTCAAAGGCTCCTATACATTCACTTAACATCTCCCAAAATCTCTCTCTCTCCTCTACATTCCTCTCTTCTCCAGGTGCATACACGCTTATTATGACCCACTTTTCGCATCCAACCTTTACTTTAATCCACATAATTCTTGAATTTACACATTCATATTCTCTTTTCTCCTTCCATAACTGATCCTTCAACATTACTGCTACCCCTTCCTTTGCTCTAACTCTCTCAGATACTCCAGATTTAATCCCATTTATTTCCCCCCACTGAAACTCCCCTACCCCCTTCAGCTTTGTTTCGCTTAGGGCCAGGACATCCAACTTCTTTTCATTCATAACATCAGCAATCATCTGTTTCTTGTCATCCGCACTACATCCACGCACATTTAAGCATCACAGTTTTATAAAGTTTTTCTTCTTCTCTTTTTTAGTAAATGTCTACAGGAGAAGGGGTTACTAGCCCATTGCTCCCGGCATTTTAGTCGCCTCATACGACACGCATGGCTTACGGAGGAAAGATTCTTTTCCACTTCCCCATGGACAATAGAAGAAATAAAGAAGAACAAGAGCTATTTAGAAAAAGGAGAAAAACCTAGATGTATCTATATATATATATATATATATATATATATATATATATATATATATATATATATATATATATATATATATATAGATATATATATATGTATGCATGTGCGTGTCTGTGAAGTGTGACCAAAGTGTAAGTAGGAGTAGCAAGATATCCCTGTTATCTAGCGTGTTTATGAGACAGAAAAAGAAAAAGAAACCTGCACTCTGAAGGAGGGGTGTTAATGTTGCAGTTTAAAAACTGTGGTGTAAAGCACCCTTCTGGCAAGACAGTGATGGAGTGAATGATGGTGAAAGCTTTTCTTTTTCCGGCCACCCTGCCTTGGTGGGAATCGGCCAGTGTGATAATAAAAAAATAATAAAATATATATATATATATATATATATATATATATATATATATATATATATATATATATATAATATACTGCACGCACGAATTTACGCGTTCAGGAGTCGGGGAGGTGTCTCGAACCCCTCACGGACGCAACTCGGAGATTACAAACATTCACACAGCCCAACATCTACAAAGGCGGAGCACAGCTGCAGCAAAACACAGTTGAATAAATATATGCCAGCGTGTGAAGTCACCAGAATAAACAGAGGACCAGCCAAGTGTGACTGTGTAACAACAGTACACACACACACACACACACATACACACACATGCGCGCGCGCGCAAGCCCCCGCGCTAAAAAAAACTCTTGGAGCAGGGAGAGAGTGGATCTAGTAGCGAGCAGTGAAGAGGCGGGGCCAGGAGCTGTGACTCGATCCTTGTAACCACATAAATGTGAGTACATATAGGTAAGTACACACACACGAGCATTAGTACAATCAGAAATAGACTTCGCAGCGGCCAACCCCCAAATTCTTTTATCAAAAGTTCGACCATCAACACTGAGTCCGAACTATAAGAACATAAGAACATAAGAAAGAAGGAACACTGCAACAGGCCTACTGACCCATGCGGAGCAGGTCCATGTCCCCCATCCCCCGGATTATCCCAATGACCCACCCAGTCTGGTCATCCCCACTCAAGGATGGAGCACTGTACCAGACCCAGCAGCACAAGCTAGTCAGGTCCAACTCACACCCACCCACACCCACTCATGTATTTATCTAACCTATTTTTAAAACTACACAACGTTTTAGCCTCAATAACTGTGCTCGGGAGTTTGTTCCACTCATCCACAACTCTATTACCAAACCAGTGCTTTCCTATATCCTTCCTGAATCTGAATTTTTCCAACTTGAAACCATTGTTGTGAGTCCTGTCTTGGCTGGAAATTTTCAGCACACTATTTACATCCCCTTTATTTATTCCTGTTTTCCATTTATACACCTCGATCATATCATCCCTAATTCTACGCCTTTGGAGAGAGTGCAGATTCAGGGCCTTCAGTCTATCCTCATAGGGAAGATTTCTGATACATGGAATCATCTTTGTCATCCTCCTTTGTACGTTTTCCAGAGCATTTGTATCCATTCTGTAATACGGTGACCAGAACTGAGCAGCATAGTCTAAATGAGGCCTAACCAAGAATATATAGAGTTGAAGAACAACCTGAGGACTTCTATTATTTATACTTCTAGATATGAAGCCAAGAATTCTGTTAGCTTTATTGCGAACACTAATGCACTGTTGTCTTGGTTTTAGGTTACTGCTAACCAGAACTCCTAAATCCTTTTCGCAATCGGTAGTATTAAGATCTACATTATTTAGTTTATATGTGGCATGGTTATTTAACTGTCCAACATTTAGAACTTTGCATTTGTCAATATTAAACTGCATCTGCCACTTCTCCGACCATTGCGTCAGTCTATTCAAATCATCCTGGAGTGCTCTAATGTCCTCATTAGAATGAATTGGACGGCCTATTTTGGTGTCATCAGCAAATTTGCTTATGTCGCTATTTATTCCCTCATCTATGTCATTTATGCAAATTGTAAACAACAACGGGCCAAAACTGACCCCTTAGGAACACCGCTTGTGACGTGCCCCCATTCTGATTTCTCCCCATTTATGCAAACTCTCTGCTGTCTATTTGTTAGCCATGCCTCTACCCAGGAAAAAATTTCTCCTCCTATTCCGTGTGCCCTAAGTTTCCTCAATAGCCTCTGGTGTGGAACTCTATCGAAAGTCTTACTGAAGTCCATATACACAATATCATATTCATTACCATGATCCACCTTCTCAAACACCTTAGTGAAAAAAGTTAGTAAATTCGTAAGACAGGAACGCCCCTTTGTAAAACCGTGTTGAGAATCATTAATCAATCTGTGCCTGTCAAGATGGCTACGAATTGCTTCGGCAATTATTGATTCTATAAATTTTCCCACTGTGGAGGTAAGGCTTATTGGTCTATAGTTCGAGGCCAAGGACCTGTCACCTGCCTTGTAAATAGGTATTACATTTGTCATTTTCCACTTA
>NC_091347.1:18150039-18180039 GCF_038502225.1 Cherax quadricarinatus | reverse complement strand
TTATTATTATTATTATTATTATTATTATTATTATTGTTATAAAATACTACCACTAACTACTACAAATACTAATAATAACTTGAACCTAGAACCCCTCCGTCCCCAGCTAGCATGTAACTAGCGTCTATATAGTTGCTAGTTCGGGATTAGTTTCTTCTTCATTTTTGCCAGAAGTCAGCGGTAACAGCTGATGCTGTGAATCTGTGTTCTTGGGGAGGTACGTAGTTATGGTACGAGAAGTGCCACCGTAATATCTGATGATTTAGCAACAAACTCTTACATCGCGACCTTTGTGGGTTTAAAAACTCGACCACCTGTTCCTGAAACTCGACCATCTGTTTCTGAAACTCGACCATCTGTTTCTGAAACTCGACATCTGTTCCTGAAATTCGACCATCTGTTTCTGAAACTCGACTATCTGTTCCTGAAACTCGACCATCTGTTCCTGAAACTCGACCATCTGTTCCTGAAACTCGACCATCTGTTTCTGAAACTCGACCATCTGTTTCTGAAACTCGACCATCTGTTTCTGAAACTCGACTATCTGTTCCTGAAACTCGACCATCTGTTCCTGAAACTCGACCATCTGTTTCTGAAACTCGACCATCTGTTTCTGAAACTCGACCATCTGTTTCTGAAACTCGACCATCTGTTCATGAAACTCACTTATCGATCACATCGTTGAATGGGAGGGACATAGAGGCACGCGAATTCATCTTAATTCAAAGAATTGGAGATGCTCTCCCCTCCCTATGAATCGAATCTGATAGTCTGGATGGAATCTGATAGTCTGGATGGAATCTGATAGTCTGGATCGAATCACGAGACCTCAAGATGAGACGTCAGATCTCTGATGCCAGGAGGAAAGTCTTCATGAAGGTTGTTCCCGGAGGAGCTCTCGGTGGGCCGCGTCGGCTCTCCTTGGAGGCTGCTGAGATGTGGATACACATCCAATTAAGTAATGTGGTGTGTGTGTGTGTGTGTGTGTGTGTGTGTGTGACGTACCCACACCGCTGGGAGCTGTGGCTGTGATTGGTTTTCCATGCCCCAGGCTGCTACCTTCAACGCTGCTGAAAGGTTTTCTAGCCCAAGAATATGATCCAATAGGACCTAATAGGATCCAATAGGTTCCAAATGGATTTAGTGGGATTTAATAGGTTCTAGAAGGATTTAATGGGATCTAATAGTATTTAAGAGGATCTAATAGTATCTAATGGGTTCTAAGAGGATGCACTAATCTAACAAGATCTGATAGGTTCTAATAGGATTTAATAAGATATAATAGGATATAATAGGATTTAAGAGGATCTAATAAGATATAAGATCTAAAAGGTTCTAAAAGGATCTAATATGATCAGACAAGATTCAGTAGGTTCTAATAGGATTTAATAAGTTCTAATAGAATCTAATAGGATTTAATAGGGTTTAATAGGATCTGATAGGCTCTAATAAGATCTAATCAGATTTTCTCCCATTATTTTTGGGGAACTAACACTCCCTCCATGATATAAATGAACGACATTGCAACGTCCCATCCTAGGTTCGGAAACCACAAGATGGAATCTAGTAGTCTAAAACACCAAACTCTAGAATTTAATATAAGCAATGATGGAGTTTCGATCCTAAGTCCGCCAAGGGGCGGCCCAGTCTGAGTTGTAAGTACGAGAATATCGTCTCCTGACATCAAAGTTCCTTCTATGTAGACATCAAAACACGTAAATTTCATACGTGTTTTGATGTCTGCGTGAAATAGTTAATGTGGAAATCTAATTTGATATGTAAATTGTGGTGAGGAAGTCGAGAAGGCAGAGGAGACAGTGCGTCTCTCCAAGGCAGTGGCGGACCTACATTTTAGTGGCCCTGAAGGTTCCACTGTTATGGTGTCACCTTCATAACCAGCAACAGCTACACTAAATCATATTTTAATAACCTTTTAATTTCTATTTTGTATTGAATTACTCTGTATTTTAATATTATTTTTTGAAAAATCCTTCTCATACAGTAGACCCTAAATTTTTAAGCAGTGTGGACCAAAGTGACTTCAGGGTCCCTCCGGGATTAGGAGCCCTTAAGCTTCATTAATCTCACAGTAGATCTGTCCCTGGTCCAAGGTGAGTACGAGTCGTGATACGTCGTGTGTGTGTGTGTGTGTGTGTGTGTGTGTGTGTGTGTGTGTGTGTGTGTGTGTGTACTCACTAATTTGTACTCGTCTGTATGCTGTTGCAGGGATAATCTCAGCTCTTAGCTTCGCCTCTCCGCTGGACATTACCGGGTTTACTCCTCTGTGTGAGCCCTGTCATTCCTGTTGTTTCACCTCCTGACCAGTTTAAGGCTAAATAAGTGTTTCCTGACGTCCCTGTGACTCATCTGTGTTTATAATATTTTCAACTGTGTCCTTGTGTACCTGAATCCCTCCTCGCAAACAGACTCGCCCTGTTCACCCTATCAGTGCCTCTCAGTATTTTGTACGTCAAGATCATGTCTCTCTTTGTCCTATAAGGTCGTCAGGTTTAGTTTCTTTAGTATCCCTTCAGCTCTCTGATCTCGTTGGAAACCTTTGCATTTTTGTCCAGCTTCTTGACATGCTTTGCCAAATGTGGGTTCCATACTGGCGCTGCATACTCTAAGATGGATCTGACGTATGCCGTGTATAAGGTCGAGAATACCTCTTCGCTGAGGTTCCTGAGAGCTACCCTTAAATTTACCAGTTTTGTGTTTGTTGTAGCCGTTATTTGGTTGATTTATCTCAGGTGAGATGCTCGGAACTCGGCCTACTCCATGAGAGGTTTGAAGTCTTTGTCCCCCGAGCCTGTGAATGGTCATCTTTCACCTTCCCTACTTTTCAAAGCTTTGCATTTAATGGAGTTAAACACTAAAAACCATTTACAAACTAATCCTGCAGCTTGTCCGGATCCATTTAAAGTCTTTTCTGGTCTGTTCCTCCTTGTATTCTCCTCATTATTTTTACGTCATCTGCGAATAGTGACAACTGTGACTCGATTTTTTTTCTGTCATGTTGATTACGTACACAAGAAACAGTACTGGCCCCAGGACTGGTTCTTGTGGAACCCCAGTTGATACATCTGTATTCCGACACCTCTTCCTGAACAGCAACTCATTGTTTCCTCTCTGTTAAGTACTCCTTCATCCTTCTCCTGTTGTTCCTACCGCTCCTCTAGCTTTCATCCCAGTTTCTTGTGAGGTACTGTATCAAACACCTTATAGTCCAAGAATACATAGTCCACCCATCCCTTTCTCTCCTGAATAACTTTCATTGCCTTAACATAGAACTCTAACAAATTTGTGAGACAGGATTTACAGTCTCTAAGACCGTGTTGAATGTTGTTCACACATCCACTCCTTACCATGTTTTCTACTGTGCTTCTCCTGTTGATCTTCTTCATAACCGCACAAACTACTTAAGTAAGTGATGCTGACCTGTAGTTTACTGCTACGTGTCTCTCCCACTTTTTTTAAATATTGGGACTATATTCGCTGTTTTCCAGGTATCAGCAATTGACTTGTCGATGATTGCTGCTAGTGGTTCACACAGGTTGTGGCATGCAAAGAGTATGTAACCTTTATTCGGCGCATGTACACACCCTCATTTACAGGCTATCTCCCCCAACCAGCGAACCAGGTTGATGAGAGCTGATGATGGGGCCCCGTCGTTCAACTAGTAACCAGGTTCCAGCCAATAAGAAGATGGTTTTGGCAATCGCAGAGGTTATGTGGGTACCACTCTCCTGTCTGCCCTTGTCATTCCCATTCTAGAGCTGGTTGAAGCACGGTCTGCTATCTTGTGGCTTCTATTTCTGCCTTGCTTACCGTGGAGTGCACTATACTTATCACTGTACATAGTGTACATATTGCTGTTCTAAATTGGTGAAGGATAATATAAGTCTAAACTTTTTCTGCTGTGTTTATTTTGCTCCCATTACACCCGGGATAACAGGCCATTTGGAATCCTGGGTTGTAATATGGGGGCCTGTCCAGGATCTGGAGCTGGACTTAGAGAAACGGTTGAGCTTAGGGTGAAGCTCGTAGCAGGAACATTGTGCAGCTTGCTGTCTGGCACTGCATTAGCTTTGCCTATGCTTTACAAATTTTGCGTGTCAGTTGCTTTGTTATGGTCAGCCTTGCTATTGTGTGATCGTTCAACAGCTCGCTACTAGCTTGTTCGGTGTGCTCGCTTCGCTACGGTCAAACTTCTAGAACAGTGTAGCTGTCTGGCATTGCTTTACAAATTTTGTGTCAGTTGTTACTAGCCTGTTCGGTGTGGAGAATTTTGCAGTCAGCTTTGCTTGTATGCGTATTCTGCAATCGTACTGTGCATAGCTAAGCGTGTTCTGCAAATTAACGTGTTACGTTGGGGTATTCTGCAATCGTACTGTGCATAGCGAATAACTTATGCCACCTAGACGAGTCAGACGTCTGGTGTCGGCATATACTTTGCATAACCTACCTAAATTGTCTCTACAGCGTTGTTGGCAAATTGCTCGTTCCATTGGCATTAAATACAAACTCACTCTCACAGCTGCGCAACTGCGTTCACTGATTGCTGACAAACTTCGAGAAGAAGAGATGGCACATCAGACTCCTCCCTCTACGGGAGCTAGGGCAAAAACTACTATGTTCTCGCAGGAGGAAGATGATACACCTACGGAGCAAAATGGTCAGCAGCTGGGTTGTCTCAAGGTGAATCAGCGTCGTTGGCACTTGAGCTGGCAAAAATCAATCTTGAGCAAACTAGGGAACAGAGAGCATTCGCAAGGGAAGAATTTGATGGGGAAAGAGAAAGGAGGCAGTTTTCGCATTCTGTAAATGATTTTAGTTTACAAAAAGCAGTACAGCTTGTTCCCCGCTTCAATGAGGCCGAACCAGAACAATTTTTCGAAAGCTTCGAAAATCAGGCTCGAGCCTTGAGGTGGCCGGAACAGCATTGGGCATCGTTGGTTCATACAGCATTGTTTGGTAAGGCACAGGAATTTACGTCAGTATTAAATGACGCTGAATTTTCTGATTATCAAGTAGTGAAGACCACAGTGTTGGGAGCATATACATGTATCCCAGCAAATACCGTAAGCTTTTTAAACTAAGCAGGCGGCAGCTTGGTCAATCCCTGGTGGATTTTGTACGACAGCAAACCAAAGCTTTTACCAGCTGGTATAAAGCAAGCGGTGTCTCTACCTTTGAGGAGCTGGTACAGCTTATTTTGATTGATAACCTGCTGGAGTCTGTGGGACCAGAGGTTCGAGTCTTTCTGCAGGATCGTGACTTAACCACTGCATTGGAGGCAGCCAGGTTGGCTGATACCTTCGAAACTAACCGCTCCTTGTCCGAGCGGTCCCGTCTCTCTTTTCAACAGCCTGGCATGAGCAGAGATCGTCAACCTTGGAGAATGAAGTGCCAGCCGGAGGGAGAACGTCTACGTCAGCCAACTAAGTCACCTGGTGAGCCACGCTTCTCAACTTATGGTCCACCTGCGGAGAGGCAAACTACTCATGGTGCATCTCGACAACAGTATCCAGAGAGACACCAGCCAGAACGACACCATTTGCAACGTCAGCAGGGAGTAAAGGGCAAGCCTGTCGTCTGCTTCCTGTGTAATAAAGTAGGTCACATCCGTCCCAACTGCCCCCATAAACCCCAACCCATTGGGAAAATCTCTAATATCCCTAGTAACATGTCCCCTAGAGAAGTAGAAAAAGGTATGGCCCCTTATTATTGCAAGTGTCTTATTTCCCTTCAGGAAAACTCAGAAACAACTGAAGTAAAGACCTTTAGAGATACTGGAGCATATTGCTCACTTATAATAGAAGGAATATTACCCCTTTCAAAGAACACTTCCTTGAATTTCTCTGTTTTATTGGAAGCATTTGGAGGAGCTATATATTCTGTCACTTTGCATAAAATTTATGTACAGTGCAAATATTATACTGGGTACTTGACTGTGGGTGTCTCAAAAGGATTCCCCATGAAAGATGCCATGTTATTACTGGGTAATAACATTAATGCTGTTAGTGCGTGTCCTGAACCTATAATGATTAATTCTTCTCCGGTGTTGGCCATAACTCGGGCAACATCCCAAGGGTTGTCTGGAGAGAATGTTGACCTATCCTTGGACGACTCCGATCTCGGAATAGCCACGTTGTTTTATGAGGCACACCGGCCGGAGCCTCGTAAATCAAGTGAACAGACCCCGATCAAGCCTTCATATTCCCAGGTTGCAGGATTGCCAGATGTCTCTGTTTCCATGCCCGAGGGACTGTCCTTCCGGGAGGAACAACGAAAGGACCCTTCTTTAAAATTCGTTTTTCAGGCAGCCATGAGTAAATCCTCTTTGGGTCATCCGGTCAAGTATGAACTTAAAAATGATTATTTGGTCTGCACTGAGACTGGTAAGGAGATAGAGGGCCGGCAATTGTTTAACAGGTTAGTGGTTCCAACAAAGTATAGACCTCAAATATTAAATATAGCTCATAATACTTCATTAGGAGGTCACTTAGGAATTACAAAAACCTTGTATAGAATCACAAAAGAATTTTATTGGCCAAAATTAAAGAAAGATGTGAAGAATCATATTAGGTGTTGCCGAGAATGTCAGCAAGTAGGGAAACCTGGACACTCCATTAAACCTGCACCTCTCCAACCTATACCTGCTGATGGAGAACCTTTTGCAGATTTAATTATAGATTGTGTAGGTCCACTACCTAGGTCAAGGTCTGGAAATCGATATTTATTTACGATTATGGATAAAGTAACCAGATATCCTGAAGCAATTCCCATGCGCAGTATTAATACTAAAGCTATTCTTAAAGCTTTAACAAAATTCATTTCTTGTTTTGGCATTCCTAAAACTATTCAAAGTGATCAAGGTACTAACTTCACTGCCAAAGCATTTAGGGAAGCATTAACTAGGCTAGGGATAATCCACAACTTATCCACTGCCTATCATCCTCAGTCCCAAGGCGCCTTGGAAAGATTCCATCAGACGTTAAAAACTATGATGAGAACTTTTTGCATGCACTTTCCTACAGACTGGGATGAATCACTACCTTTGTTGCTGTTCTCAGTACGAGAGACGGTGCAAGAGTCTACAGGGTATAGTCCGTTTGAGGTGATCTTTGGGCACAATGTACGAGGTCCTCTTCGGGTGCTCAAAGAAGGATGGAGGGGAGAAGACGTTAGCTCAACACTCTACAACCCGTCTTCAAGGTTGCAGGTGGCACGTCAGTTAGCCAAGGCTAACCTAAAGACAGCTTAAAGTAAGATGAAACAGAGGTATGACAGAAGTGCACAATTCCGCTCCTTCCATCCAGGAGACAAGGTGTTGGTGCAGGAACCTACACCTGGCCACACCTTGAAAGCTAGATTTACGGGACCTATGCAGATAGTAAGTAGATTATCTGATGTAAATTATGTGGTAGCTCCCATTGATAAGACCTCAAAAACTAAAACTTACCACATTAATCAATTAAAATATTTCCATACACCAGATAAAGTCCCAGTAATGACTCTGTCCTCTACCTCTGAGGACGACTCTGACTCTTTGCACTCTATCTCTGAAATTAATATTAAACTTTCAAATTCTGTCCTCCTCAAGGATCCTAGCCCTTTAATGGAGGGATTATCTGAAACGCAAGCAACAAATTTAACTGAGCTTCTACAGTCATATCATAATATTTTTTCGGATGTGCCGAAAAAATGTACGTTAGGTTATCATGACGTAGATGTGGGAAACTCTAAACCAGTTAAACTCTCCCCCTACAGAGCTAATCCTGAAAAGCAGAGGCTACTTCAGCAGGAAGTAGAATTTTTGTTAAAGCATGGTTTAGTGGAGGAGTCATCTAGTCCATGGGCTTCACCGTGCATCCTTGTGAAGAAGGCTGATGGAGGGTTTCGTATGTGTACAGACTACCGTAAGGTGAATGAGGTCACAATTACAGATGCTTACCCTCTTCCTCGTCTGGATGACGTAATTGACTTTGTGGGTAAGGCTACTTTTGTGTCCAAGTTAGATCTCCTTAAAGGCTACTATCAGGTACCTTTGACGGATAAGGCGAAGGAAATCTCTGCCTTCGTAATTCCAGGAGGTCATTATCAATACACAGTTACCCCCTTCGGAATGAAAAATTCCCCCTCTTCATTCCAGAAACTTATCCATCAGGCTATTAAAGGACTTGAAGGCACGGCAGCATACCTAGATGATATTGTTGTGGTGTCTGATACTTGGGATCAACACCTACTTAGACTTAAGGCTCTGTTTGAGACCTTTCAGAGTTCCCATTTAACAGTTAATTTATCTAAATCTTCCTTTGGCCAGGCCACTATCACTTTTCTAGGCCATGAAGTAGGTAGTGGTAAAGTTGCACCTAAACTTGCTAAAGTTCTTGCTATTAAAGATTATCCAGTTCCTCTTGATAGGAAATCTCTTCAACGTTTCCTAGGCATGTTAGGATTTTACAGAAGTTGTAGATGAATGGTTCAGAGAACCGACATGTTGATAAATTAGACACATGTGCAACTCTTGGGTATCTTTATTGAGGAAACGTTTCGCCACACAGTGGCTTCATCAGTCCATACAAAGGAGAATCTTGAAGAACAGGAGGAGAAAGAGGTAATCAGTCCCTCAACCTTGAGTCGATGTGGTCAGTCCATCAATCTTGAATAGAATGCGGCATACGTGCTGAGAAGGAGCTTATAAACCGTTGGCAGGAGAGGTGCAGCAGTCATAGGTGGTGTAACATTTGTTCAATGTTGAAGTAGGTCGTGCCCAAGAATTAGGCAAGCGAAGAATTCCCAAGTATTAAGATCCCAAGAAGTTGCAGTTTATAAGTTCCTTTTCAGCACGTATGCCGCATTCTATTCAAGATTGATGGACTGACCACATCGACTCAAGGTTGAGGGACTGATTACTTCTTTCTCCTCCTGTTCTTCAAGATTCTCCTTTGTATGGACTGATGAAGCCACTGTGTGGCGAAACGTTTCCTCAATAAAGATACCCAAGAGTTGCACATGTGTCTAATTTATCAACATTTTACAGAAGTTTCTGTAAGAATTTCTCAGATATTGTAGCCCCTCTTACCTCTCTTACCAGTCACAAAGTTCCCTTTAATTGGACCCCAGATTGTCAAACTTCTTTTGAGAAAGCAAAAAGAATATTGTGTACTGCACCCATTCTCTTGTCTCCAGACTTCTCCTAACCTTTCTCATTACAGGTTGATGCTTGTGAGTCTGGGGTTGGGGCAGTACTATTACAAATCGGGAACAAGGAGTTGCAGCCTGTAGCATACTTTTCAGCCAAGTTCCAGCCACATCAGAGGGCTTACTCTACCATTGAAAAAGAAGCCCTCGCACTGGTACTGGCTTTGGAGCATTTCGATGTTTATGTGGGCCAGACATCGCAGGTGGTCACAGTCTACAGTGATCACAATCCTCTAGTATATCTCCAAGCCATGAAGAACCATAACACAAGGCTCATGCGCTGGACGCTAAGACTGCAACCATACTCGCTCAGAATTAAATATATTGCCGGCAAAGAAAATGTGTTGGCGGACTCTATCTAGAGTTTAATTATTTTTTTTACTTAGGTTAGGATGTTAGGTTACTTGTGGTAACCCTTTCCACGCTCTTTTTTTTTATCCCCTGGTGTGGGGTTTTTTTTTAGTGAGGGGATGCGGGCTACCGTCCGCCTGTATCTTGGACCTATGCTAGCCTGACTGACTGCTGTCTCACTCTGAGTTTAGGGTATGGCTTTTTGTCACGAGAAAAGCTGAGCTCTATCTAAGAGTTGGATGGTGGAGAGGAAAGGCGGTCCCATTATTTTGTGCCATGGCGGCACGGTTACCACTGGGAGGTGGCAGCCTAATCCTGAGCCTTCTCGGGGTGGGGGTGTGGCATGCAAAGAGTACGTAACCTTTATTCGGCGCATGTACACACCCTCATTTACAGGCTATCTCCCCCAACCAGCGAACCAGGTTGATGAGAGCTGATGATGGGACCCCGTCGTTCAACTAGTGACCAGGTTCCAGCCAATAAGAAGATGGTTTTGGCAATCGCAGAGGTTATGTGGGTACCGCTCTTCTGTCTGCCCTTGTTATTCCCATTCTAGAGCTGGTTGAAGCACGGTCTGCTATCTTGTGGCTTCAATTTCTGCCTTGCTTACCGTGGAGTGCACTATACTTATCACTGTACATAGTGTACATATTGCTGTTCTAAATTGGTGAAGGATAATATAAGTCAAAACTTTTTCTGCTGTGTTTATTTTGCTCCCTTTACACCCAGTATAACAGGCCATTTGGAATCCTGGGTTGTAATACAGGTCTTCTGTTCCTTCTCTCAGAACCCATGGAGAGATGTTGTCTGGTTCGATTGCTTTCGAAATATCTAATGCTTGCTCAGTATTTACCTCACCTCCTGTTGTGTGTATTGTGTCCAGTACTCGTTGATGCACTCTTTTCCTTTGACTCTCTGGCAGTGTTCCTGATGCCACTGAGAATACCTCAGCAAGAGTTTTGTTCTGTTGCTCATAGACTTCCTGGTCATTCCTACTGAGCTCTCCTCCCTTCTTCAGCCTTATTACCTGGTCCTTCACAGTTCTCTGCTGGCGGTTATGGTTGAATAGCAACTTTGGCTCAGATTCGTGTGTGTGTGTGTGTGTGTGTGTGTGTGTGTGTGTGTGTGTGTGTGTGTGTGTGTGTGTGTGTGTGTGTGTTTGTTTGTGTGTGTGTGTGCGTGTGCGTGTCCTCTGACTCAGCATAACTGGTAAAAATATATGCTTCGTTTAGCTGGCTATACACACCTAGCAGGCTATACACACCTAGCTGGCTATACACACCTAGCTGGCTATACACACCTAGCAGGCTATACACACCTAGCAGGCTATACACACCTAGCAGGCTATACACACCTAGCAGGCTATACACACCTAGCAGGCTATACACACCTAGCTGGCTATACACACCTAGCAGGCTATACACACCTAGCTGGCTATACACACCTAGCAGGCTATACACACCTAGCAGGCTATACACACCTAGCAGGCTATACACACCTAGCAGGCTATACACACCTAGCAGGCTATACACACCTAGCAGGCTATACACACCTAGCAGGCTATACACACCTAGCAGGCTATACACACCTACGTGCTATAGACACTTAGCAGGCTATACACACCTAGCTGGCTATACACACCTAGCAGGCTATACACACCTAGCTGGCTATACACACCTAGCTGGCTATACATACCTAGCAGGCTATACACACCTAGCTGGCTATACACACCTAGCAGGCTATACACACCTAGCAGGCTATACACACCTAGCTGGCTATACACACCTAGCTGGCTATACACACCTAGCAGGCTATACACACCTAGGTGCTATAGACACTTAGCAGGCTATACACACCTAGCTGGCTATACACACCTAGGTGCTATAGACACCTAGCTGGCTATACACACCTAGCTGGCTATACACACCTAGCTGGCTATACACACCTAGCTGGCTATACACACCTAGCTGGCTATACACACCTAGCAGGCTATACACACCTAGCAGGCTATACACACCTAGCTGGCTATACACACCTAGCTGGCTATACACACCTAGCAGGCTATACACACCTAGCAGGCTATACACACCTAGCTGGCTATACACACCTAGCAGGCTATACACACCTTGCAGGCTATACACACCTAGCAGGCTATACACACCTAACAGGCTATACACACCTAGCAGGCTATACACACTTAGCAGGCTATACACACCTAGCAGGCTATACACACCTAGCAGGCTATACACACATAGCGGGCTATACACACCTAGCTGGCTATACACACCTAGCAGGCTATACACACTTAGCAGGCTATACACATCTAGCAGGCTATACACACCTAGCAGGCTATACACACCTAGCAGGCTATACACACCTAGCTGGCTATACACACCTAGCAGGCTATACACACCTAGCTGGCTATACACACCTAGCAGGCTATACACACCTAGCTGGCTATACACACCTAGCAGGCTATACACACCTAGCAGGCTATACACACCTAGCTGGCTATACACACCTAGCAGGCTATACACACCTAGCAGGCTATACACACCTAGCAGGCTATACACACCTAGCAGTCTATGCACACCTAGCTGGCTATACACACCTAGCTGGCTATACACACTTAGTAGGCTATACACACCTAGCAGGCTATACACACCTAGCAGGCTATACACACCTAGCTGGCTATACACACCTAGCAGGCTATACACACCTAGCTGGCTATACACACCTAGCTGGCTATACACACCTAACTGGCTATACACACCTAGCAGGCTATACACACCTAGCTGGCTATACGCACCTAGCTGGCTATACACACCTAGCTGGCTATACACACCTAGCTGGCTATACACACCTAGCAGGCTATACACACTTAGTAGGCTATACACACCTAGCTGGCTATACACACCTAGCAGGCTATACACACCTAGCAGGCTATACACACCTAGCAGGCTATACACACCTAGCTGGCTATACACACCTAGCTGGTTATACACACCTAGTAGGCTATACACACCTAGCAGGTTATACACACCTAGCTGACAATACACACCTAGCAGGCTATACACACCTAGCTGGCTATACACACCTAGCAGGCTATACACACTTAGTAGGCTATACACACCTAGCTGGCTATACACACCTAGCTGGCTATACACACCTAGCTGGCTATACACACCTAGCAGGCTATACACACCTAGCAGTCTATACACACCTAGCAGGCTATACACACCTAGCAGACTATACATACTTAGTAGGCTATACACACCTAGCTGGCTATACACACCTAGCTGGCTATACACACCTAGCAGGCTATACACACCTAGCAGGCTATACACACCTAGCTGGCTATACACGCCTAGCTGGCTACACACCTAGCAGGCTATACGCACCTAGCAGGCTATACACACCTAGCAGACTATACACACCTAGCAGGCTATACACACCTAGCTGGCTATACACACCTAGTTGGCTATACACACCTAGCAGGCTATACACACCTAGCAGGCTATACACACCTAGCTGGCTATACACACCTAGCTGGCTATACAGACCTAGCTGGCTATACACACCTAGCAGGCTATACACACCTAACTGGCTATACACACCTAGCTGGCTATACACACCTAGCTGGCTATACACACCTAGCTGGCTATACACACCTAGCAGGCTATACACACCTAGCTGGCTATACACACCTAGCAGGCTATACACACCTAGCAGGCTATACACACCTAGCTGGCTATACACACCTAGCTGGCTATACAGACCTAGCTGGCTATACACACCTAGCAGGCTATACACACCTAACTGGCTATACACACCTAGCTGGCTATACACACCTAGCTGGCTATACACACCTAGCTGGCTATACACACCTAGCAGGCTATACACACCTAGCTGGCTATACACACCTAGCAGGCTATACACACCTAGCTGGCTATACACACCTAGCTGGCTATACACACCTAGCTGGCTATACACACCTAGCTGGCTATACACACCTAGCTGGCTATACACACCTAGCTGGCTATACACACCTAGCTGGCTATACACACCTAGCAGGCTATACACACCTAGCTGGCTATACACACCTAGCAGGCTATACACACCTAGCAGGCTATACACACTTAGCAGGCTATACACACCTAGCAGGCTATACACACCTAGCAGGCTATACACACCTAGCTGGCTATACACACCTAGCAGGCTATACACACCTAGCTGGCTATACACACCTAGCAGGCTATACACACCTAGCAGGCTATACACACCTAGCTGGCTATACACACCTAGCAGGCTATACACACCTAGCTGGCTATACACACCTAGCTGGCTATACACACCTAGCAGGCTATACACACCTAGCAGGCTATACACACCTAGCAGGCTATACACACCTAGCAGGCTATACACACCTAGCAGGCTATACACACCTAGCAGGCTATACACACCTAGCAGGCTATACACACCTAGCAGGCTATACACACCTAGCTACATATATCGCATATACTCACTGCAACACCATTCCCAGTCTTCTCAGTATGGAGATCCAATGCTGAGAGTCTGCAGGCAGTCAGACTGAGATATAGGACTGTATAACATTGATCAGAAGAAGCCTGCATATACCAAGCCTCGCATGATTCTTGCCCTAGTTACTGTCCACTGTAACGTTCTCAAGTTGTGAACGAAAACCATAGGAGAAAATAAAAAAAAAAAAATTGGGAGTGACTTAAAGTTGCTATTACAGATACGGGTGCTGTTGAAAGGCCTTATGTACCTGGTTGTTAAATTGTAATTCCAACGAGGGAGCAAACGGTAAAGAAGTGACGAATTTTTAATAGTGTCTAGGCCAGGTGTTTTACTGTTGAACTCACCGACGCTCTCACCACCAGTGTTACTGTAAACACACTGTTTTACTCGAAGATTGAAAGGAAGCCATAATACGAGTTGGTTAACGAGAAAGAACAAGAACGAGTTCTCTCACTGGTAGCAGCACACACACACACTCGTACAGAGGACAGAAGTCTAGTATACGGTAATCAGCTGAATACGGTGAGGAAATGACCCCTCCAAGGTGGCCTCTAGTTACAAATTAAGCAAGGCAGGCTCTCAACACTACCCCTCTCAACACTACCCCTCACCCTCACTCTGACTGGCTATTACTACTGGTAGTTGACTCTTAGTGTGAATGAAAGACCTTTCAGTCACACCAGCACTCTACCGTGCTCCAAGTTGATTACTGATGGAATACATGATGTGTGGGTGTGCATGGTGCACCCCCAGTAAAAATTATTCATACCGGTGCACGATACAGTCGCCCATCTTGGGATAAATAATAATAATCATTATCGGTAGAATTAAAATAACATCGAAAAGAACAACATCAATAACAAAAAGAGTAGCAAGCATAGTTTGCCGAATATTCATTACCGAATATTCATTACCGAATATTCAATGCCGAATATTCACTGACGAATATTCAGTGTCTGATATTCACTGCTGAATATTCACTGCCGAATATTTACTACCGAATATTCACTGTCGAAAATTCCTTACCGAATATTCACTGCTGAATATTCACTATAGAATATTTACTGCCGAATATTCACCCCCGAATATTTACTGCCGAATATTCACCACCGAATTCTTCTCCAAAAAATTCATAAAATACTTGTTAGTTCCCTCCATCTGGGCTGCTACACACTGCACCGTATAGAATAACAATCCCGTATTTGCAAGGAAGGTCCTAGACCCTGGTCTTATTTAGATGGTGATATCTAGACCCTGGTCTTATTTAGATGGTGATATCTAGACCCTGGTCTTATTTAGATGATGATATCTAGACCCTGGTCTTATTTAGATGGTGATATCTAGACCCTGGTCTTATTTAGATGGTGATATCTAGACCCTGGTCTTATTTAGATGGTGATATCTAGACCCTGGGCTTATTTAGATGGTGATATCTAGACCCTGGGCTTATTTAGATGGTGATATCTAGACCCTGGTCTTATTTAGATGGTGATATCTAGACCCTGGTCTTATTTAGATGGTGATATCTAGACCCTGGGCTTATTTAGATGGTGATATCTAGACCCTGGTCTTATTTAGATGGTGATATCTAGACCCTGGTCTTATTTAGATGGTGATATCTAGACCCTGGTCTTATCTAGACCCTGGTCCCATATAGATGGTGATATCTAGACCCTGGTCTTATTTAAATGGTGATATCTAGACCCTGGTCTTATTTAGATGGTGATATCTAGACCCTGGTGTTATCTAGACCCTGGTCTTATTTAGATGGCGATATCTAGACCCTGGTCTTATCTAGACCCTGGTCTTATTTAGATGGTGATATCTAGACCCTGGTCTTAATTAGATGGTGATATCTAGACCCTGGTCTTATCTAGACCCTGGTCTTATTTAGATGGTGATATCTAGACCCTGGTCGTATTTAGATGGTGATATCTAGACCCTGGTCTTATCTAGGTGATGATATCTAGATTCTGGTCTTATCTAGGTGCTGATACCTAGACCCTGGACTTATCTAGACCCTGGTCTTATCTAGACCCTGGTCTTATCTAGGTGGTGATATTTAGACCCTGGTCGTATGTAGGTGGTCTGGACTAGATGTTGGGCTTTTCTAGGTGGTCTGAACTAGATTCTTGGTCTAGTTCAGACCACAGTGGTCTAACTCAACAATGGTCTAACGAGAGGCTTCGGCTTTACAGTGTGTGTGTGTGTGTGTGTGTGTGCGTGTGTGTGTGTGTGTGTGTGTGTGTGTGTGTGTGTGTGTGTGTGTGTGTGTGTGTGTGTGTGTGTGTGTGTGTGTGCAGTGAAGCGACAATCCCAGTGTTGACTGTCATTAATCTGAGAAAGAGAAAGAGAGAGGGAGAGAGAGAGAGAGAGAGAGAGAGAGAGAGAGAGGAGAGGAGAGAGAGAGAGCGAGAGAGAGAGAGAGGGAGAGGGAGAGGGGAGAGAGAGAGAGAGAGAGAGAGAGAGAGAGAGAGAGAGAGAGAGAGAGAGAGAGAGAGAGAGAGAGAGAGAGACAGAGAGCTATAACACTGAGGACCTGACAGCTCTGGGGTGACCTGGCAGATATTTTTTCCACTGTATTTATGGAAATACAATAAAATACAATAGAATACTATACAAAACAATAAAATGATATAGAATGTAACAAATACAAAATGCAATACAATTAAATTCAATATAATATAGAAAAAATACAACATAATGAAAATACAATACAATGTGAATACCAAAAAATATAAATTCTATACAAACACTACAAATACAGCACAATACAATACAATACAATATAATATATTACAAACAAAGCACAATATTGAGGATGGTAAACCAGGTCCTTGTTGCTATCCTGGGATAACAGGTATCCTGGGATAACAGGTGTCCTGGGATAACAGGTATCATGGGATAACAGGTATCCTGGGATAACAGGTGTCCTGGGATAACAGGTATCCTGGGATAACAGGTATCCTGGGATAACAGGTGTCCTGGGATAACAGGTGTCCTGGGATAACAGGTGTCCTGGGATAACAGGTATCATGGGATAACAGGTGTCCTAGGATAACAGGTATCCTGGGATAACAGGTGTCCTGGGATAACAGGTATCCTGGGATAACAGGTATCCTGGGATAACAGGTGTCCTGGGAAAACAGGTATCCTGGGATAACAGGTGTCCTGGGATAACAGGTATCCTGGGATAACAGGTGTCCTGGGATAACAGGTATCCTGGGAAACAGGTATCCTGGGATAACAGGTGTCCTGGGATAACAGGTATCCTGGGATAACAGGTATCCTGGGATAACAGGTATCCTGGGATAACAGGTGTCCTGGGATAACAGGTATCCTGGGATAACAGGTATCCTGGGATAACAGGTGTCCTGGGATAACAGGTATCCTGGGATAACAGGTATCCTGGGATAACAGGTGTCCTGGGATAACAGGCATCCTGGGATAACAGGTATCCTGGGATAACAGGTGTCCTGGGATAACAGGTATCCTGGGATAACAGGTGTCCTGGGATAACAGGTATCCTGGGATAACAGGTGTCCTGGGATAACAGGTATCCTGGGATAACAGGTATCCTGGGATAACAGGTGTCCTGGGATAACAGGTATCCTGGGATAACAGGTATCCTGGGGATAAACAGGTGTCCTGGGATAACAGGTATCCTGGGATAACAGGTGTCCTGGGATAACAGGTGTCCTGGGATAACAGGTATCCTGGGATAACAGGTATCCTGGGATAACAGGTGTCCTGGGATAACAGGTATCCTGGGATAACAGGTATCCTGGGATAACAGGTGTCCTGGGATAACAGGTATCCTGGGATAACAGGTATCCTGGGATAACAGGTGTCCTGGGATAACAGGTATCCTGGGATAACAGGTGTCCTGGGATAACAGGTATCCTGGGATAACAGGTGTCCTGGGATAACAGGTATCCTGGGATAACAGGTGTCCTGGGATAACAGGTGTCCTGGGATAACAGGTGTCCTGGGATAACAGGTATCCTGGGATAACATGTATCCTGGGATAACATTTATCCTGGGATAGCAGGTATCTTGAGTGAATCAAGTCTTGAATGAATCAAGGCTTAAATGAATCACGTCTTGAATGAATCAGGTCATGAATGAATCAAGTTTTGAGTGAATTAAGCCTTGAATGAATCAAGTCTTGAATGAATCAAGTCCTGAATGAATCAAGTCCTGAATGAATCAAGTCCTGAATGAATCAAGTCCTGAATGAATCAGGTCTTGAGTATACGAGTGTGGGTTTGTTATGGTGGTGAGGGGTCAGTGCTGATGTGAACTTGATCTGAGTTAAGACTTTAATCTCGGTTAATTCCCCCTTTCCTCCCTCTCCCCTCATCTTCTCTCCCTTCCCCTCCCCAAACACAGACACACAGACACACAGACACACAGACACACAGACACACAGACACACAGACGCACAGACACACAGACTCACAGACACACAGACACAGGCACACACACGTTGTGTGTGTGCTTGTGTATGTTATGTGTGCGTGTGTGTGAGAGAGAGAAAGAGAAAGAGCTTGTACCCCCTTACCATCCCTTTACGACCCTTTACGAACCCTTACCACCCCTTATCATCCCTTACCCCTTTTACCCCCCCTTTACCATCCTTACCACCCTTTTACCGCCCTTTATCTCTGTCATCATCCTCCATTTATTACCTTTCCGTGTATGTCCTCTCACACTAGCGAGAGGGAAGCCACAGTTGTCGAACACTGCGGAGGAAGGGGGGAGGGGCAAAGGGGTGGGGGGTGTTTGAATAATGTAGACACGGGTGCTATACACTGCAGGGGGATGAACCACTACTCACTGCCAGACGAAACACTGCCGCCTCCACCTCAACGCTGCCTTGCGGTATGGCCATGGGTCATCCTCCAGACCCTGGCTTCGTTAGATATTCCCAAACAATGAATACAACGCAGCCTAAGAAATTACCTCGTGTATTTACGCCCGATATCACGGTCTCCGTTAATTTCCCGATATTACCCCATGAGTTAATTCCCCGTAACACGATACATGTTTGGGTCAGGTATCGCGAAATAAAGCTACGTCAAAAAAATATGGAACATATTTAGAGCTCTTATTTCAAGGAACTGAAGCTGTTCCTCCCCTTGAATCATATCAGATTATCTACAACACGCGGTGTGATCCCTTCGGGTTTAGTGCTTTCCCATCACTAATAATAATAACAATAATAATAATAATAAAATAACAATAAAACTAAGTAATATTAATAATAATAATAATAATAATAATAATAATAATAATAATAATAGCACTTTACTCACTGAGTCAAATTAATGGTGAATATCACGGGTGTAATATCGTGAGTTGTTATATAACGGGTGTAATATCGTGAGTTGTAATATCACGGGTGTAATATCGCGGGTGTAATATCGTGGCAGCTGAGAAGGAAATATTAAGACGTTGTGGAGACGCTCAACAGAATTGGCTTCTTGCGAGACTTAATTATAATGTTGATGAAGTGTGTGTGTGTGTGTGTGTGTGTGTGCGTGTGTGTGTGTGTGTGATGGGGTGGTGTTCCCCCTGTCTAAAAGTGTCTTGACTATGTCTGTTGTCTCGCTCACCTCTGGCAAGTTGCACTCCGTCGATCGAAGGTTGTTGTTAGTGGGTCACACAGGTCTTCTGCGTCTTCTCTCAGAACCCAGAGTGAGAGATGGTGTCTCGTCTCATCTCTGTCGAGGCATCTAGCTCACCTCCCGTTATGTGTATTGTGTCCTGAATGCGCTGGTGCACTATGTTTCTCTCTCTCTCTCTCTCTCTCTCTCTCTCTCTCTCTCTCTCTCTCTCTCTCTCTCTCTCTCTGATTCCACTGAGAATTCCTCCTTAAACTATCATTCAGCTGTTCACAGACCTTTTTATTAATTTCTAGGGAGCTATCCTTCCTTCCTTCTTTCCTTCCTTCCTTCCTTCCTTCATCTCTTCTTTCCTTCCTTTCTTTCTTCATTTCTTCCTTCCGTCCTTCCTTCCTTCCTCCTTCAGTCTTCCTACCTGGTCCTTCACTGCTGCCTTCCTTAAGGGGTGAACCATGATCCCACGCCTTGTTCCTGCTCCCCACGCCTCTTCCTGCCCCCACGCCTCTTCCTGCCTCCTGCCTCTTCCTGCCCCCACGCCTCTTCATGCCCCCACGCCTCTTCATGTCCCCACGCCTATTCCTGCCCCCCACGCCTCTTCCTGCCTCCTGCCTCTTCCTGCCTCCCCCCCCCCCTCCTGCCCCCACGTCTCTTCATGCCCCCACGCCTCTTCCTGCCCCCCACGCCTTGTTCCTGTCATTGTTTCCTGCTGCCTCCTGGGTAGGCGTGCATTCTCGGCCTCCTGCATATCTCTCTCTCTCTCTCTCTCTCTCTCTCTCTCTCTCTCTCTCTCTCTCTCTCTCTCTCTCTCTCCAGCCGTATTCGCCGTCATTTCATTCCTTGTCTTCCCTTCCAGTTCCCTTTCTCGATGCACTACATTCTGGAATTGTCTCATATATGTGTTTTCTCCTCTTTTGAAGTCAGGTTTCTCCCTTTTCAGTTCCATGATTCTCTCTCTGTTTGCTCCCACAAGGTGTTCGTAAACCCAGTTCTGGGTGGAGAGAGGGAGAGGAAGAGAGAGAGACAGACAGACAGAGGGAGAGAAAGGGGAGAGAATGAGAAAGAGAGAGGGGATGAAGAAGAGAGGAGTGAGGATGAGAGTTTAAGAAAGAGTGATAGATTTGGAGATGTTGCTTCAGAGCGAAGAGAAGACGATACGGAGTGTGAAGAGCGTTCCATCATTTTTTTTAAGTGAGTGTTCGAAGTTGGAGGGAGAGAGAGAGTGAGAGAGAGAGAGAGAGAGAGAGAGAGAGAGAGAGAGAGAGAGAGAGAGAGAGAGAGAGGGAGAGAGAGAGAGAGAGAGAGAGAGAGAGAGAGAGAGAGAGAGGTGTCTGCAGCCATGATAGTGGTAATTTCAGGGTGAGGGGGAAAGTAAGGCAGGTCTCCGATTGCATTTAAAAGGGAATATGGAGGGACCTTGACGGTGGTGAGGGAGGAGCAAGGGGAGGGAGTAGTGAGGGGAAGAGTCAGGGGGAAGGAAGCAGTGAGTAAAAGAAGAGAGGGAGGAGGGTTGTGGATACCCGGAGTGTAAATTGTGATGATTTACAACAGGTGTGGATACGTTACAATTAACCAGCACCAACTACGTTATTACCTCTGTTTACAGTGTGGGTTGGACGCCCCTCTTCTAGTCTCCAGCCACCTCTCCTTTCACTCTCTCTCCTCCCATGCTTATTGTCCTGTTCCTCCTATGCCTCCACGAATTTTGAGGTCTCTCGGGTAGCAGAGAGACTTCTACTAGCAGAGAGACCTCTACTAGCAGAGAGACCTCTACTAGCAGAGAGACCTTTACTAGCAGAGAGACCTCTACGAGCCTCACCTAGCGGGAGAAGCTAATGTCAGCCGCTTGAACTTGAAGCTCCACCTATAGAGACATTTCTCCGCCAGGCGCTGCACCACCGGATGCTGCACCACCAGGCGCTGCACCACCGCATGCTGCACCACCAGGCGCTGCATCTCCAGGCGCTGCACCGCCGGATGCTCCTCCGCTAGGTAAACCGGTCGTCCTGTCCTCTGCTGCGATCACGTCAGATCCCTTCAGTAGTCTGCACATTTTCCCGCTGTTAAGAGGCAAACTTTGTGTGTGTGTGTGTGTGTGTGTGTCGTGAAAGCTGGTAGCACTCCAGGACACATTAAGCGATATATCCTGCAATAATGCAGGAACACTACTGCAGGCTTACTGGCCCAAACTAGGCAGGTCCTTCTCTAAACCAACCATTCCCACCCACCCACTCGTCCAACCTTGTCCCAAAGCTTCCCAAGAATTAGCTTCAACACCTCGAGTAATGTTATACATGATGTTATACGGTACCGACAAGACGAAGAATTAAACAGAGATGCAACATCTGGGTATCCTTATTTGTAGACGTTTCGCCATCCAGTGGCTTTACCAATACAAGGACATAACCTGAAGAGTATATTATTATTATTATAATCAAGGGGAAGCGCTAAACCCAGAGGATTATACAGCGCCTGGGGGGGGGATGTGGAAGGCATTTAGGCTTAATTCGGGGAACTGGAGCACAGATCCAATTCTCTAAATCAAGAGCCCCTCACCAACATCAAGGAACCTTCCTTGAGGGGCCTGAAGAGTATAGAATTATATACAGGACACTATGTACCCTGTATCATGTCATGGAACAAAAGAAGAAATAGCAAAATATAACTTTTGTTTGCCACGCTGACCTTTGTGGTGTGTGATTTGTGGCTGACTGAACCGAGATATCAGCGCCCAGCTGAGAAAATCGTCTCTGCCTGAGGCTTCCTCAGGCAGAGAATTGTGTCGCTCGTGAGGTGAGGACGCAGGTCACATTACCTGTCTCCGGGGCCGACGGGAAATGAGGTGCTAGAGAGGGAGGAGAAGGAGGAGGAGAAGGAATGGATTTCTCTTACCGGAGGAACTGTGTGACGGAAGGTTAGTGTGACGGGAGATCTGTGTGACGAGGGATTGGTGTAACACCGGCTTGCGTGACGAGTGATTTACTGACGGGGAGAGTTGATGGGGCAACGTTGTTGATCGAGCAAGCCGGAAATATCAGCTTAAATGATATCAACTCGTTAGCGACCCTGTAACAACGGGCGAACAGAAAATAACGCAGGTAACCTGGTGACGCACGGTCACTGGTGACGCACGGTTACTGGTGACGCACGGTCACTAAGGAGATACACAGCCTGACGTAGAGATGAAGGACGACTGTATACCAACTAGAGATGGAAAAAACAACGACAACAGAGGGGTAATTTCGGTTGGTTTAGGGTTGTCATGGCAACATCTGCCACAGCCAGATACCAGTTCGTCTGTTTAACTGGGTGCCTTGAACTGCAGCTCTTGGGCCTTGCATATGAATCCTTGACTTTTGTGGGATAATAATAATAACAATAATAATAATAATAATAATAACAATAATAATAATAATAATAATAATAATAATAATAATAATAATAATAATAATAATAATAATAATAAATATAATAATAATAATAATAATAATAATAATAATAATAATAATAATAATAATAATAATAATAATAATAATAATGATAACAACAACAACAACAACAACAACAACAACAACAACAACAACAACAACAACAACAACAACATCAACAACAATAATAATAATTATTGTTGTCGTCTCTCGTATCATTGATATTTCTCATCGATGTCTCAAATATTAGACGTTAAACGTGTTCATCTATTTACTAATCCCCCTTTTTAAACGTTCCTTTGTGGTCCCGTTGTTCGTCATCCTCGTTTTTTGTAAGCAATCCGTCTCTGTTTGCCCTATCAGGTTATCTTAGTACCTTGTGCGTTTGTGTTCAGGTCTCCCTCGATTCTGTGTGTATGTGTACTCACCTAATTGTGGTTACAGGGGATGAGTCATAGTTCCTGGCCCCGTCTTTTCACTGGTCGTTACTAGGTCCTCTCTCTCCCTGCTCCACTGCTTTATCATACCTCATTTTAAAACTGTGTATCGAGCCTGTGTGTGTGTGTGTGTGTGTGTGTGTGTCTGTGTGTGTGTGTGTGTGTGTGTGTATGTGTATGTGTTAATGTGCTCTGACACTCTAAATACAAGTCTCTAAATACAACACTGAATACAACGCTCTTAACCTACCTGCCAGAGTACAAGACTTTAAATACAATACAATTAATACAATACCATGTTCTGAATACACCGTCCTGAATACACTCTTCTTACTGCAGCACTCGGAGTACAACATCCTGGATACACCAGCTTAAATATAACAAAAGTTGCCTCTCTGACACACCCGTGTAAACAAACATATACCTTTAGGAATTTGCAACGGGTTTTCCACTCTTTTTTTTAATTTCTTACAGATTTTTGATACACGTTGATGAGAGAGAGAGAAAGAGAGAGAGAGAGCTAGAGAGATAGATAGAACAATTAAACACCTGTCAAGAAACATGTGTTGTGGGCTTTGACAGGTCAGGAATATATGTTTTTCAGGGTATATTTATTTTTTATCAGTTGGGATGTTTTAGTTTGGTGTGGTTCAGAGTTGGGATATATGACGTGTTGTATACTGAGTAGTGTGTGTTTGGCTATATGTGGTTGCAGGGGTCGAGGCACAGCTCCTTGCCCCACCTCACTGCCGGTCCTAAGAGCCTTATCGAACCTCTTCTTAAAGCTATGTATGGATCCTGCCTCCACTATATCACTCTCCGGATTATTTCACTTTCCGACATTTTTAAGGCTGAAGAAATATTTCCTAACATCTCTGCGACTCATCTGAGTTTTCACCTTCTAATTGTGTCCCCTTGTTCCTGTGTCCCATCTCTGAAACATTCTGGCCCTGTCCACCTTGATAATTTCTCTCAGTACTTCATTACGTCGTTATCATGTCTCCCCTCTCCCTCCTGTCCTCCAGTGTCGTCAGGTTGAGTTCCCTTAACCTCTCCTTGTAGGATATACCCCTTACCTCCGGGACTTGTCTTGCTGCAAACCTTTGCACTTTCTCTTATTTGTGTGTGTGTGTGTGTGTGTGTGTGTGTGTGTGTGTGTGTGTGTGTGTGTGTGTGTGTGTGTGTGTGTGTGTGTGTGTGTGTGTGTGTGTGTGTGTGTGTGTGTGTGTGTGTGTGTGTGTGTGTGTGTGTGTGTGTGTGTGCGTGTGTGTGTGTGTGTGTGTGTGTGTGTGTGTGTGTGTGTGTGTGTGCGTGTGTGTGTGTGTGTGTGTGTGTGTGTGTGTGTGTGTGTGTGTGTGTGTGTGTGTGTGTGTGTGTGTGTGTGTGTGTGTGTGCGTGTGTGTGTGTGTGTGTGTGTGTGTGTGTGTGTGTGTGTGTGTGTGTGTGTGTGTGTGTGTGTGTGTGTGTGTGCGTGTGTGTGTGTGTGTGTGTGTGTGTGTGTGTGTGTGTGTGTGTGTGTGTGTGTGTGTGTGTGTGTGTGTGTGTGTGTGTGTAGCTGTGAGAGTTGTTCCATCTACCATAATGTCTCCATCGTACAAGCCTGTTTGCACTTTCAATAATACTGTACCACACCTCTAGCCATGTATCCCCGGTGTTCCATCGTGTGACAAACCCCAGCAACCGCTCGCCACGTATCCCCGGTGTTCCATCGTGTGACAAACCCCAGCAACCGCTCGCCACGTATCCCCGGTGTTCCATCGTATGACAAACCCCAGCAACCGCTCGCCATGTATCCCCGGTGTTCCATCGTGTGACAAACCCCAGCAACCGCTCGCCATGTATCCCCGGTGTTCCATCGCGTGACAAACCCCAGCAACCGCTCACCATGTATCCCCGGTGTTCCATCGTGTGACAAACCCCAGCATCCGCTCACCATGTATCCCCGGTGTTCCATCGTGTGACAAACCCCAGCAACCGCTCGCCATGTATCCCCGGTGTTCCATCGTGTGACAAACCCCAGCAACCGCTCACCATGTATCCCCGGTGTTCCATCGTGTGACAAACCCCAGCATCCGCTCACCATGTATCCCCGGTGTTCCATCGTGTGACAAACCCCAGCATCCGCTCACCATGTATCCCCGGTGTTCCATCGTGTGACAAACCCCAGCAACCGCTCGCCATGTATCCCCGGTGTTCCATCGTGTGACAAACCCCAGCATCCGCTCGCCATGTATCCCCGGTGTTCCATCGTGTGACAAACCCCAGCATCCGCTCGCCATGTATCCCCGGTGTTCCATCGTGTGACAAACCCCAGCATCCGCTCGCCATGTATCCCCGGTTTTCCATCGTGTGACAAACCCCAGCATCCGCTCGCCATGTATCCCCGGTGTTCCATCGTGTGACAAACCCCAGCATCCGCTCGCCATGTATCCCCGGTGTTCCATCGTGTGACAAACCCCAGCATCCGCTCGCCAACTTTTGCTTCTTAATTTGTGAACTTCGACTTCTCGTCTTTCCTGTAGGAAATCCTAACAAATCTGAATCGTCATGGTCGACAGGAATATAATTGAATCTTTTTTCATAAAAAATAGTTTTGAAAATAATATGAATATTTCCTTTGGTTTATATAAATTAGATTCATTTACAAATTAATAAAATTTGGGAAGAATTTAATAATACATTGGACAAATAATAAATCTTGATTCTTTGGTAGAGTACTTGGGTTGGGCAAATATTTTGTTAGTGGGATGTCGGGAAGGTCTTGCCTAGTTGGGCCAGCGGGCCTGCTGCAGTGTTCCTCTTTTCTTATGAGTCGGGTGTCGTCACGCGTCAGGTGTTGCTTTGTTGTGGGATGTGATGGTGAGGTGTAGTCTTGACCATTTACATGCCTTCCTTTGATGTAATGCTTTTATAGTTCCTTGATAATGTGAGAAGTCACGAAAGCGCTTGGAATTTCACTATTCTTTCACAGTGGTTGTTGTATATATATATATATATATATATATATATATATATATATATATATATATATATATATATATATATATATATATATATATATATATATATATATATATATATATATATATATATATATATATATATATATATATATATACATATATTTTATTATTATCACACTGGCCGATTCCCACCAAGGCAGGGTGGCCCGAAAAAGAAAAAAACTTTCACCATCATTCACTCCATCACTGTCTTGCCAGAAGGGTGCTTTACACTACAGCTTTTAAACTGCAACATTAACACCCCTCCTTCAGAGTGCAGGCACTGTACTTCCCATCTTCAGGACTCAAGTCTGGCATGCCGGTTTCCCTGAACCCCTTCATAAATGTTACTTTGCTCACACTCCAACAGCACGTCAAGTATTAAAAACCATTTGTCTCCATTCACTCCTATCAAACACGCTCACGCATGCCTGCTGGAAGTCCAAGCCCCTCGCACACAAAACCTCCTTTACTCCCTCCCTCCAACCTTTCCTAGGCGGACCCCTACCCCACCTTCCTTCCACTACAGACTGATACACTCTTGAAGTCATTCTGTTTCGTTCCATTCTCTCTACATGTCCGAACCACCTCAACAACCCTTCCTCAGCCCTCTGGACAACAGTTATGGTAATCCCGCACCTCCTCCTAACTTCCAAACTACGAATTCTCTGCATTATATTTACACCACACATTGCCCTCAGACGTGACATCTCCACTGCCTCCAGCCTTCTCCTCGCTGCAACATTCATCACCCATGCTTCACACCCATATAAGAGCGTTGGTAAAACTATACTCTCATACATTCCCCTCTTTGCCTCCAAGGACAAAGTTCTTTGTCTCCACAGACTCCTAAGTGCACCACTCACCCTTTTCCCCTCATCAATTCTATTATTCACCTCATCTTTCATAGACCCATCCGCTGACACGTCCACTCCCAAATATCTGAATACATTCACCTCCTCCATACTCTCTCCCTCCAATCTGATATCCAATCTTTCATCACCTAATCTTTTTGTTTTCCTCATAACCTTACTCTTTCCTGTATTCACTTTTAATTTTCTTCTATTGCATACCCTACCAAATTCATCCACCAATCTCTGCAACTTCTCTTCAGAATCTCCCAAGAGCACAGTGTCATCAGCAAAGAGCAACTGTGACAACTCCCACTTTATGTGTGATTCTTTATCTTTTAACTCCACACCTCTTGCCAAGATCCTCGCATTTACTTCTCTTACAACCCCATCTATAAATATATTAAACAACCACGGTGACATCACACATCCTTGTCTAAGGCCTACTTTTACTGGGAAATAATTTCCCTCTTTCCTACATACTCTAACTTGAGCCTCACTGTCCTCGTAAAAACTCTTCACTGCTTTCAGTAACCTACCTCCTACACCATACACCTGCAACATCTGCCACATTGCCCCCCTATCCACCCTGTCATACGCCTTTTCCAAATCCATAAATGCCACAATATATATATATATATATATATATATATATATATATATATATATATATATATATATATATATATATATATATATATATATATATATATATATATATATATATATATATATATATATATATTATAAAAAATAACAACAATGATAATATAATAAATACACTGTGTGTGAGCTCTTCAGCTATGGAAAGCAGTGAAAGCTCGATCCACCGTCCAGGCTCGGGTTGACAGAAGGACTGGCGGATAACCTCGTCAGGTCCTCCACAAATTAAATTTCCGCCTTCAGAGTGACAAGTATCTTCGTTTTCTCGCCTCTAAAACTTCCAGGTAGCGAAGTTTCTTTCTTTTTTAAACTTGGAGGGAGCATTGTTTCGTTTTTAAAACTTCCCGAACACGAAGTTCTCATTTTTAGAACTTCTTGGCCACGATATTCCTCTCTTTTAAACTTTCTTGTGCACGAAGTTTCCGTCTTTAGAACTTTCTTGAGCAGGAAGTTCCCGTTTTTAAAACTTCTTGATGAGGGACTCTTAGTTCCTTGATACTGGTAAAGAGTCTCTTGATCGAAGAAATTAAGAGCTACTCCTGATTTTTTCAAGGAGTAAAATCTGTTTACTTCCCATTTAACTCCTGTTTACTTCCCGTTTAACTCCTGTTTACTTCCCGTTTGCCTCCCGTTTATCTTCAGTTTGCCTCCTGTTTGCTCTCTGTGCTGTGCCACCTCTGATCTGTGTTCAAGAAGGCTCTGCATCCGTCTTTTTAGCTCATAAAATAAACAGATTTCTTTTTCTCCCCGTCTAGACGTTAATTGGGCAAAATGCTGCATCTGCCTTGAGTTTGAAGAAGAAATTATCAACTTTGGGATTAAGTGAGGCCGTAGACGGTGGATGAAGTTCACACTCGACTCCTCACATGTTAGTTCTCTCTCTCTCTCTCTCTCTCTCTCTCTCTCTCTCTCTCTCTCTCTCTCTCTCTCTCTCTCTCTCTCTCTCTCTCTCTCTCTCTCTCGCTCTCTCTCTTTTCCTACGTACCTAATTTTTTTTGAGAAGTTTTTAACCTTTGGGAGAAGACAGATGTCCGGAAATTACTCTTGTTTCTCCGAGAGCACGACGGAAAACACCAGCGTGTTGTCGTCCCTCTGACACAGTCACCAGTCAATCTACACGACAGGAAACAACAGCGTGTTGTCGTCCCTCTGACACAATCACCAGTCAATCTACACGACAGGAAACACCAGCGTGTTGTCGTCTCTCTGACACAGTCACCAGTCCCTCTACATGACAGGAAACACCAGCGTGTTGTCGTCCCTCTGACACAGTCACCAGTCAATTTTCACGACAGGAAACACCAGCGTGTTGTCGTCCCTCTGACACAGTCACCAGTCCCTCTACACGGAAACACCAGCGTGTTATCGTCTCTCTGACAAAGTCACAAGTCACGCAACCACACACTGGAAACTGTCAAGAAGATTGTTTCTGATAATGGAATACTGGAGCCTCAAGATATGTTCTCTGTGTGGCACAGATGAAATAGATTTTGCCAAAGACGCGGCTAGTTTATGGTGTATTGCGTATCTATTCCATGGACGGTTGTGGCTAGTTTATTGTACGCCTCACATCCATCCCTACTACTACTATTACTACTGCTGCTGCTACTACTACCACTACTATAAGAAATACTTCTACTACTACAACTGCGTGGATTCTCTCTTGCTACCATAGCCAGACCCTGGAACTAATACTCCTTTCCTGTGAGTGGAAACAGCGTTGTTCTTGCAAACTTGGGAACACCTATCCCAGCATAGCCTCGTTACCTCTTAGTTCCTGGCGTAGTTTACCCAGATAGTATTGCCGAGGCTCCAGCGTCGTAAGAGATAGAGATATTATTCGATGTTCAGAGACTGAGGTTTCTCCTTTTCCGTGGCAGGTAGAATGGGAGAAA
>NC_091347.1:18117539-18145039 GCF_038502225.1 Cherax quadricarinatus | reverse complement strand
ATAATGAACAAAGATAATGAACAAAGATAATGAACAACGATAATGAACAAAGATAATGAACAAAGATAATGAACAAAGATAATAACAAAGATAATAACAAAGATAATGAACAAAGATAATGAACAAAGATAATAACAAAGATAATGAACAAAGATAATGAACAAAGATAATGAACAAAGATAATGAACAAAGATAATAACAAAGATAATGAACAAAGATAATGAACAAAGATAATGAACAAAGATAATGAACAAAGATAATGAACAAAGATAATGAACAACGATAATGAACAAAGATAATGAACAAAGATAATGAACAAATATAATGAACAAAGATAATGAACAAAGATAATGAACAAAGATAATAACAAAGATAATGAACAAAGATAATGAACAAAGATAATAACAAAGATAATGAACAAAAATAATGAACAAAGATAATGAACAAAGATAATGAACAAAGATAATGAACAAAGATAATGAACAAAGATAATAACAAAGATAATAACAAAGATAATGAATAAAGATAATGAACAAAGATAATGAACAAAGATAATGAACAAAGATAATGAACAAAGATAATAACAAAGATAATGAACAAAAATAATGAACAAAGATAATGAACAAAGATAATGAACAAAGATAATGAACAAAAATAATTAACAAAGATAATGAACAAAGATAATAACAAAGATAATGAACAAAGATAATGAACAAAGATAATGAACAAAGATAATGAACAAAGATAATGAACAAAGATAATTAACAAAGATAATGAACAAAGATAATAACAAAGATAATGAACAAAGATAATGAACAAAGATAATGAACAAAGATAATGAACAAAGATAATGAACAAAGATAATAACAACGATAATGAACAAAGATAATGAACAAAGATAATGAACAACGATAATGAACAAAGATAATGAACAAAGATAATGAACAAAGATAATGAACAAAGATAATGAACAAAGATAATGAACAAAGATAATGAACAAAGATAATGAACAACGATAATGAACAAAGATAATGAACAAAGATAATGAACAAAGATAATGAACAAAGATAATGAACAAAGATAATGAACAAAGATAATGAACAAAGATAATGAACAAAGATAATGAACAAAGATAATGAACAAAGATAATAACAACGATAATGAACAAAGATAATGAACAAAGATAATGAACAACGATAATGAACAAAGATAATGAACAAAGATAATAACAAAGATAATGAACAAAGATAATGAACAAAGATAATGAACAAAGATAATGAACAAAGATAATGAACAAAGATAATGAACAAAGATAATGAACAGGTGAGTCACAACAATGATCAGTCTGTCATCGTCTTGACGCAAATCATATTAATTTCTGCGACGTAAATCACGACGATGCGCAGTTGTTTATCTCTTTTGGGGAGGTAGGGAGGGGGAGGGAGAGGAAGGGGGTGAAAGACGGGGTAGGGGGGGAGTTGGAGAGGGAGGGGGGTGATGAGGGAGAGAGGGGAGAGGGGTAACTATCGGAAAATTTTGATTAATGTGTCTAATATTGTCAGCCGGGAGAGGAGGAGGAGGAGGGGGAGGGGGAAGGGGGGAAGGGGATGGAGGGGAGAGGGAGGGGAGAGGGGGAGGAGGATATATGGGAGACTGGGGGGGGGGAGGGAACGATATTTTTATCAGCAAGAAAGCGCGTCCCCCAGTGACGCGATCGCACGCGCGTGCGCACAAACACACACACACACACACACACACACACACACACATACACACACACACATACACATACAAACAAACAAACAAACAAAACAACAGAAACAACGAGGGGGGTGAGGCACAAAAACATTTTTTTAACCTCGGCAAACAAGGTAAAACATATCTCTTTCTCCTCTGTAACAGTTCTCCTCTATTCTCCTGTTCTCCTCTGTTCTCCTGTTCTCCTATGTTCACGTGTACAACTTTTCAGTAATCGCTAACAACCTGCCTCGCAATTTTCTGAGAAGTTTTTAGTGGGATTTCTCAAAGGAGAGAGAAGGATGGAAGGAAGAAGAGAATGAGAGAGAAGGAAAAACAGAATGAGAGAGAGACAGAGAGAGAGAGAGATAAGAGCTCTATCAACCTAGGGATATCGATGGCAGGCAACATTTGCACCTGAGAAAATACAAATGATGATGGTCTCCAGGCACCATGACGGTAATGCTGGAACAGTAGTAAGTATGAATTGGAGAGTGTTGGTACCAGGGTCCGGGGTTGATATCCTTGGGGTGAAATTTGATTTCAAAGTGGTCATGAAGAACCACGTTGTAAATCTTGCAAACAAGGCGACCAGGAAGCTTATAGCACTTCAACGTATTTCGCATCTGCTCGACAGTACCCTCACATCTTGAGTATGCTCCACTTTCTTGGATTGCCTGCCTCCCATCACTTCTGTGACTTCTTGATAGAGTAGAGAACAAAGCAAGACGACTCATCTCTCGCCCGGACCCAGCGTAGATAGCTCTGTCATTTCAGCAGAGCCTTCAACACCGGAGGGATGTGGTGGCCTTACTGTTATGTACAAGGTCAAAATTGTCAAAGTACCACACTTGGCTCCACTCCGAGAACAGCGAGAAGTGAGCTTCTACACCACAAGACGGGCAGTCAGCAGCAACTACACTCTGTACCGTTCTCCAGGATATCACTTCTTCTGAGATCATTTATTCCTTGGATGACCCGATTTTGGAACATGTTCGTACAGCATAATGATATCAGCAAAATAAAGTCAGCTGATCCATTGAAATTGCTGGCCCACAGATGGCTCCAACCTCATCCTGTTCCCTATATGTATGTCTCATAACAATAAAAAGGAGCTTTTAGCTTGTAAATAAAGTTAGGACTCCTTACCCTAACCTTGTTAAACCCTGGGGCAGTGAAGCAAGTGCCAGTAGTGGCAGTGAAGCAAGTGCCAGTAGTGGCAGTGAAGCAAGTGCCAGTAGTGGCAGTGAAGCAAGTGCCAGTAGTGGCAGTGAAGCAAGTGCCAGTAGTGGCAGTGAAGCAAGTGCCAGTAGTGGCAGTGAAGCAAGTGCCCGTAGTGGCAGTGAAGCAAGTGCCAGTAGTGGCAGTGAAGCAAGTGCCCGTAGTGGCAGTGAAGCAAGTGCCCGTAGTGGCAGTGAAGCAAGTGCCAGTAGTGGCAGTGAAGCAAGTGCCCGTAGTGGCAGTGAAGCAAGTGCCCGTAGTGGCAGTGAAGCAAGTGCCAGTAGTGGCAGTGAAGCAAGTGCCCGTAGTGGCAGTGAAGCAAGTGCCCGTAGTGGCAGTGAAGCAAGTGCCAGTAGTGGCAGTGAAGCAAGTGCCCGTAGTGGCAGTGAAGCAAGTGCCCGTAGTGGCAGTGAAGCAAGCGCCAGTAGTGGCAGTGAAGCAAGCGCCAGTAGTGGCAGTGATGCAAGCGCCAGTATTGGCAGTGAAGCAAGTGCCAGTAGTGGCAGTGAAGCAAGCGCCAGTAGTGGCAGTGAAGCAAGTGCCAGTAGTGGCAGTGAAGCAAGCGCCAGTAGTGGCAGTGAAGCAAGTGCCCGTAGTGGCAGTGAAGGAAGTGCCCGTAGTGGCAGTGAAGGAAGTGCCCGTAGTGGCAGTGAAGCAAGTGCCAGTAGTGGCAGTGAAGCAAGCGCCAGTAGTGGCAGTGAAGCAAGTGCCAGTAGTGGCAGTGAAGCAAGTGCCCGTAGTGGCAGTGAAGCAAGTGCCCGTAGTGGCAGTGAAGCAAGTGCCCGTAGAGTCAGTGAAGCAAGTGCCAGTAGTGGCAGTGAAGCAAGTGCCAAGTAGTGGCAGTGAAGCAAGTGCCAAGTAGTGGCAGTGAAACAAGTGCCAGTAGTGGCAGTGAAGCAAGCGTCAGTAGTGGCAGTGAAGCAAGTGCCAGTAGTGGCAGTGAAGCAAGCGCCAGTAGTGGCAGTGAAGCAAGTGCCAGTAGTGGCAGTGAAGCAAGTGCCCGTAGTGGCAGTGAAGCAAGTGCCCGTAGTGGCAGTGAAGCAAGTGCCCGTAGTGGCAGTGAAGCAAGTGCCAGTAGTGGCAGTGAAGGAATTACGCTGAAGAGTTGAAACAATTAGTCAAACACACGAGGGTGGAAAGGTAGAGAGAGAGAGAGAGAGAGAGAGAGAGAGAGAGAGAGAGAGAGAGAGAGAGAGAGAGAGAGAGAGAGAGAGAGAGAGAGAGAGAGAGAGAGAGACAGACAGACAGAGAGAGAGAGAGAGAGACAGAGACAGAGACAGAGACAGAGACAGAGACAGAGACAGAGACAGAGAGAGGGAGGTAGGGAGAGAGAGTGATGGTTCTACTTTCTTCTCACTTTCTTCTTTCTGAATGTCGAGCAGTTAGCGGTCTTTTGAATGGCGTTGCTGCCGAGTTGCATTCTGTAGCCGCTGCGTTGGTTGCTGCGTTTGTTGCTACGTTAACTGTTATGTTAGTTGCTGCGTTCGTTGCTGCGTTAACTGTTGTTTTAGTTGCTGCGTTTATTGCTACGTTAACTGTTGCGTTAGTTGCTGCGTTCGTTGCTACGTTAACTGTTGCGTTAGTTGCTGCGTTCGTTGCTACGTTAACTGTTGCGTTAGTTGCTGCGTTTGTTGCTACGTTTGTTGCTGCGTTAGCTGCTGCGTTTGTTGTTACGTTAGTTGCTGCGTTAGCTGCTGCGTTTGTTGCTACGTTAGTTGCTGCGTTAGCTGCTTCGTTTGTTGTTACGTTAGTTGCTGCGTTAGCTGCTTCGTTTGTTGCTATGTTAGTTGCTGCGTTAGCTGCTGCGTTTGTTGCTACGTTTGTTGCTCCGTTAGTCGTTCATTTAAAAAAGACATTCTTTTCAGAATCATTCTTTAAAAAATAATTTATTACAAAAAAAAATCCTTCTTCTCAAAAATTCTTTCAAAAAGCCTTTTTTTTCAAAATAATTTTTTACCAGGCTGTTGTCAAGCCCAGTCAGACAGTCACTGTCTAAGGCTGACTTAGCAGCCACCCACACTATTGTCTCAGTCACAGCAGAACACTGATTAGAGGGATGTAATCAGCTCTGTGTGCGATTGAACCTGTTTGTACCTCCAGGAAGCCGAGATATTCTCGTAATGTTTCGTCTTCAATTCTCTCTTCATCAAATAATTCCCCTCCCCCCCCCCACAAAAAATTCCATTGGTTCCAACACTAATTAATTTCCCGTTGAATGCATTCCACTGGTCAACCATTCTGTTTGAGAACCAAATAAATGGTCGTAATTTCCTGTCCACTCCATATTTTAAACCTCAATTTGCAACGATGGCCTTTGGATGTCCCTGTTGGAGGCACTAAGATATCCTTTACCTTCTCTTTCAAGTCATTCCCAAGACCTTATATATGGTTATCCTGTCAGTTTCCAAGAAATCTTCTTTATCTACTCTTTCAATTCGTTTCCAAGACCTTATATGTGGTTATCATGTCTCCTCTTATCCTGCTATCAGCCAACATGGTCAGCTTCAAGGTTTCTAACCTTCCATCATAACTCTGCCAGCCACGTTGTGGTTCATTCTTCAACATTTTCTTATCTATATACATGTATTTTCAGGTGTGGGTACCACATAACTGCTCCATATTCCAGTTTTGGTCTGATGTAAGTTATAGTCTACCAGTGTTGGATTAATATAAGTTATAATTTTCTAGTTTTGGTCTGATGTAAGTTATAGTCTTCCAGTGTTGGACTAATATAAGTTATAATTTTCTAGTTTTGGTCTGATGTAAGTTATAGTCTTCCAGTGTTGGACTAATATAAGTTATAATTTTCTAGTTTTGGTCTGATGTAAGTTATAATCTACCAGTGTTGGATTAATATAATTTGTTATCTAGTTTTGGTCTGATGTAAGTTATAGTCTTCCAGTGTTGGACTAATATAAGTTATAATCTTCTAGTTTTGGTCTGATGTAAGTTATAAGCAACTTTCATAACATTTCACCATCCATATATACTTAAAAGTTATTTTCCAGTTTGCCAGCGAAGTATAACTTGTCTCTCACAACTCACGGGATCTTCCGGTGACAATTGTTTTTGTCAGTAATAACTCCTAGGTCCCTTTCTCTATTTGTTACTTTCAATACTTTCTCTCGAAGTCTACATTCCTCATGTGGACTGATCTCACTTTCTCCCCTTTCTATCACATTACATGTGGACTGATCTCACTTTCTCCCCTTTCTATCACATTACATGTGGACTGATCTCACTTTCTCCCCTTTCTATCACATTACATGTGGACTGATCTCACTTTCTCCCCTTTCTATCACATTACATGTGGACTGATCTCACTTTCTCCCCTTTCTATCACATTACATGTGGACTGATCTCACTTTCTCCCCTTTCTATCACATTACATGTGGACTGATCTCACTTTCTCCCCTTTCTATCACATTACATGTGGACTGATCTCACTTTCTCCCCTTTCTATCACATTACATGTGGACTGATCTCACTTTCTCCCCTTTCTATCACATTACATTAAATTCCATCATTTAACACTCCTTGTGTTTATTGTATCTACTTTCTCTTGTAAATATTTACAGTCATTTATATTATTCATTTTACATTAAATTTTTTTTCAGCATTTGCGGAGTTATTTGTATAATATTTTTTTATTCCTTCTGGTAAATTATTAATTTGAATTTGAAGCATTGCTGGGGAAAATACAGGAACTTGTGGCACCCCACTTGTGGCACCCCACTTGTGGCACCCCACTTGTGGCACCCCACTTGTGGCACCCCCATCCCCCAGGAAGATGTTTTGTCTCCTATAAGTGTGTGTGTGTGTGTGTGTGTGTGTGTGTGTGTGTGTGTGTGTGTGTGTGTGTGTGTGTGTGTGTGTGTGTGTGTGTGTGTGTGTGTGTGTGTGTGTACAATACCTTATTTATAGTAGTATATTCACTCACCATGAGTACCACTAACATCTTCACTCGCTCCACTAGTGCCACTAACACCTTCACTCACACCACAAGCGCCACTAACATCTTCACTCACACCACGAGTGCCACTAACACCTTCACTCACACCGTGAATGCCACTAACACCTTCACTCACATCGCGAGTGCTACTAACATCTTCACTCACACCACGAGTGCCACTAACACCTTCACTCACACCACGAGTACCACTGCCTAATAAATTCGACCCTATAAGCGAAATTAAAACACCAGGATTTATTTTAGTTAAAATTCACATATTTTTCCTCCCCATTCACCTGCTGATCACTTCTCTATGGCCCCTTTTATCTTAGCCAGATTTTCTCACCTCGTCCGAGTAATTATGACCAGCGTCAAAGAAAATTTTTTCTCTGTGTCGAAATCTATAGGTTCTTTGAGCGAGGGAGTTTATTCTGGATTTTTTTTTTTGTTTTTGATGAATGGATGATTTGGTGTGGAAGAGGTTGGTGATTGATGGTGAGGGAGTGTTGGAGGAGCTGGTGGGGGTTTGGCGAGGGAGTGTTGGTGAAAGAGAGCTGTTGGTGAGGGGAGTGTTGGTGAAAGAGAGCTGTTGGTGAGGGGAGTGTTGGTGAGAGGGTGTTGGTGTTAGTAAGAGGATGTTGGTGAAAGAGGGTGTTGGTGTTAGTAAGAGAATGTTGGTGAAAGAGGGTGTTGGTGTTAGTAAGAGTGTGTTTGTGAGAAAGGGTGTTGGTGTTAGTAAGAGAGTGTTGGTGTTAGTAAGAGAATGTTGGTGAAAGAAGGTGTTGGTGTTAGTAAGAGAGTGTTTGTGAAAAAGGGTGTTGGTGAAAGAGGGTATTGGTGCTAGTAATATAGTGTCGCTGAGAGAGGGTGTTGGCTGAGTGTTTCTTGGTGAGGGTGAGAGACGGGTGCCAGTGTTATTGAGAGACTATTGGTAAGTATGAGAGAGAGAGAGAATGTTGGTAAGAAAATGCCAGAGAGGAGCACAAGCTACTGGTGCTAGCACTGTGTTATTACGATAACACGAGAAACAGACCAAGAGGGAAGGGGAAAATCAGGTGTTAAAATAACACAAGTCTGAGAACCTGGAGGTTGAAGAGGAAGGTGTTAAGATAACACAAGTCTGAGGACCTGGGGGGTGAGCTGGGGAAGAGGGTGGGTGATAGGATAACAAGAGTGCCAGGACGTGAGAAGAGGAACAAACACTGGCACCTCATACAGTGCCACCCAGGCTGGCCTTGTAGTGCCACTCAATCCCAAGGACATAAAAAATCTCATAACCTTTTTTTCCAAGAGTCCTTATAATATTATAACCCAAAATCCAATATATACATATATATATATATATATATATATATATATATATATATATATATATATATATATATATATATATATATATATACATATATATATATATATATATATATATATATATATATGCCTCAAACTGTTGTAATAATAATTGCTAGGAGTCCCTCGGAACGAGGCAGTTAGGTGCTTTCTACCTAGGTGGTACTCCTAGGTGTCAGCATCTACGTCTTCATCAGCACCTAGGGTAATTACATTTATAGTAATTACGAAGCTCTCATGGAGAGCATAGCTTCCAATTATGTCACAGTTCATGATGGCAGTTTACTTACTTAGTGGAGGTAGATTGTTCTCTGTAACTAGTTAAGGAGAGGGTGAGGGAGAGAGAGAGAGAGAGAGAGAGAGAGAGAGAGAGAGAGAGAGAGAGAGAGAGAGAGAGAGAGAGAGAGAGAGAGAGAGAGAGAGAGAGTAGGGAGATATTTCATTGTTACCAAAGAAGATAATTTCAACATCGTACGTGTGTATTTGAAGCGTAAGTTCAGGAAGAAGGTGCTCGTAGTAGAAGTTAAGATTAGCATTACGACACTGTCGTCATCTGCCACAGAGGCTGCTACAGGGTATACACTTCTCTCTCTCTCTCTCTCTCTCTCTCTCTCCCTCAGCCTCCACAAACTTCTATTCTCACTTTCTTCAGCAAGTTACACGACAGATATACTTTCCTAAGGTTGTATAAGGCTGCCACTGTCGTCCCTTTCTGCAAGGTTAACTACTCTCTTCAGCAAGCTACAAAACAGATACTTTTCCCCAAAGCATCTACAACACTGGCACTGTCCTCAGCTGCTCTCAGACTAACACTATCCCGAGGTAAACACCTTCCCCTCTCTCTATCTCCACCATCCCCACCTCCCAGCCGTCTACGCGGCGGACACTATCTGTGCAGCCTTCAGCATTACAAGTAGTTCTGGCCGACGTTTTCACGAGGAGAGAAAACCCACTACTTGCACAACATTCTCACCACCAAATGAGCTTACGAGAGTCCAGCATCTGGAGAGACACTTTAATATCCTCCTCGCTACACGGTTCCCGAGGGCCTCAAGACAGCCAGTTGTCGCACTTCGAGTGATCTTCCTTTTTTGTGTGTGTGTGTGTGGATTTCGTGGACCGATATTAGCGTTGGGGAAGTGAGTTGACTGGTCACCCCTTGAAGCATCTTGGAGATTAAGAGTCTTTCCCCAGGGTTCATGAGATCTCCAGAGCCTCTCTGAGATCGCTTGCCTTTAAAACTACGTTTTAAAGGCTACGTTTTAAAAGCTACCATTTTGAAAGCTACCCTTTTGAAAGCTACCGTTTTAAAAGCTACCGTTTAAAAGCTACCGTTTTACAAGCTACAATTTTAAAAGCAACCGTTTTAAAAGCTACCCTTTTAATAGCTACCGTTTTAAAAGCTACCCCTTTAATAGCTACCGTTTTAAAAGCTACCGTTTTAAAAGCTCCCGTTCAAAAACTACCGTTTTAAAAATCTCCCGTCTCACGCACGACGATTTCAGACGATGGAAATACTGGTACGTACAAAGCTGGTCTTCCCCTCCCATCATCCACTCCCTCGATAATTTATTCCTGCCCAATTTTTTCCCCTCAGACTCTCATCCCTTCTTACGAACGTCGATTTCTTCTGAGAATAAGACGATTTTTCTCAAGCTGTTCTTCCTTTTCTCTCCCTCTCTCTTTTTTCTCTCTCTCTATTTCTCTCACTATCGCGCTAGATTTCTTCTCTCTTCTGGAAACGAGTAAAGTTTGTAAGGAGAGGTCAAGAGCCTGGCTGGCTTCTCTTAGTGCCAGGAAGAGTTGGTCAAGAGCCTGGCTGGCTTCTCTTAGTGCCAAGGAGAGTCGGTCAAGAGCCTGGCTGGCTTCTCTTAGTGCCAAGAGACGGTCAATAGTGATCCTCTGCTTACCAAACTTCCCCTCGTCCAGCCGATCAACTTCACTCTCTGAAGTGTGCTGGGAGACTCCTAACAATATTCCGCCTGTATCTCTCTGTATATATACTCCAGGGGGTATTTCTCTCTGTGTATATACACTACGAGCTGCGTATCTCTGGGTGAAATTGACAACCAGGGTATATACCTCTCGGAGTATATACACTAAGAGGTATAAAATAAGACATAAACACTAGTAGGGCAAAACTTAGCCACAAATGCCTTCTCCAATCGTGCCAAGACGTGTATATCTCCGAGTGTATATATGTTCATCCAGAGTTGTATCAGTAGGTGTATATACATGTAGATCTGCATTTCTTGGTATACACAACTGAAAACATATTAGCATACCTCTCTTATAATAATAATAATAATATTAATAATATTAATAATAATAATAATAATAATAATAATAATAATAATAATAATAATAATAATAATAATAATAAAATCTTTATTTCTATAAGTACATGATACAAGTTATACAGACCATAGCTGACATCAGTGACATACTACACAGAATGGCTCTGGTTATGCAGAGTATCTCGGGCAAATTAGGTTAATTTTTGTCTTCAGGATTCGACCCATACCAGTCGGCTAATACCCAGGTACCTATTCACTTCCAAGTGAACACTGATAGTAGGTGTCTTAAGGAAACACACCCAATGTTTCCACCCGTACCAGGATCGAACCATGAACCTCAAAAGTGTGAGCTGAGTGCGCTACCAACCCGTTGATAGGTAGCTTCAACGGCCCCTCGTGTGGTCGACAAGCGACTTTCGCTCTACCAAAACAAAGTTTAATTTGTCTTTATGCACTCGTGAAGAGAGTTTATTTTGGTAAGTATCTCATCCTCACGTTTTTTCCCCCTCATTTACTCTTTCCGCCTTAATCCGAGTTAAAATCTTGATATTCTCCTTAAAGACGCACATGTTCAGGAATATTTAGACTAAGCTTCTAAATTCTTGGTATCATCTTGAGCGGCCATCTCTCAGCGTCAACACCCAGAGATCATCTCCCAGGGAAATCTTTCACAAGACTGAGGTGTGAGTGGAGGTGAGGAGAGGATTCCTAGAAATTTTTTCTGATGGTGCTCTTTCAGGGACTCTTGATGCCGCTGAAGGGGCTCTTAATCCCCCCCAAAAGATATGCCTGACTTTCATTTAACTTTCTTTTAACTGGTCAGGAGGAGGCGCCCTGAGGCTTCAGATCCTCACAAGCCTCGAGATGCTTCACACTATACTAGGAATCTATCCTCTGTATAGAAAAATGACGGGATGGATAATGAGAACCTTCAAAACTAGGGAGGCCAAGCCCATGATGACACTCTTCAGGTCACTTGTTCTGTCTAGGCTGGAATATTGCTGCACACTAACAGCACCTTTCAAGGCAGGTGAAATTGCTGACCTAGAAAATGTACAGAGAACCTTCACGGCGCACATAACGGAGATAAAACACCTCAATTACTGGGAGCGCTTGAGGTTCCTAAACCTGTATTCCCTGGAACGCAGGCGGGAGAGATACATGATTACATACACCTGGAAAATCCTAGAGGGACTAGTACCGAACTTGCACACGAAAATCACTCACTACGAAAGCAAAAGACTTGGCAGACGATGCAACATCCCCCCAATGAAAAGCAGGGGTGTCACTAGCACGTTAAGAGACCATACAATAAGTGTCAGGGGCCCGAGACTGTTCAACTGCCTCCCAGCATACATAAGGGGGATTACCAACAGACCCCTGACAGTCTTCAAGCTGGCACTGGACAAGCACCTAAAGTCGGTTCCTGACCAGCCGGGCTGTGGCTCGTACGTTGGTTTGCGTGCAGCCAGCAGCAACAGCCTGGTTGATCAGGCTCTGATCCACCAGGAGGCCTGGTCACAGACCGGGCCGCGGGGGCGTTGACCCCCGGAACTCTCTCCAGGTAAACTCCAGGTAATAGGTGACTACACCAGTGAGAGTTCTCACATGCTCTCCCTCTCTCTCTCTCTCCCTCTCTACCCCTACGGGTACAGCGTTTCCCCATGAATAAGACTTTAGTGGAGATATTAAAATTCCTGTGTGTTATCAGTATTAAACCTGAGTAACAGCAAAATATTTCCTGGAAAGTATCAAGAAGTTACAAGTGACTGGGAAAATAACAAGACAAAATTTATGCTTCTTTCTTTGTCTTTTTTTCCTGTTTCCTTATTTTCACATTTTTTCTTTTTTCTTTTTCTTATAATTTTTGCTCCTTGTTTTCTCTACTTGTTGTTTTTTTTCTTAGTTTTCCTTATTTTCTCGTTTTTTTTCCTATTTTCTCGCTTTCAATTTTGTTTTTTTCTTGTTTTCTTACTTTTTTGTCTTTTTTCCTTATAGTTTTTTGCTATTTTCTCGTTTTCTTGTTCATTTGTTTCTTGTTTTCTTGCATTTTTTCCCCTTTCCTTCGTTTTTATCTTCTTGTTTCTTATATTCATCGTGCTTTCTCAAGTGTCATTGTCCACCATTCTTCTTGTTCTTCCCTGCTTCTCTTCGCACTGCTGCTCATAACACCAGTTATTGTCTTTTTTCTCACTTCCTTCCTTTATCGGGTCCTTCCTGTGAAGTGTTGCGGGTTGTCGCCTATCAAATGTTCTTGAAATTCGAGTTGTGTCTGTGTCATTTTACCTGTCGATCTGTCTATTTGTATATGTATGTATTTATGACTATATATATATATATATATATATATATATATATATATATATATATATATATATATATATATATATATATATATATATATATATATATATATATATATATATATATATATATATATATATATATATATATGAATCTATCTGTCTCTCTCTATGTATCTATATTTTTTTCCCTCTGGTTTTTGTCTCTCTGTCCATCTGTCTGAACTCTCTCTCTCTCTCTCTCTCTCTCTCTCTCTCTCTCTCTCTCTCTTTAAGGATCTAAGTATCTTCAAGTAGCATGGCTGTAATTAATCTTGCGAGAGAAAATGTTGCACAGATGTTGAACAAATGCTGCACAGATGTTGCAGAGATATTGCACACACCATATATCACATGTCTTCTTCCCCTCCGGTGCATGACGGGAGGGAAGGAGAGAGAGACACACACAGCAAGAAAGGGAAGTTTTTCACTCTTTTTTGTAAATCATAACGATAGTCTCTTGTACTCACCTAGTTGAGGTTGTACTCACCTAGTCGAGGTTGCGGGGGTCGATTCCGAGCTCCTGGCCCCGCCTCTTCACTGATCGCTACTAGGTCACTCTCCCTGAGCCGTGAGCTTTATCATACCTCTGCTTAAAGCTATGTATGGAACCTGCCTCCACTACATCGCTTCCCAAACTATTCCACTTCCTGACTACTCTGTGGCTGAAGAAATACTTCCTAACATCCCTGTGATTCATCTGTGTCTTCAGCTTCCAACTGTGTCCCCTTGTTACTGTGTCCAATCTCTGGAACATCCTGTCTTTGTCCACCTTGTCAATTCCTCTCAGTATTTTGTATGTCGTTATCATGTCCCCCCTATCTCTCCTGTCCTCCAGTGTCGTCAGGTTGATTTCCCTTAACCTCTCCTCGTAGGACATACCTCTTAGCTCTGGGACTAGTCTTGTTGCAAACCTTTGCACTTTCTCTAGTTTCTTCACGTGCTTGGCTAGGTGTGGGTTCCAAACTGGTGCCGCATACTCCAATGTGGGCCTAATGTACACGGTGTACAGGGTCCTGAATGATTCCTTATTAAGATGTCGGAATGCTGTTCTGAGGTTTGCTAGGCGCCCATATGCTGCAGCAGTTATTTGGTTGATGTGCGCTTCAGGAGATGTGCCTGGTGTTATACTCACCCCAAGATCTTTTTCCTTGAGTGAGGTTTGTAGTCTCTGGCCCCCTAGACTGTACTCCGTCCTAGGACTGACCCCTGTGGGACCCCGCTGGTCACAGGTGCCCACTCTGACACCTCGCCACGTACCATGACTCGCTGCTGTCTTCCTGACAAGTATTCCCTGATCCATTGTAGTGCCTTCCCTGTTATCCCTGCTTGGTCCTCCAGTTTTTGCACCAATCTCTTGTGTGGAACTGTGTCAAACGCCTTCTTGCAGTCCAAGAAAATGCAATCCACCCACCCCTCTCTCTCTTGTCTTACTGCTGTCACCATGTCATAGAACTCCAGTAGGTTTGTGACACAGGATTTCCCGTCCCTGAAACCATGTTGGCTGCTGTTGATGAGATCGTTCCTTTCTAGGTGTTCCACCACTCTTCTCCTGATAATCTTCTCCATGATTTTGCGTACTATACATGTCAGTGACACTGGTCTGTAGTTTAATGCTTCATGTCTGTCTCCTTTTTTAAAGATTGGGACTACATTTGCTGTCTTCCATGCCTCAGGCAATCTCCCTGTTTCGATAGATGTATTGAATATTGTTGTTAGGGGTACACATAGCGCCTCTGCTCCCTCTCTCAATACCCATGGGGAGATGTTATCTGGCCCCATTGCCTTTGAGGTATCTAGCTCACTCAGAAGCCTCTTCACTTCTTCCTCGGTTGTGTGCACTGTGTCCAGCACATGTTGGTGTGCCCCACCTCTCCGTCTTTCTGGAGCCCCTTCTGTCTCCTCTGTGAACACATCTTTGAATCTCTTGTTGAGTTCCTCACATACTTCACGGTCATTTCTTGTTGTCTCTCCTCCTTCCTTCCTTAGCCTGATTACCTGGTCCTTGACTGTTGTTTTCCTCCTGATGTGGCTGTACAACAGTTTCGGGTCAGATTTGGCTTTCGCTGCTATGTCATTTTCATATTGTCTTTGGGCCTCCCTTCTTATCTGTGCATATTAGTTTCTGGCTCTACGACTGCTCTCCTTATTCTCCTGGGTCCTTTGCCTTCTATATTTCTTCCATTCCCTAGCACACTTGGTTTTTGCCTCCCTGCACCTTTGGGTAAACCATGGGTTCATCCTGGCTTTTTCATTATTCCTGTTACCCTTGGGTACAAACCTGTGTGTGTGTGTGTGTGTGTGTGTGTGTGTGTGTGTGTGTGTGTGTGTGTGTGTGTGTGTGTGTGTGTGTGTGTGTGTGTGTGTGTGTGTGTGTGTGTGTGTGTGTGTGTGTGTGTGTGTGTGTGTGTGTGTGTGTGTGTGTTATTTACCTCTGAGTTGATTATGATTTGAACAAAACAACTGCAGATAGGCGGACACACAGACAGGAAAACGGGCAAACAGACAGACAGGAAAACAGGCAGACAGACAGACAGGAAAACAGACAGACAGACAGACAGGCAGACAAGAAAACAGGCAGACAAGAAACAGGTAGACGGGCAGGCAGACAGGCAGACAAGAAAACAGGCAGACAGGCAGGCAGGCAGACAGGCAGGCAGACAGGCAGACAGGCAGACAGGCAGACAGGCAGATAGTTACATGTCACCTCCGTGATGGCACCCAGTGCCACCTTCCCGTCCTAACACTGCCAAGATTATTTCATATTTTTACACCTCGGTCTCTGGTGCCCATTATCTCGACCCTGCGAGACACTGTTGCCTTCTCCTCCTTCTCCTCCTTCTCCTCCTTCTCCTCCTTCTCCTCCTCCTCTTCCTCCTCCTTGTTTCTTTGTGAGAGTGAGAGACGAATATAGAGAGAATAGCAAAGCAACATCGACAAGCACTGTTACACTTGTGGCACTTGTGACAAGCACTGATCATCTCTCACAACTTAACTGGTTGCTGGAACAACAAACCTCTCCAACAGAAATCAGGTGGGAACCTAAAAATCCTGGCAGATACGCGCCTACCACCTAACACTGACACATACAGGGTCGACCTTGCCAGCCAGGGAGAGAATATACACGACCTCACTCCCCCTGTACGACTTCTCTCCCCCCGTACGACCTCACTTCCCCGTACGACCTCATTCCCCCCGTCCTTCAAGCCATACACAAGTTTACAAATTCCATATTAACCCAAAAACTATACATTTGGAGATTACATGTAACAATTTACATAATGCAACATCTTGGGGTTATTTACGCTAAATAGCATGAAATTACGAAATTATTTAACAAGATTTGTTGCAGGAAGGACATACGGCTGACCTTTTAATTACACGCAAAAAAAGGCTTAATCTTGGTATACGGAGGGTAAACCAACAGTTTAAATTATTACCAAAAAAAGGCGTATGAGAAAGTATTTGATTACCTCTGATGAGATACCATATACCAGCGTGAACAACATCAGTGCCTCTCAGGAAAGAGAGAGGAGAACGTATCAGGTGTAAGGAAGAAGAGAATATGAGGCTAGAGGCTGGAACGGAAATACTGAGCAACCTCTGTGATTGTGTCAGGCAAAAGTAAGAGACGGTATCAGGCAAGATAAGAGAGACAGTATCAAACAAGAGAAGAAAGAAAGTATCAGACAAGAGAAGAAATAACCAAACAAGAGAAGAAAGAATCAAACAAGAGAAGAAATAAACAAACAAGAGAAGAAAGAATCAAACAAGAGAAGATAGTGTTAAACAAGAGAAAAGAGACAGTATTTAACAAGAGAAGAGAGACAGTATTAAACAAGAAGATAAAACTTAGTTAAAAGTAAGAATCCCAAAGAATATCAAGAGGAAGAAAGGAGAGGAGAATAAAGTGAGAGAACTGCGATTTTATCAGAGAAGAGGCGACAGTATAACAAAAGAGAAAGTACCAGTAAAGGGCGTAGAGAGCACCAGGAAGGAAAAGAGAGAGAGAGAGGGGTATGAAGAGAAGAGGAGAAGAGGAGGAGAAAGAGAGGATTAATGAGGGAGCTTCTCGTGTTCACAGGACGGGATAAAGGGAGTGTGAATGGAGCAGAGGAATTAAATTCTTTAAGGTGGACGAGGGATTTCCAAGGTATATTTGTTTTGTTGATCTTAACGAGGGAGGGAGATATTCCTTTTTTTGGCGTATGTGGGAGATACGCATAAGTTCCAGGTGTATTCTCTCTCTCTCTCTCTCTCTCTCTCTCTCTCTCTCTCTCTCTCTCTCTCTCTCTCTCTCTCTCTCTCTCTCTCTCTCTCTCTCTCTCTCTCTCTCTCTCTCTCTCTCTCTCTCTCTCTCTCTCTCTCTCTCTCTCTCTCTTTACACAGGGTTTTACCAGGTTAGGTTAAGGGTCCTAACTTTATTTGCAAGCTAAGAGCTGTTACCTACATCAGCTCTCTCTCTCTCTCTCTCTGTCTGTCTCTCTCTGTCTGTCTGTCTCTCTCTGTCTCAGTTTTGACAGTGTGTTGACCCTATCGAGGAGGCCAGCTGAGATACGTAACATCAGCTGCGTGGAAGGGATCAGCTGATGTAAATCAGCTGAGTAGAGACGAACATGTTGCAGACTCGAGTCACCTCTAGGTATGAAGGGATGTTCTCAGGAATGGTACAGCCAAAAGTAATTCTAGCTGTAGCCATGCCTCGGAGCAGCATTTCTGTCCTATGTACACGTCAGTGTACAGTCTTTTGCGTGGACATGACATTCTGGAGTGAAATGCAGTGGGTCATTGAAGTGGACATTCCATTACTGGACCAAGGACACTTCCTTGTGGAACACTGGCACTAAGTGCCTTGAAGACTATTACAATGGACTGAGTGCCTTGAAGACTGTCACACTGAGAGTGAGTGCCTTACAGACTGGTACACTGAGAATGAGTGCCTTAGAGACTGTTACATTGAGGGCTACTGTCAGTGATCACTAAAGAGGAGGTGTAGTGGGATCTGCCTTGAAGATAATCATCGAGAAGATGTAGTGCAGATTCAGAGACACCCAGGGCTTGTAGTTGGGCCAAGAGTGCCTGGTGCCTCTCTCGGTCCAAAGCACCAGCAATGAACTGTACCACTACACAGCTGATCTTGGCATTGACGGGTGCCACATAGCGGAGAGGTCGAAGAGGAGGTCAGTTACAGTGACTCCGTCTCTCTCTCTCTCTCTCTCTCTCTCGTCCCCTCCTCTCTCTAAATCATGCATGTTCTTCCTCGTCGTTCACTTATGTACGTATCGAACTTCAGTTCTGTTTTTAAACTTCACTGTTTTAATTATAAGAGGTAGAATGCGAGTTACTGCACTCATGTTACCAGTCCTCACCTGATATCCTACCCCTCACCTCACGTTACAAACACTCACCTGATATCCTACCCCTCACCTCACGTTACAAACACTCACCTGATATCCTACCCTCACCTCACGTTACAAACACTCACCTGATATCCTACCCTCACCTCACGTTACAAACACTCACCTGATATCCTACCCCTCACCTCACGTTACAAACACTCACCTGATATCCTACCCCTCACCTCACGTTACAAACACTCACCTGATATCCTACCCTCACCTCACGTTACAAACACTCACCTGATATCCTACCCTCACCTCACGTTACAAACACTCACCTGATATTCTACCCTCACCTCACGTTACAAACACTCACCTGATATCCTACCCCTCACCTCACGTTACAAACACTCACCTGATATCCTACCCTCACCTGATTTCGTAATCTAACTTAATCGACATATAGATTTACCAGGTTAAATACTTTCCAGACATTAAGGTCAATATAACACTATCGTTGGAGAAGATAAACTTGACTTAAAATAATTTGAACTTGCATATAAGAACTTAAGAAGAATAGGGCACTACAGTAGGTCTGTTGGCCCATACTAGGCCAGTAGACATGTTGGCCCATGCTAGGCCAGTAGACCTATTGACCCATGCTAGGCCAGTGGACCTATTGAACCATGCTAGGCCAGTAGATCTATTGACCCATGCTAGGCCAGTAGACCTGTTGAACCACGCTAGGCCAGTAGACCTATTGAACCACGCTAGGCCAGTAGACCTATTGACCCATGCTAGGCCAGTAGACCTATTGACCCATACTAGGCCAGTAGACCTATTGACCCATGCTAGGCCAGTAGACCTATTGAACCACGCTAGGCCAGTAGACCTATTGACCCATGCTAGGCTAGTAGACCTATTGACCCATGCTAGGCTAGTAGACCTATTGACCCATGCTAGGCCAGTAGACCTAGTGACCCATGCTAGGCCAGTAGACCTATTGAACCACGCTAGGCCAGTAGACCTATTGAACCACGCTAGGCCAGTAGACCTATTGACCCATGCTAGGCCAGTAGACCTGTTGAACCATCCCAGCCAGCAGACCCATTGAACCCTACGCTAGGCCAGCCAGACCTATTGACCCATGATTAGGAAGACCCTTGACCCATACCAGGGGGCCAGCAGACCCTATTGACCCACGTGCTAGGGCAGTGACCCATTTTGGAACCACGCCAGGCCAGTAGACCTATTGACCCATAAAAGCTAGGTTAGCAGGACCCATTGACCCACTGGCCTAGCCAGTACCCAGACCTGCTAGGCCAGGACCCAGTTGACCCATGCAGGGCCAGTAGACCTATTGAACCACGCTAGGCCAGTAGACCTATTGAACCACGCTAGGCCAGTAGACCTATTGACCCATGCTAGGCCAGTAGACCTATTGACCCATGCTAGGCCAGTAGACCTATTGACCCATGCTAGGCCAGTAGACCTATTGAACCACGCTAGGCCAGTAGACCTATTGACCCATGCTAGGCCAGTAGACCTATTGACCCATGCTAGGCCAGTAGACCTAGTGACCCATGCTAGGCCAGTAGACCTAGTGACCCATGCTAGGCCAGTAGACCTATTGACTCATATGTCAATAGTCTCTGTAAAATATAATTTATTTTAACATTCCAATGGAAAGACATAATTTTTTCGCATTTCGGAAAGAAATGGTCGAGAGAGAGAGAGAGAGAGAGAGAGAGAGAGAGAGAGAGAGAGAGAGAGAGAGGGGAGGGGGGACTAACTTTGGCTTTCGTACTTTCACCTTCAGGTCTTTCTACAGAGGTCTTATTCTGGTTTGAAAGAGACCTTGTGTGCTAATTCTAAGTCTTTCTCTCTCTCCCTCTCACTCTCTCTCTCTCTCTCTCTCTCTTTTTTTTTTTTTTTTTTTTTTTTTTTTTTTTTTTTTTTTTTTTTTTTTTTTTTTTTTTTTTTTTTTTTTTTTTTTTTTTTTTTTTTTTTTACACAGGGTTTGACAAGGTTAAGGATCCCTAGCTTTATTGACAAGCTATTTACAGGTTAAGGATTCCTAACTTTATTGGCAAGCTAAGAGCTGTTACCTACATCAGCTCATTTGAAAGCATTTTTTTTGTTGAGACATACAAGTAGGGAACAGGATGAAGTTGGAGCCATCTGTGGGCCAGCATTTTCATTTGATCAACTGACTTTATCTCGTTGACATCATTATGCTGTACGAATGTGTTCCATACTCGAGTCATCCTGGGTATGTATGATCTCAGATGGAGTGATGTTCTGGAGAAGGATACAGCCAGAGTGAAGTTGCTGCTTTCTGCCCGTCTTGTGGCATAAAAGCTTGTTTCACGCTGTCCTCGAAGTGGATCCAAGTGTGGTATTTTGACAATATTGGCCTTGAACATAACAGTAAGGCCACCCACATCCCTCCTATGTTGAAGGCTCTGCTGAAATGACAGATCTATCCAAGATGGGTCCAGGCGAGAGATGAGACGTCTTGCTCTGTTCTCTACTCTACTCTGTTCTCTCTCTCTCTCTCTCTCTCTCTCTCTCTCTCTCTCTCTCTCTCTCTCTCTCTCCCCTTGTAACTGTGCCTTTGCATGCACCTTTCCCCTTGCTTCCGGCTCTCTTTAATCACCCAGCACGCTCACTCTATCTCACTCCTCCTCCTCTTCTTCTTCTTCCTCCTCTTCTTCCTCCTCCTCCTCTTCCTCCTCCTCCTGTATTCACCCTTCCAGTCATATATCCCTTAACACATTTAACGGTACAGGGGTAACGGTTAACAGTAAAGTCCGGCTTTAATACAGTCACCACTATTCAGTCCTGTTGTCTTAGTTCTGTTGCCTTAGTTACTTCTGTTGTTTTAGTTACTTCTGATGTTTTAGTAACTTCTGTTGTTTCAGTTGCTTCTGTTGTTTTAATTCTGCCGTTTTAGTTATTTCTGTTGTTTTAGTTACTTCTGATGTTATAGTTACCTCTGTTGTTTTAGTTACTTCTCTTGCTTTAGTTATTTCTGTTGTTTTAGTTATTTCTGATGTTTTATTTACTGCTGTTCTTTTAATTCTGTTGGTTTAGTTACTTTTGTTTTAATTATTTCTGTTGGTTTAGTTATTTCTGTTGTAGTTATTTCTGTTGATTTAGTTACTTCTATTGTTTGAGTTATTTCTGTTGTTTTAGTTACTTCTGTTGTTTTAATTACTTCTGTTGTTTTAGTTTTTATGCTGCTTTATTTACTTCTGTTGTTTTAGTTACCTCTGTTGTTTTAGTTCCTTTTGTTGTTTTAATTCTGTTGTTTTAGTTACTTCTGTTTTAATTATTTCTGTTGTTTTAGTTATTTCTGTTGTTTTAGTTATTTTTGCTGCTGAAACTATTTCTCTTGTTTTTGTTACTTGTTGGTTTAGTTACTTTTCTTGTTTTAGTTCTGTTATTTTCATTATTTCTGTTGTGTTAGCTACTTCTGTTTCTGTTGATCTCTTTCTCCCTCTCTTTCCCATTTTCTGTTCTTCCTCTCTTTCCCAATTTCTGTTCTTCCTCTCTTTCCCATTTTCTGTTCTTCCTCTCTTTCCCATTTTCTGTTCTTCCTCTCTTTCCCATTTTCCATTCTTCCTCTCTTTCCCATTTTCCATTCTTCCTCTCTTTCCCATTTTCCGTTCTTCCTCTGTTTCCCATTTTCTATTCCTCATCTCGTCTCTCGTCTCCTTACTTAAGTAATCATCTTTGCTTAATTTGCATACATAAATAGGAAACACAACACTAAGAGGGTTGATCATGTCTCTCAGGTGCGCCAGTACATCACAATGGTGAGTACTGGGTTAGTACTGGGTGAGTACTGCGTGAGTACTGGGTGAGTACTGCGTGAGTACTGGGTGAGTACTGCGTGAATACTGGGTGAGTACTGCGTGAGTGCTGGGTGAGTACTGGGTGAGTACTGGGTGAGTGCTGCGTGAGTACTGGGTGAGTACTGCATGAGTACTGGGTGAGTACTGGGTGAGTACTGGGTGAGTACTGCGTGAGTACTGGGTGAGTACTGCGTGAGTACTGGGTGAGTACTGCGTGAGTACTGGGTGAGTACTGCCTGAGTACTGGGTGAGTACTGCGTGAGTACTGGGTGAGTACTGCGTGAGTACTGGGTGAGTACTGGGTTAGTACTGGGTGAGTACTGCGTGAGTACTGGGTGAGTACTTCGTGAATACTGGGTGAGTACTGGGTGAGTACTGGGTGAGTGCTGCGTGAGTACTGGGTGAGTACTGCGTGAGTACTGGGTGAGTACTGCGTGAGTACTGGGTGAGTACTGGGTGAGTACTGGGTGAGTGCTGCGTGAGTACTGGGTGAGTACTGCATGAGTACTGGGTGAGTACTGGGTGAGTACTGGGTGAGTACTGCGTGAGTACTGGGTGAGTACTGCGTGAGTACTGGGTGAGTACTGCGTGAGTACTGGGTGAGTACTGGGTTAGTACTGGGTGAGTACTGCGTGAGTACTGGGTGAGTACTTCGTGAATACTGGGTGAGTACTGCATGAGTACTGCATGAGTGCTGGGTGAGTACTGGGTGAGTACTGGGTGAGTGCTGTGTGAGTACTGGATAAGTACTGGGTGAGTACTGGGTGAGTACTGGGTGAGTACTGTCACTGACAACTACTAGTACTCACCAGGAGTTATCACAGGGATGAATTGGTCAACACTGGAATCTCTCTTTATCTCTGTGCCTCTCTCTCTCTCTCTCTCTCTCTGTACGTACATATGTCTGTATATACACACGTACAATGCATGTACACATACTGACAATCTTCATACTTTACGTACGTACATGTGTACGCATGTAGCATGAGTGGCCATACATATATACTCTACACATGCAAAATACGCACATGTGTGTATATGTGTGGCATGAATTACCACACACACACATACACACACACCCACACACACACACCTTTCCCTCCCCCACAGACCTTTCCCCTCCCCCGCTCTTGCCTTCACTCCCTCCTCCCTCCTATCTTTCTATCTCCCCCTCCCTCGCGTTTCTCTCTCTCATAGCCTTTTTCCCTCCCCTTCCCCTTCCCCTCCTCTCTCTCTCTCTCTCTCTCTCTCTCTCTCTCTCTCTCTCTCTCTCTCTCTCTCTCTCTCTCTCTCTCTCTCTCTCTCTCTCTCTCTCTCTCTCACTCCCATAACCCTATCCCTCACCCTGCTCTCTCTCTATAGGCTTCTCTCTCTCCATCTCCCTTTTTCTATATTTCTACCCCTCCCTCGCATTTCTCTCTCTCATAGCCTTTTCCCTCACCCTCCTTTCTCCCTCTCTCTCTCTCTCTCTCTCTCCCTCTCTTTCTCCCTCTCTCACTCTTTCTCTCCCCCTCATTTCTCTCTCCCCTGGTCTTATCCTCACCCCCCATACTCCTCTCATTCCCTCTTTCTACCCTTTCTCTCTCCTCTCTCTCCCTCTTTCTACCCTTTCTCTCTCCCCCTCTCACCCTTTCCCTCCTCTAGCCTTCTGTCTGTGGTGATAAAAAAAAAAAATGGGTGGCCCTAGAGGACGGAAAACCAGAGATCTGGTAGACGAACCAGGGAGGAAAGACTGGGAGTTAGAGCTCCAAAAAAGGGAGGAAGAGTGGGGAAGGAAGATAGTAGAGCTTGGTAAGAAAATGGAGGAGCAGATAGCTGAAGAGTGTAGGAAGTGGGAAGTACAGGTCTTAGCAGCAGAAGCTAGGATACAGTGCTTAGAAGAGAAACTGCAAAGCCTGAAACAGATTAGAGAGACAAATGACAATTCAGATGTGACATCAGGAATTTCAATGTCAGGCACAGACAAGGGGACAGTAAGCAACAACGGAGACATGCCGTACACGAAGGCCCTATCAGACCCACGTGGGGCCAGGGAAAAGACGAGGAGCACACTAAGATCAAATGACAGGTCCGAAGGTATGCTATATGCAGAGATTCTAACAGCCAACTGCAGTAGCAAGGGACAGCTGGTCATGAAAGACAGTTCACTGAGAATAGAAGTTTCAGGGACTGAAGGCAAGAACATGTCAATGGAAGGAAATAAAATGCCTCAGAGGAAGCAGATGGAGACTCAGTGGGAGGAGGAAAGGGCGAGGTCAGTTTATGTGTACGGGCTCCAAGAAGCCAAGGGGGACAACTTTGAAGAAATAAAACAGGAGGAGAAAAAAATTATTGAAGGCATCATGAAAACAATAGGTGAGGGCGATATGACCCAGGTGACAAATTTTCAGAGAATTGGGTGGTTTATGAGTGGAAGGATACGGCCTGTCAGGAGTAACTTTCAAGGAAGAATCAGTTCGAACCAGGATTCTGCAAGAGAAAGCAAGACTGAGGGACAAACAGGGGTACCAGAGAGTATACCTCGACCGCGACAGAACACAAGAAGAAAGGACTACACTGAAAGAGAGGGTACAGAGACGCAAGGAGGAACGAGAGGCAATGACGAAGATGAGCAGGACCCAGACACAAGAGGAAGGGCAAACACACCCCACAGAATCTCCCACCAAAAGACTCCAACCGCGACATTCCCAACGCAACTGAGCAACCTATACTACAACCCACTCACTGTTCCCTTTGCCACCAACCCCCATATCACAAACCTCACCCCAACAGCTGTCCCTTATGGGCATTCTGACCCCACCCGCATCATCACAAACCACACCTACACCACAGCCCCATATAAGCCCCCACCAAGGCTCTCGCTCCCCAACCCCAATATTCTTGCATGACCACAATGATAGAAAAGAAACTGAAAGTTTGGTACACAAACGCGGATGGAATAACGAATAAACATGAGGAGTGGAACGAAAGAATCAGTGAAAAATCCCCAGACATCATAGCAGTCACAGAAACAAAACTCGCTGAGACAATTACAGACACAATCTTCCCAATGGGATATCAGATCCTGAGGAAAGATAGAAGGAGTAGAGGGGGAGGAGGGGTTGCACTGCTCATAAAACACTGATGGGAATTTGAGGAAATGGAAGGCATGGACATGATTGGAGAAAGAGACTACATTGTAGGTACAATTCAGTCCGGAGAACATAAAGTAGTCATTGGAGTGATGTATAACCCACCACAGAACTACAGGAGGCCAAGAGTACGAAGAAAACAACAGGGTGATGAACACACTGGCTGAGGTGGCAAGAAGAGCTCACTCGAGCAGAGCAAAGTTACTGGTAATGGGCGATTTCAACCACAGGGAGATCGACTGGGAAAACCTGGAGCCACATGGGGGTCCCGAAACATGGAGAGCCAAGATGATGGATGTGGTACTTGAAAACCTCATGCATCAACATGTCAGGGACACAACCAGAGAGAGAGGGGAGGATGAGCCAGCAAGACTGGATCTTGTGTTCACCCTGAGCAGTTCAGACATTGAGGACATCACTTACGAGAGGCCCCTTGGAGCTAGCGATCACGTGGTTCTGAGTTTTGATTATATAGTAGAGTTACAAGTGGAGAAGGTAACAGGAACTGAAGGGGACAGGCCAAACTATAAAAGGGGGGACTACACAGGTATGAGAAACTTCCTGCAGGAGGTTCAGTGGGACAGAGAAATGGTAGGAAAATCAGTAAACGAGATGATGGAATATGTGACAACAAAGTGCAAGGAGGCAGAGGAAAGGTTTGTTCCCAAGGGAAACAAATAATAGGAAGACCAAAACGAGTCCTTCGTTTACCCGAAGGTGTAGGGAGGCAAAAACTAAGTGCAACAGAGAATGGAAAAGGTACAGGAGGCATAGGACCCAGGAAAACAAGGAGATTAGTAGAAGAGCCAGAAACGAGTATGCACAGATAAGGAGGGAGGCCCAGCGACAGTATGAAAACGACATAGCATCGAAAGTCAAATCTGACCCGAAACTGCTGTATAGCCACATTAGGAGGAAGACAATAGTCATGGACCAGGTGATAAGGCTGAGGAAAGAAGGTGGAGAACTCACAAGAAACGATCAAGAGGTATGTGAGGAGCTCAACACGAGACTTAAGGAAGTATTTACAGTAGAGACAGGAAGGACTCTGGGGGGACAGATCAGATGGGGACACCAGCAAGGAATACACCAACAAGTGTTGGACGACATACATACAGATGAGGAGGAGGTGAAGATACTGCTAAGGGACATCGATACCTCAAAGGCAATGGGACCGGACAACATCTCCCCGTGGGTCCTTAGAGAGGGAGCAGATATGTTGTACGTGCCACTTACCACAATCTTCAACACGTCCCTGGAAACTGGGCAACTACCTGAGGTATGGAAGACGGCAAATGTAGTTCCCATTTTTAAAAAAGGAGACAGAAAAGAGGCACTAAACTATAGACCTGTGTCATTGACGTGTATAGTATGCAAAATTATGGAGAAGATTATCAGGAGGAGAGTGGTGGAGCACCTGGAACGGAACAAGAGAATAAATGCCAACCAGCACGGATTCATGGAAGGCAAATCCTGTGTCACAAACCTTCTGGAGTTTTATGACAAAATAACAGAAGTAAGACACGAGAGAGAGGGGTGGGTTGATTGCATCTTCTTGGACTGCAAGAAGGCCTTTGACGCAGTTCCTCACAAGAGATTAGTGCAGAAGCTAGAGCATCAGGCGCATATAACAGGAAGGGCACTGCAATGGATCAGAGAATACCTGACAGGGAGGCAACAACGAGTCATGGTACGTAATGATGTATCACAGTGGGCACCTGTGACAAGCGGGGTCCCACAGGGGTCGGTCCTAGGACCAGTGCTATTTTTGGTATATGTGAACGACATGATGGAAGGGTTAGACTCAGAAGTGTCCCTGTTTGCAGATGATGTGAAGTTAATGAGGAGAATTAAATCTGATGAGGACCAGGCAGGACTTCAAAGAGACCTGGACAGACTGGACACCTGGTCCAGCAAATGGCTTCTCGAATTTAATCCTGCCAAATGCAAAGTCATGAAGATAGGGGAAGGGCACAGAAGACCACAGACAGAGTATAGGCTAGATGGCCAAAGACTGCAAACCTCACTCAAGGAGAAAGATCTTGGGGTGAGTATAACACCGAGCATGTCTCCGGAAGCACACATCAATCAGATAACTGCTGCAGCATATGGGCGCCTGGCAAACCTGAGAACAGCATTCCGATACCTTAGTAAGGAATCGTTCAAGACACTGTACACCGTGTATGTCAGTCCCATACTGGAGTATGCAGCACCTGTTTGGAACCCGCACTTGATAAAGCACGTCAAGAAACTAGAGAAAGTACAAAGGTT